>NC_064290.1:46364019-46377601 GCF_019186545.1 Solanum stenotomum
TGTTGTAAATCATTTTGGTGGTTAAATGGATGACCATAACTCCTTGGTTAATTTCCCTCCTTTATGAGTAGTAATGTTGTTGACAATGTGGTCAAATGGATGACCATAACTCCTAGGTTAATTTCATCCTTTATTGGTAGTAATGTTGTTGATAATATGGTTAATTGGATGACCATAACTCCTAGGTTTATTTCCTCCTTAATGGGTAGTAATTCTCAAGGTTTAATGTAATGTTTATGACACCTTTTGGTATTCCTCAATGTAATCTTATAAATAGTGGTGTTGAGAATAATGTTGGATACACTTGAAAGAAAGAATGTTAGTTTATATTGTTCCTCTTGTCTTATAGTCTTCTTCTCTTCCTCTTTATATTGTTCTTTTGTCCTTAAGTTTTACAACATTTATATTTAATTGTAGCTTACTTTCATTTATACAATTACCTAACAGTTGTATTTATTCAAATACAATTATCTAACAGTTGTATCTATAGACAAAACAAATGTTCAAACTATTAACATTTGAATACAAATGTAAGTGAGTACATTTATTCTTGAAGTATTTTGGTACATATATTTGAATACAAAACACAAAATATTTGAATAATTTATTGTTTTTTTATATACAAATATAGATGAATACAATTATCAGACAACAAATACAAAATTGCTGAAAAACTTTCTGTTGGAAGACTTACATTTATAATGTTCTTGAATACAAAATACAAATGAGCAAAGAATAAGTATCCCCTTCCTAAAGTCGATAAGTTTGACCAACTACAGGGTGTCACTTGTTTCTCTAAGATATACTTCAAATTTGGTTATCATCAGTTGAAAGTTAGAGAAAGTGACATCCCTAAAACGACTCTCAGAACCCATTATGGTCATTTTGGTTAAGTTCTTCGGTTTGACTAACGCTCCTGCAACATTTATGGATCTCATGAACAAAGTGTTTAAGCAGTACTTGGAGTGTTCATCGATGATATCTTAATATATTCCAGAAGTGAGAAGGATCATGCTAGTCACCTTAGAATAGTTCTTTAGATTCTTAAAGACCATGAGTTATTCACCATGTTTTCAAAGTGTATATTATGGCTAAAGTCAGTGGTGTTCCTAGGCCACATAATATCCAACGAAGGTATCCAAGTTGACTTTCAGAAAATAGAAGTGGTAAAGAATTGTCCCAGACCCTCAACTCCAACTGATATTAGAAGTTTCTTGGGTATGGCTGGATATTACAGAAGGTTTGTATAAGGATTTTCATTTGTTGTTGCTTCGCTGACTAAATTGACCCGAAAGAAGGCAAAATTTCAATAGTTCGAGGCTTATGAGAAAAGCTTTCGGGAATTGAAAACTTGGTTGACTATTATTCAAGGTTGACCCTGCTAGGGTATAGAGGATTTTGTTGTGTATTGTGATGAGTCCAAAGAGGGTCTTAAACATGTAGTAAATCATTTTTCCATAATTAAATCCTCGCATTCACTCCTAAATTCATACGCTCAAGAACTTCAAGAAACACCAATGCTAGGGTTTTCTCCTAAAGTGGGACTTTTCCTAAATGGGACATCATACAATTATTGAGCATTATTACATTATTTTGGGAGTAGTATTGAGCACTGAGTTAGGTAATGGTTAGATAATCCAAACCCCATAACTACGCTACCAGTATAGGATAGGATCATGTCGTTGATTCCTGCAACTCCTCCTAAAGTAAGGGCTTAGTGATTGGATTCATTAGTTAAGTTCGTCCTTTACCTTGACGTCACTTTACCATAGTTGTTTCATTCAGTTATTTTACATACCATACATTTCATGTACTAACGTCGTTTGACACTACATCCTTATATGATGCATATTCATGTATTTAGGATCAATAGCAAATGCGTCACTAGGACTTTTTTTTTATCAGGATTTGGTAAGACCTCCTTACTTTCGGAGGACTCCAGTTTATCTATTTTATTCAATATTTAATAGACATTGCTAGTAGGGTATTCAGTTAGCAGGAGATCTTGACCCGACACATATCCTCAAGATATTTATCACGATCCAAAAATGAACGTGATGACACTTGTCTTATCCCACCAAGACAAGTCAACCTAAAACCCAATATTAAGATAAATGCAAAAGTAACATAATTAAAGACTATCATAATCTCAATAATGCGGATAACATAACATAACTCAATTACAACCCCCAAAAATCGAATTGCCATATGTACAAGCCTATAAGTATTACAATAGATTCAAGAAATAGAAGTCTAGATGTCTTTGTTTCTAGAATAGAATAAGAACATAATAAAAAAGGAAGAGGAGTTTGTCGAGATGACAAGCAGCTACTTCACAACTCTCCACAATAAGCCTCGAACATAGAAGAAAAGAAGGAGTAATCATGAAGGTCGGGGCTCGTAAACTACACAAAAGAAATATAGAATACTTGTACTCCTAACATTCCAACGGAACCTCCACAACTACAACCTGCATAAAATCAGCCCAACCTATTATTCACATTTCATATAGCACATAGTACGTATAATAACACTCCAATGAATACATATCACCAATACACCGTATCATAATCATTAATCACAAATTTCCAAACAAGCACTCACAAGGTTCACAAATGGTAGTGATGTGCAATGCAATGAAATGAAATGTCAATTATCGGGATGCATGTATTTTCTAACAATACACATTTGCTAAGACTCAGGCCGGAACCCATGGGGGACTCACAAGGTTCATGTATCCATCAGAACCATTTCCCTTCGACATACATCAATTGCTAGAACCATTTCACTTCAGCATCACTGAAACTATTTTCCTTCGGCATAGTCATTAATAAATTTCATCACAATGTTTCTGGACCGATGCAAATAAGCATGTTCACACAATAATGATAAGATGACAATTTTCATATGAATACACAATTCATATCAACATAATCCTGATACATTGTCAGTAAAGAATCAATAAAATCGTTCAAACCATCCACAACACATCACGCATCAATATACCATCAAGTTGCCTTTCTATTTCTATTTTCATCATTAGATTTATTCAGTATGAACATGCGACCATAATTATCAAATCCTTCACCAAATATCATTACTCCCCAACACATACAATAAGAAAATACGAGATTCTATATGCTTAACAAAGGTCAAGAAGTCCACTTACCTCAAACAAATAATCAATCACCCCAATACTTGAGCTTTTCCTTTCCGTTGGATCTCCAAATCTACACAATCTAATCAACTAGTTAATCACAATAAGAATTCTAAACTAATAACACTCATATCAAATATTTTGGAAAATGGAGCCAAATTGACCCCAAAACCCATTTTTGAAAATTAGGGTTAAAGTTGGAAATTCTTGTAAAATCATATTACCCAAAAAAATTAGAAATCAATTGTGAAAACCACACTAAAATGGAGTTGAAATCAATCTTAAATCACTGTTTTATCTAAGCTTTAAGCTCTTGAAAACCTCCAAACCTTGAAGTTCGAAATCCTAATTTGATGTTTAAAATCATGAATAATAAATGGGAAATAAAGTTTTAGGGTCTCAAATACTTACCCAATTATGTTATCTCAAGAAATCACCTTCAAATTGCCTCTACCGAGCTTCTAAGATTAAAAAATGAAAGAAATATGAAAAAATCCTGATTTTAAGAAAATATTCTATCCAGGCAACATTTGCTCATCACGATCGCAACCCAAAGTCTCGCTATCACAATGAGTAAAACTGGTCAACTCATTAATTGACTATCGTGATGATCAGAATACTATACCTTGAGTTATGATGTCACCTACTATAACCCACCCGTAGGTAAGCCAACCCATAACCCAGAACAACAAGAAATGGATATAGAGGTATAAATAAAGTAGAAACAATAAATTAACAACAAAAATAAGAGAAAAGGCGGAAGGAATCCAAAATATATATACAATAGATTCCTCCCAGAACCTGAAAGTCACAAGTATAGAGTTTTCTAATATAAACAAATATAAGTCCCAAAAAGTGGACCCAAAATACAAAGCTTGTCTTAAAAAGCAAAAACTATCTATCAAAATATAGATAGAGACAGGTAGGTCTAGGACGTCAAGTGCTCACCCTCGCCTCTGAATAACGGCTGTAACAGGCTTGAATATCAATGTTAGCTGATGATCGAAACCTTATCATGAAACAGATGCAGAGTGTAGCATGAGGGCCAAAGCAATAGATACTCAGTAGGCATCACAGGCCGACTAAGCTAGAGAAGTAAAAGAAATATGAAAGCGAGAATAAAGCATAAACATAGGTCAAGAAAATAGAAAGCTAAAAGAAATGCACATGAGTGTACTAAAGACAAATGAAATAAGTTCAACTAACGAAACCTAGTTGGACCCCCATAAACCTAGAAGGTACACCCGTGCGCAAGTTTAAATGAAAACTCTAGTGGACCCCCATAAGCACAAGAGGTACACAAAATAGCTACAACTACTAAAAACATATCAGGGTAAGTCCAGAGCCTAAAAAATGCGTAGCCCGAACCTCAAACCCTAGATAGATTCTCAAGTAACCAATAAGAGTCGCCCATAGACAAGGAGTGCAGAGCATGGACCTCAAACCGTGGATAACTTCCAAAGGGCAATAATATGTAGTCAATGTGCAACGACTCCGTAGAGGATAAAGAGCAACATGATCAGACCTTGAATTTGCGACTATAATAGCTGCCGAAGGATCTCATATAATCAACACAATACGCCAATCTCAAATCAATTTCAGTTTATAGTCGCTAAGCGAAGTCGAAATCCCAACCATAACTCTCGGGGACATAGAAAGAGGGAGATTGGCTAGAAGGTCGTTAAAGCTGAGTCAAAGTCTAATCTAAGGCTCATTCTATCAGTCTCAAGTCTACCATACCATTCTATAAGGAGCTAATTCGTCTGAAACAACGTCGGAAAAGAGTCTAAGGCCTAACGGGTCCAAATATCGCAAGTATATGGCAAAGACTAGTCTAATCCTAAACTAATGCTAAACATGCTTCAACAATCAATAATAACATCAACAAAGGCATGCCACAAGGTAAGGATGCTCACAAATAGCAATTAACATGCTACTAATCTCGAAAAGCCTGATATAAGCCTAAAATATGAATTCTAAGCAAGCTAGATTGATCCACTAGGTATACCTACACCAAATTCACACAAAACAACATGCTTTCACATAATCAAGCTCAATCTAAGGAATGAGAATTTGTAGCCCACTTTTAGGCTGACCGTATGCGCTTCAAATCACGTCTTGGAGTTTTTCCCTTTCGAGCAGCCTTCGAATATTGTCACACTATCAAATATACAATCACAATGTTAATATAGTTGCTTAGACACTAAAATCACATAAAACAAATACGAACCCAAATTGGAGTCAAAATGAAAAATGTGAGACCCACGATGAAATTCTAAAAGACAATTTCGTCAAAAAGACCAAAATAGTTCCCCGAATTTGTGTTCCAAAACGAAACACAATTCGAAACTCGGGATAACAGAAACCATCAACATGCAACGAATTGATATTTAAAGAATAAGAAATAGACTAAGGCAGTCCTTTACAACAGACTTTTACCACAAACGACGAGCCTCAATGATCCCCGATCACACACCCACATAGCCTGCACTTTCTTAACAATGCAGGCTTTGAATCACCAAATTTGGAGCTATAAAAGAAATCACACTTTGAAGAGTAACTTCTATTATTGATCAGGTTTGGTCTACTAGATCAATTAACCTTTCGTGAACGAGGCAAGAGGGTCCCGTGAACGCGGATGCTCGATTGGAAAACCCTTCGCGAATGCGGTAAGGAGCCCGCAAACTCAAAGACAAAGGAAACCGAGGGCCCGCGAATGCGGTAGAGGCCCCACAATTATGGAGGTAAGTGAGCTAGCCCATCGTGAATGCGATGACCAGGTCAACTGGTTTTTGAAACCCAATACCCGTGAACGTGAATGTCATTATTGGTCTGCACCAGCTGATGCATATCATCTATGTTTGATAAGTCTTAAATCTCTGATAGGGTGATTGAGATTCGTTCGAAACCCCATGCACGCGAACGTGATATGTTATCCTTCCAAATTTGACATTTTGGACTCAATAGAGTAATCAAAACTTCTAACCTAAGTTGTCTCGTCAAAAAATGATCCCCATACCAAAACTCTGTTGTAAGCCAAAATCCTCAACAGAGCTCAAAATTAGCCTGGAAACCTGGGGAACCACACAAAGGGTCGTTCTAAGAAAAACTCAACATTTCAAAGCTAACCGCATTAAGAGAATTATCATCAGAGCATGTTTTCCAAGAATGTTAACCAAAGTAAAACTTAGGCCAAAACTTAAAAGCTAAAACACCTAATGAAACAAACTTGCACCAAAGGAACCTCGGGATTCGATGGGGATCTTAAGTCCATAAATCAGATATGCTATCCAGCTAAACTCGATGTTTCAGACTCAATGGAACCATCGAATCATGGATCTGAGGTCTCCTTAACCCGAAACCTGTAAAAGTTGCAATAAACTAACTTAACACTCGAAAATACCAAAATACTCTCGAAACTCTAGGCCTAAAACCATCTCCTGAATCCAATGAAATTGTGAAAATTCTGATCCGAGCATTCAAACTCCTAATATTGACCAAAGTCAACCAAAGATCTAAATTCACTTAAACTTCCAACTCAAGGCATCAAATTCACGAAACAATTCTGAAATAAAAGATGACAACACTCCTAGACCAAATTCCACATTCAAGAGTTGATGGAACTAACGAAGTTCCATTTCGAGACTCGAAACTTTGGTTGTTACCAAAATCACTTTTAACAACTTTGAACCTTCCAAAAAATCAAAACTTTCAAAAGCTACAACTTAAACCAACATCATAAACTAATCAAACATGATTCGGGGCAACTATCGAGAGGTATAAATGATAATTTTATGAAAATTTCCAAAATGACCTTCCCGGGGTGTACACCATATCAGTATAAAATTTCACGTATATGCATGGATGGACGACATGTGGCATAAGAAGGGTGTTTTTAAATTAGTTAATAAAGTAGATATGTATTTTTAAGGTTGTCAATAATTGGAAAACTTAAGTAATAATTCACGCCAAATTTAGAGGTATTGTCAACACTTATCTTTTTATAAGAATTGCTAAATTTCCACGACGTAAAAAGAAAAGATTCTAACATTGTAATATAAAAGGGTTTAAAATTGGCTTAAGTCGCAATTTTAAATTTCAATTAGCATTACACTTCAATATTTATTTTAATATCTTTGAATGGATTTCTTGCTATGTCACTACTAAAATATGCTTCAAAATTGATAAAAATGATTGAAAAATTCTCCTTTCTTTTTGCCTACATAGGACCACCAACTTATTCTCCTCAAAGGAAATTACGACACGCATATTTGACCAAACTTGGATAAATTAAAGTCCACTACTCATGTCTTTAAAATATTCTATTCCCATTTCCAATCCAATATCTTTATACATGCATATATACTTTTTATTTGGTACACTAGTACAACGTATCTATTGAGATGAAATTTTAGTCCAGTACACTAGTACAACATGTATATACTATATATATTAAATTTTAGTCCAAGTTACCAATACTAATAATAAATGTTAGCTCTAATTTGTTGAGAGAATTAACAATCAATATTAGAAACATAAAAATCTTTAGAATGGTTGATTGGTCTTTTTATTCTTTATTAAAAAAAATGTATAATTGATAATATTATTATTTAGTTATATTTTTCAATATAATTGTTATTAAATAATTATTATAATATTAGGTATTTTAATTTCCATCATTTTAGGTTTACGAATCCTTTTTTCCTCAAGTTTCACGCAAATTTTTTGCCCGCTTTTAATTCCTTTTAGATTTAGGAGTCCTTTTCTCCCTTATATTTTAGCATGTTTACATATAATTTTTGTTGTTAAATTTGAATAGGATGCAAACAAAGATCCAAAAACGTATTTTAATTCAATATAATTAAAAAAAATGAATCTTTTAGACTCCCAAGTTTTTTTTAATACTATAGCAAATGTTATGAAGTGTGCCAATTATTCGAAAAATGAACATCAAGGCTCAAGTTCTTTTATTCATATTTAAACTCTAAATCTCTAATATTTAATATAGAAAAATTAAACGAACCAGCCATTATTTTGTTTGTGTAAAATTTCATAACATGTTAATCTAAATATTATTAGATAACATATGTAATCTATAAAAGAGAACTTACTTGTTCTTCACATAGCAGACGTGGAAAATTAGGATGAAGAGTATGTGGGATCATATGATTCACGATTGAAATTTACTGGTCGATAATGATTGTCACAATATGTTGGAACAACCCCTATACCATAACCTAAATCCTAATTGAATGAGGAGAGAATAAAGAGTAGGATTGCTATATTCTCTATGCCTTTAATTACACACCATGTGTGTTGTTTATATAGAAATTATTAGAGCTAACTAATTACCCTAATGGTTCATAACTAAACAAGAAAACATATTCTGAGGTAGACTTCCTTACGCCTATATTGGGAAGGGTATTTTATAAATAAATATATTTTTATGTCATATATACTATTTTTAATAAACCAAATCACATAATACATAAGAAATTATCTATTTATAATTAATGCAAGCATGACTAATACAATCATTACTAACGTAAGCATTACTAATACACTTTATTTAACATTATTCTTATATTCATGGTTGTTTGGTAGAGTGTATTAACAAAAATAATACATGCATTAGTTCTGTATATTAGTAATATATCTTATTTTGGTACATTTTTTATGCTATGTATAACTAATGATTGCATTACTTATCCACTTTATTGTGTATTAAGTGATCGTTTGGTAGCTGGATAGAATTATGTGAGTATTAGTAATGTGGATATTAGTTATGCAAGTATTAGTAATGTGAGTATTAGTTATGCAGGTAATCGTTATACAAGTATTAGCTATGCAAGGTTTAATTATGCAGAGTTTAATTAGTTGTGCATAAAATATTTCTCTTTGGATGTTGGTTTTTTATATTAAAAATTAGTTAAATTATATATTTTTTAAATTAAAATATTCCTTTATAATTATACCCTTTCCTTCTTTAACTTTGTATTTTTCTTCTTTAACTTTGTATTTAAATTAAAATATTTTTTTAATTATGTAGAAGAAGAAAGTAGTCAAGTGAGAGTAGTGATATGGGTAACGTTGTCATTTCAACTTTTATCAATGTATTAGTTATACACGTATTAATTATTCCACCTTCTACTCCGTATAAATAATACACAAATTTCCTCATAACTTATACATGTATTAGTTATGCAAATTTCAAAAATTGTCAACCAAACATCGTATTAATTTTATACATGAATAACTTTTTTTCTTATCCACCTACCAAATATCGTATTAATTATGTACATGAAATAACTTTTTTCTTATCCACATACCAAATGACGTATAAGTTATATGGACTCTAATACATGGATACGACTTTTTTTATACAACTACAAATGATCCCTAAGGTGTGTATTACTAATACCATGAATTTCTAGGTATTAGTAATGCAAGAGATTTAACGCATGTATTAACATGGTTATAGACCCAATTACCCCTCAAAACTCATTTTACATCTTTTCCATCATAATTGTGGATGATATCTTTGTAAATAAATACTTTTATGGAATGCATGCAATTTTTAATACACCAAATCAAACAATGCATAATCTATGTATAAGTAATGCAAGTATAACTAATACAAACATTACTAATTTATTCTGTTTAAGATTATTTTTATACACTCTACCAAACAAAATGCACACATTATTTTTTCTAATACACTCTACCAAACGAAATGCACGCATTATTTTTTATAATACACTCTACCAAACGATTCCTAAGTGGTTGTCAAAAAAGAAAAAAAAACGCACTTAATGATTAAAATTTGAATGATTAAGATTCAAAACTTGAAAACAAATCGACGTAATGACTAGGATCTGAATTATTAAGATGATTATCAAAATTTGTGGAGGATATTTTTTTCTTATCAAATTTGAAGAGTGCATTTTAAAAATTTATTTACTTAACTATGTTTATAATACTTATTAATATAAATATATAATACAATCTTGATTTTTAAAAATTAGTAAATAACATATATTTTTCTTTTATTTAGATATGTATATACTTGACAAAATGAAAGAGAAAGGTACCTGAGAGGAGTCAGATCCATTTCTTTTTTATACAAAACGTCGATAGAATATGACAAGTCAAATCCAAAAATATTTTCTCTTTAGTGAGTGAGTCCAAATGTTTGATTCTCAACTGAACATGTCAATTACTAAAGAAAGGTTCTGTTACAGTAATTTTGTAGTAAAATGGAGACATACACAAAATTTAAAGTTTATGAATTTTCTATAATAATTTTAAGTTAATAATGGTAATAACTGAATTCATAATAAGATATTTATAGATATTTAATAAATTTTTAATGATTCCTCGGTCTCAACTCTCAACTTATGTTGTAATTTTTTCTTATCAAGATTCAAGCTACTCGATTTTGACCTTGAATTTGCATGTAGAATCTTTAAGTTTTTAATTTTAAAATAAAATTTACATATTTAAAAATTATGTATAAAATATATAAGTCATAATAATTCAAAATATTTACAAAATATATGAAAGAACTGCGATAAAAAGGATTTCATTTAATTGACGCTAAAAAATTAATCACTATCACATTAATTAAGATGAAAAAGAATACGCATATTACATATAAAATTTATGCTAAAATTATTGAATTTACATAAATCTGCAGAATAATAAAACGACCCACAGGTGCTTGAAAAGGCAATGTGATCTAAATGAGGACATGAGAATATATTATTTTGCTAGTATATATATAGAGTAATATATGACCACTCCATGTAAGATACATATAAATAATTGTTTTAATTTTTTTGTGTGGAAGAGAGTTTACATGATAGAAATGGAGAGTGGATTGTAGCCAGGGATGACTTGTCGATGGTCTCTTTGTAATTTTCCTATTAAGGATTTTGTATCGGCAAGTTGTCCCTGACTACCTTTCGCTCTCTTCTTCTCATGTGAATTTCTTATTCACATTTGTTTATTCTTATTTTATTATTTGTTATAACAAGGTTCTAATAACCTTCATATACGTCAAAGACGAAGTTAGAATTGAAAACTTATACCTTCATCTCTAGCTCCTCGCTTGACGTACATATACATGTATGGTAACTAGAAATAATTCAACTTATGATAACAAAGCATATGGTAAACTCACTTTAGTATATTGTTATACATATATATGTTTTTCGACTCATATTATCTGTCTTTTAGAATTTGTGTACAATCATTATGATATTGAACAAAATAAGTGATTTTTTTGTGTGTTTGGTATAAGAAAAAAAATATATATTATGTTTTAAGATGGAAGGCATAGGAGAAAAGATGAGAGAAATGTTTTGTTGAAAGATTTGAAGTAAACACAAAGAAATTGTCCTTGGTTCACAATCAACTTACATGACAGCTTTATTTCTTATTCACAATATTAAGGAGGTCATTCTCACTTTTACCCCATTTTGTATTGATTTTTAATGTATACCTCTTGTGACAAATATTTTTTTTCGGGTCATAAGTATATTTTCGTATCATAATAAATCACAAGTTATAATTGGACATGCGTTCAGTTCAGTTTCTAAGTAACTTATGCTTCACTAAGTTCGATTGCTATAGGGAAAAATCTAAAGATCAAGTCATTTGAAGAATAAAAATTAAAGACCAATTTATTTGAAAGGCAAAACGTGTAAATTTTTGATGTTACATTACTTGTTTTGAATAGATGTCAAATGAAATAGGTTGAACTGAATTTGTGTCACTCAATATGGACATAGTGAATAAATGGGTAGGTCATTGTTACTTGGCTGAAATGGCCTAATAAGCGGGTTAAAATCCAATCCACCCATTTATTACTACTAAATTTAAATTTTAATTGCTTTATGTATTCTTTTATAATTTTTACTACCTAACATAACTATTATTATTTTTTCTTTATTATGAATATATATAACATATCAATTTTTAAAAAAAATTGTCTATTCGAAAATATTTTGCTAAGATTTTTGATGGATCAATTTAGGCTAGATATCAATCCAAATTTTGAGACTAGATCAATTTAGGCTAGATATCAATCCAAATTTTGAGACTTAAATTAATTGATTAAAATAAATTGAGCTAATAAATGAGTGAGTTAATAATCAATCCAAACTTAAACAATTCGACAATTTATAATTATTTTTTTTGGAATCCTAGGATAACTCGCGGCCGCTACAACCTCTGTCCTTCGGGTTAGTGCTAGATAAACCCCCACTTTGTATTAGCATGCAAACTACATAGGGAATATAAAAAATATTAAAGAATGATCGATCGCGAATTATCCAATAACCACCTCCAAATCTACTTGAGCCATTTTATTAGCTAATTTTACTACCTCTCACTAACGTAATAAACAACATGACACTAATGGAGAAGAATCCTACTAGATTTAATATCAGTTTCGAAAAGTGTTATTTACACATCACCGTCATCCACCTTTTCTTCAAATTTCAACACCACAAGTTTTCAACCCCAAAAAGATAAGGCATAAAAATCCATCAAGATATACTTTTAAAAAAAGTTTTCAAAATTTAAAATCTGAGGTCATATTCTAGGCATCTTTGACTAAACACAAGCTAAGGACAATCATAAAGGTAAGTAATTATTTCTTAAAAAGGAAACTAACATAACTATATAAGGAAATATTGTAAATATAAACACAAATGTTTATGCTATTACATAAATTCGATATATATATAAAAATTTTGAACTTAATAATCTCACATATATTTCATCATAGAAAGCGTACATGATAGATAGAGCAGCAAAAAGACTCGTACATAAATTATTTTTTTTGCCCTTGCTCTATCGTATATTAGTGACTTTAGTGATATAAGTTAACCCTAATTTATAGAGTGTTAACTTTACGTCCATCAATTAACGGAATGAATAGATGAGTCTGGCCCATTATAAAAATATCTGACAAATACAACTTATTCAAATATTTAAAAGGGGATAAATTTCCATTTCAATATTTATTTAAAGGCATGATAATTCTTCAAAAATAATCTACATATTAAGATGAAGTTTTTGCATTATTAGGCTTTTTTTTTTTAGTACTCTCTGCCTTTTACCTTTATATTCCATTATTGCTATACAACATTTTTCTACAAAATCTCCCCAACAGAAATTCAAACATATCAGAAGTAGGACCAAATGTAGATTTTTTGTGCACAAGAGTGACAGTACCAAGATATGGTTGTACTACATATGTTGTACACAAAATTAATAAAGTAGTTTATTAATTTAACGTGAAAAATATCCGTCTCACGAGTGAAAAAGTGTGACCTACTTCACTACAAGATTTGTCCCAACTTCACTAAAACAGTGAGCCTCAACATATCTTTAGATTAATTACAAACCCTTGCTTAA
>NC_064290.1:46377701-46400201 GCF_019186545.1 Solanum stenotomum
CCGGATCAGGTCTAAAGTTAAAAGAAGTCATTGTAGTTCCTAAGATTAATAAAAATTTACTCTCAGTTAGTAAACTTGCAAAGGATAATTGTTGCACTCTTGAATTTGATGAAACTAACTTTGTTGTAAAGGACAAGAGGACAAGGACACTGCTGGCAAAAGGATCTAAAAGGAATAGACTCTATGCTTTGGAAGATAGCAATCTCTATGCTTTAACTGTTGCACACGATTGGAACACGTCAAACATCATTTGGCATACTAGATTAGGACACCCTATAGCTAGTTTGAAGTCTTTAAAAGTTTGGAGTAGTAATAGTTGCATCAATATTAGTAGTTGGAATAAAATGCCTACTGTTTGTTCTAGTTATCAGTTGGGAAAGAGTTGTAAACTTCCATTTGGTTTGAGTTGTGACTTATGAGGACCTGCTCCTATCGAATCTTCCCAACATGTGAAATATTATGTCGTTTTTGTTGATGATCACACGAGATATACATGGATTTATCCACTGAAAAAGAAATCTGAATTCTTTGAGGTCTTTCTAAAATTTCAGAAAATGGTGGAAAAACAATTTCCTAAAGAGATACTTCTTGCACCACAGGGGCTTCATATGATCACCAGACACAAGGCGAAGGAACACCACTTATCACTTGTTGCTCGTAGTAGCACATAAATTTTGAGAGAACCAAATAATACTAAGGAAGCACTAAGGTCACCTCATTGGCTTGTAGCAATGCATGGAGAAATTGATGTGTTACATACTAACAAGACATGGATTTTGGTGCCCAAATCCCCTAGTATAAACTTGGTTGGCTCCAAATGGGTGTTCAAGACAAAATTGAAAGTTGATGGAATAGTAGATAGGTACAAGGCCAGACTTGTGGCAAGGAGACTCTCGCAGCTTGAAGGGATAGATTTTGAAGAAACATTTAGTCCTATGGTTAAAGCCACGACTATTAGGGTGGTTCTATCCATTGTTGTTAGTTCAAAGTGGGAAATTAGACAACTAGATGTCAAAAATGCATTTCTCCATGGCTTCCCACAAGAGAAGGTGTACATGAGTCAACCCCCTAGTTTTATTGATCCCAATATCCTTAGTATGTGTGTCTACTTAAAAAGGCATTGTATGGTCTTAAACAAACACCAAGAGCCTGGTTTGATAGGTTTAGTATGCATCTCTTACACCTTGGTTTCATTTGTACTAAGGCTGACCCTTCATTATTTACTTTGCAAGCTTACAAAGGCAAAATATTTCTCTTGTTATATGTGGATGATATTATTGTCATAGGAAGTAATCCATCACATGTCTTAGAATTGGTTCTATAACTTGAGAAAGAGTTTGCTATGAAAGATCTTGGCCCTTTACACTTCTTTCTAGGAATTGAGGTGAAGTATTTCGAATGAGGAATTCACTTAAGTCAAAGAAAGTATGTTGCTGAGCTGCTGGCCAAGATAGAGATGACTTTGGCAAAGGCTGTAGCCACTCCTTTGGCTCAAAAACATGGTTTGCATGAAGCTGTGGGAAGTCTTGTAGATGCCTCATTTTACATAATGATAGTAGGGAGACTTCAATATTTGACCCTCACAAGACCTGTTATCACCCATGCTGTGAATTTAGCAAGCCTGTTTATGCAAAGCCCAAACATTGACCATCTTCAAGGGGTAAAAAAGATTCTCAGGTACTTCAAAGGTACTATACACTTTAGACTCAGAATTATTTCACAATCACCATGTAGGTTGTATGGATACTAAGATGATGATTGGGTAGGTTATACCACCACTAGGAGATCAACTACAGGCTATAACATCTACCTAGGTGCAAATTGTATTTCTTGGACCTCCAAGAAACAGACCACAGTAGCCCGATCGAGTGCTGAAGCTGAGTATAGAGCACTAGCCTCCACTGCCGCATAGATGACTTGGATCATGTATCTTATTCATGACCTTGGAGTGTTCCTTCGATATGTTCCTACGTTGTATTGTGATAATATGAGCTCCTTGTACATGACGGTTAATCCAGTTATGCATGCTAGAACCAAACATGTTGAAATGAACTAGCATTTTGTTCGTGAGAAAGTGGCCAGAGGACAACTTCTTACTCAGTTTGTGAAGTCTAAGGATCAACTAGCTGATATTCATACCAAAGCCTTAACGAAGAAGGTTTTTTCTGGGTTTCGCAGCAAGCTAGGAGTTACAATTCATCAATCACTAGCTTGAGGGGAAGTGTTGAAGGAAGCCTGAAGACTGATGGAACATGTCCATCAAAGTAGGCTGACGAGTTAGAATTAGAGTCATACTAGGACTAGACTACTAAATCCTAAATTATGTATGACTAAGCTACTGGATTGTGTAGGAGGTTAAAGTCAACTAGGATATCATGTATAGAATATATTTGTGTTGTAGTAGGATTCCTAGTATAGCTAGAATATGACTCTTCTCATATATATGGAACTTGTAACTCAACATTATTTTTCATCAATACAATCCTTGATTTCTCCATACTTATGTGAGATTTCTACAGAAAGTAGTCAAGTGGGAGTGATAAGGGTAACATTGTCATTTCAATTTTTATCAATGTATTAGTTATACACGTATTAATTATTCCACCTTCTACTCCTCATGAATAATACACAAATTTCCTCATAACTTATACATGTATTAGTTATACGAATTTCAAATTTGTCAACCAAACATCGTATTAATTTTATACATGAATAAGTTTTTTTCTTATCTACCACCAAGCATTATATTAATTATGCACATGGAATAAATTTTTTCTTATCCACATACTAAATGCCGCATAGGTTTATGGACTCTAATACATGGATAAGACTTTTTTTATACAACTACCAAACGATCCCTAAGGTGTGTATTACTAATACCATGGATTTCTAGGTATTAGTAATGCAAGGGATTTAATGCATGCATTAACATGGTTATAGACCCAATTACCCCTCAAAATCCATTTTACATCTTTTCCAACATAATTGTGGATGATATCTTTGTAAATAAATACTTTTATGCAATACATGCAAATTTTAATACACTAAATCAAACAATGCTTGCGAAATAATCTATGTATAATTAATGCAAGTATAACTAATACAAATATTACTAATACACTCTGTTTAGGATTATTTTTATACACTCTACCAAACGAAATGCATGCATTATTTTTTCTAATAACTCTACCAAACGACCCCTGAGCGGTCGTAAAAAAAGAAAAGAAAACGCACTTAATGATTAAGATTTAGAACTTGAAAACAAATGGACGTAATGACTAGGATCTGAATGATTAAGATTAAGACTTTCATTAAATGCAAATTTTGAGGTCTCAATTGAATACAAAAAAATAAGTTGAAATTAATGATATTAATGATTATCAAAATTTGTGAAGGATATTTTTTTCTTATCAAATTTGAAAAGTATGTTTTTAAAATTTATTTACTTAACTATGTCTATAATACTTATTAATATCATATAATTTTGATCTTTAAAAATTAAACAACATATATTTCTCTCTCAATTAGATATGTACTTTGACGAAATGAAGAGAAAGGTATAAACTCCTGATATACCTTGAATTCCATTTCTTTTGTATACAAAACGTCGACAGAATATGACAAGTCAAATCCAAAAATATTCTCTTAGTGAGTGAGTCCAAAGGTTTGATTTTGCTACAGTGATTTTATGGTAAAATTTAAAATTTAAAGTTTATGAATTTTTTATAATGATTTTAAGTTAATAACGATAATAATTGGATTCATAATAAGATATTTAGTAAAATTTAATAATTCCGCGGTCTCAATTTATATTGTAATTTTTGCTTATCAAGATTCAAACTTCTCAATTTTGACTTTGAATTTGGATGTAGAATCTTGAAGTTTTTAATTTTAAAATAAAATTTACATATTTAAAAATTACGTATAAAATAATATAAGTCATAATAATTAATATTTCAAAATATTTACAAAATATATAAGAGAATTGCGATAAAAAAAAAAAACAATTTCATTTGATTTGACTCTCAAAAATTAATTACTATAAAAAATACATATATTATATATAAAATTATCGAATTCACGTAAATTCGGAGAATAATAAAACGACCCATAGATGCTCGAAAAGGCAATGTGATCTAAATGAGGACATGAGAATATATTATTTTGCTAGTATATATATGGAGTAATCTATGACCACTCCATGTAAGATACATATAAATATTTGTTTAATTTTTTTTGTGGAAGAGAGTTTACATGATAGAAATGGAAAGTGGATTGCAGCCAGGGATGACTTGCCGATGATCACTTTTGTAATTTTCCTATTAAGGATTTTGTATCGGCAAGTTGTCTCTGGCTACATTTTGCTCTCTTCTTCTCATGTGAACTTCTTATTCACACTTATTTATTCTTATTTTATTATTTATTATAACAAGGTTCTAATAACCTTCATGTACATTAAAGACGGAGTTAGAATTAAAAACTATTCCTTCATCTCTAGCTCCTCGCTTGATGTACATATACATGTATGGTAAGAAATAATTCGAACTTATGATAACAAAGCATATGGTAAACTCACTTTAGTATATTGTTATACATATATATGTTTTTTGGCTCAGATTATCTGTCTTTTAGAATTTGTGTACAATCGTTGTGATATTGAACAAAAATAAGTGATTTTTTTTTGTGTGTTTGGTATAAGCAAAAAAATATATATTATGTTTTAAGATGGAAGGCATAGGAGAAAAGATGAGAGAAATGTTTTGTTGAAAGATTTGAAGTAAACACAAAGAAACTGTCCTTGGTTCACAATCAACTTACATGACAGCTTTATTTCTTATTCACAATATTAAGGAGGTCATTCTCACTTTTACCCCTATTTTGTATTGATTTTTAATGTATACCTCTTGTGACAAATATTTTTTTATGGGCCATAAGTATATTTTCGTATCATAATATAGCACAAGTTATAATTGGACATGCGTTCAGTTTAGTTTCTAAGTAACTTATGCTTCACTAAGTTCGATTGCTATAGGGAAAATAACTAAAGATCAAGTCATTTGAAGAATAAAAATTAAAGATCAATTTATTTGAAAGGCGAAACGTGTAAACTTATGATGTTACATTACTTGTTTTGAATAGATGTCAAATGAAATAGGTTGAACTGAATTTGTGTCACTCAATATGGACATAGTGAATAAATGGGTAGGCCATTGTTACTTGGCTGAAATGGCCTAATAAGCGGTCAAAATCCAATCCACCCATTTATTACTAGTAAATTTTAATTGCTTTATGTATTCTTTTATAATTTTACTACCTAACATAACTACTATTATTTTTTCTTTATTATGAATATATATAACATATCAAGTTTTTAAAAAAATTGTTTTTTCGAAAATATTTTGTTAAGATTTCTGATGGATCAATTTAGGCTAGATATCAACCCAAATTTTGAGACTAGATCAATTTAGGCTAGATATCAATCCAAATTTTGAGACTTAAATTAATTGATTAAAATAAATTGAGCTAATAAATGAGTGAGTTAATGATCAATCCAAACTTAAACAATTTGACAATTTATAGTATTTTTTTTTGGAATCCTAGGATAACTCGTGGCCGCTACAACCTCTGTCCTTCGGGTGAGCGCTGGGTAAACCCCCACTATGTATTAGCATGCAAACCACATAGGGAATATAAAAAATATTGAAGGATGATCGATCATGAGTTATCCAATAATCATCTCCAAATCAACTGAGCCATTTTATTTGCTAATTTTACTACCTCTCACTAACGTAATAAACAACATGACACTAATGGAGAAGAATCCTACTAAATTTATTATCAGTTTCGAAAAGTGTTATTTACACATCACCATCATCCACCTTTTCTTCAAATTTCAGCACCACAAGTTTTCAACCCCAAAAAGATGAGGCATAAAAATCCATCAAGATAAACTTTTAAAAAAAGTTTTCAAAATTTAAAATCTGAGGTTATATTCTAGGCCTCTTTGACTAAACACAAGCTAAGGACAATCATAAAGGTAAGTAATTATTTCTTAAAAAGGAAACTAACATAACTATATAAGGAAATATTGTAAATATAAACACAAATGTTTATGCTATTACATAATTTCAACATATATATAAAAATTTTGAACATAATAATCTCACATATATTTCATCATAGAAAGCGTAAATGATAGATAGAGCAGCAAAAAGACTCGTACATAAATTAATTTTTCTCCCCTTGCTCTATCGTATATTAATTTTATACACGAATTACTTTTTTCTTATCCACCTACCAAACGTCGTATTAATTATGTACATGAAATAACTTTTTTCTTATCCACATACCAAATGACGTATAGGTTAATTTTATGGACTCTAATACATGGATAAGACTTTTTTTATACAACTACAAAACGATCCCTAAGGTGTGCATTACTAATACCATGGATTTCTAGGTATTAGTAATGCAAGCGATTTAATGCATGCATTAACATGGTTATAGATCCAATTACCGCTCAAAACTCATTTTACATCTTTTCCATCATAATTGTGGATAATATCTTTGTAAATAAATACTTTTATGGGATGCATGCAATTTTTAATACACCAAACAAAACAATGCATAAGAAATAATTTATGTATAAGTAATGCAAGTATAACTAATACAAACATTACAAATATATTATGTTTAAGATTATTGTTATACACTCTACCAAACGAAATGCACACATTATTTTTTCTAATACACTCTACCAAACGATCCCTAAGTGGTAGTCAAAAAAGAAAAAAAATGCACTTAATGATTAAGATCCGAATGATTAAGATTCACAACTTGAAAACAAATCAACGTAATGACTAGGATCTGAACGATTAAGATTAAGACATTCATTAAATGCAAATTTTGAGGGCTCAATTGAATACAAAAAATGATATTAATGATTATCAAAATTTGTGGAGGATATTTTTTTCTTATAAAATTTGAAGAGTACATTTTAAAAATTTGTTACCCTTATGACTAACGGATCATACTCATTAAGTAGATGAAGGGTAACATTGTACCAAATCTTATAGTTTAAAGGCATTTTAGGCTCTTTTCCGTTAAAATAATTTGAAATTACTTAATATATAAGCTCACATGATTGAATTGATTTTGAATTTCTTAGTAAATTTAAAATTATAAAAAGGTTAGAAATCTACTCTCTACACTTCTCCCTCCCCGGCTCTTCATTTTGTATCTCTTTCATTTTTTATCTATTTGGATCTTATCCACTATTTTATTTTGTTTTTAATGTATGACAGACAAACAAGAGAGAAAAAAAGAAGGAAAATAAGATGCATTCATATAGAAATAATTAGTTCAATAAAAGATGACTTAATTAAGCAAATATGTACAAATATTACATTTTTCTTTTGTGTGTACCCAAAATTAAAAATACAAAAATAAAAATATTCTCTTATCCCCACTCTCATCCCATCATGACAATAATACTAATTAAAAGAATATAATTATGTGAGTTCATTTCAAGTTTGATTCCCGGATATCCTAATTAATTAAGAATAAGAGATTACAAAAAGGAATAAAAGAGAAAACGAACAAGACATTTGTATAATTGAGAGAAAATTTTATATTAATGAAAATAATATTTTTTTAGATGGACAATCAGTCGGGGTAATTATTGATTTTAGTTGGATCCCCATTTATGAGTTGGGTTAATTTATAATAAATTGGGGTCGATTTACTACAAAAAAATGTTCAATTTATGGGGGTTATTTTTTCAATTTATGGCGGTTTAGGGATCCCACAAATTAAATTGTGGCGGCTTTTAAAAGCGCTTCAATTACCGTTGCCACGAGCATATTTGTAGCGGTTTTATTAAACCTCCACGACGTCCCCCGCAAAATGACTTTTAAATTGTGGAGGTTTTTTAGTGTTAGTTTGTGACGGTTTAGAACCTTTACAATATGATCTCAATATTTTAAAAATTAGATTTGTGTGGGTTTAAAAATGTCATAACATGAGATTAATATTTACATAATTTGATCTGTGGAGTTCTACAAAATTATTATTTTTATTTTAATAATTAATGTGCGATTTGATATACATCAAGCCTTCAAAATAATAAATAATTTTACTAAATAACACATTTACAGCAAATCAAATTTCATTAAACAGGTCTATATTAATAAGTTCCACAAATTCAAATTCATGTCAAATAAAAGTAATATAACTTTGTGTATAATAACTTCAACATAACAATTCTAAATACATTAAAATCCACATCAAATAAACATTAAAAAAGCATCTATAGCATTTCTTGGTGATTTAAGTTGTTTTCATCCAATCTTTTTATCCAATGTGAAATAAGTTCAATCTCCGCATCAGGCTGAAACAATGAAAACAATATACATAATTAGATAAATATATATTAATACCTATCTTTCTACTTCTTGATTAAAAAAATTAAAGTTCAATTCATTTTAAAAGCAAATTCATATAAAGCTTTGGTTTGACAAAAAGTTATAAGATATGAAAGAAATTTACTTTAGTATTCTATCATACACACTAATAATGTGAATAATAACGACTTCGTGATTATTCCTACATAAGAACAAACTAGATTAATGTTTTCCAAAATCATATATTGATGTTCATTCTATTTAACACGTTGGTTCTATCATTTCTCACTTCTTTTCATTTATATGTCAGACTTCCTCCTTGACCTTATTTTTTCCTTTTATTTACCAAAAATAAATTAACTTCAACTATTTACTGTATTGAATAAGAATACATGATTGTAAAATTATATTGATATCAATCTCAATTTAAGATGCAAAATTCTTCTTTAATTTGTAATAGTCAAATCCAATAAAGAATAAAATGATTATACGAATCTTAACTAAACAAAAATAAAATTGAGACTTACCAGAAATTAATCAAAGATTGGGTACAAATGACTTTACGATGTGGTGAGAATTTAAATAACTCCTGGAACAGATAAAAGCATCGAAGCATTAAATTAAACAACTTGTAAAATTTAAGATACCTAGACATTAAATAAATAATATATTAATATTAATTTTAAATTCTAATATAAATCATCAAACTTATATAACAGAGAATTACCTTTATATTCAAATAATTATTTTCACTCTATTTCACTTTGCAGAGCCTACAAAAAAATTAGCAAAATCACACAAAAAAATTGAACCAAAAAATGAAGAGAGAAGAGGGGAGGGGTTACGGATAGAAAATGGGTTAAGGGAAAAAAGAAATGGAATTTTTGTGAGTGTGTGTGTTTGTCTTACGTGGGAAGGGTCATGGGTGGAAAAGAGGAGTGGTTATTTGAGAGATTTTAGGGGGAAATTATGATTTTTTTAAAAAACATTTTGGAGGGAGAGATACATATATTTTAATTGGGTTGTGTCCAAATAAAAGATAAAATAATATTTTTAGTGCATAAAACAAACTTTTTAAATTTTAAATTTTTATTGATTATATTAGTAATAACTATTAATTAAATGTTTCACCTTAAAAAATCAACAAGTATTATAAAAGCTCAAATACATTTAAAATACAAACAAAATTAAATATAAATGAATATGATTATTGATTTGGCATCCAAGTATATATATATAATTTCTAAAAGTAATGAATTAAATAAATTTTTGGGGATCGATAATCGCCACAAAAAATATTAAATTGTGGCAATTTTCTAACCTCCTTAATAAAACCACCACAAAAAGATTTATATTGTAGGAGTTACATTAAAACGTCACAAAATGAACTATTAGTGGGATTTCTAAAAATTCCCACAAATTATCCGCCACAAATTGAGCTTTTTTTTGTAGTTATATTAAAATAGGCCAATAGGAAGATATCATGAAATTAATTATTTTTTCAATATTATTTTCAAGTGTATCGGGTCAAAATATGAATCATAAGTGGTTTTATAGAAAAATAGAATTTTTAAAAATAGAATTTTTATTATTTATTTGAGGAGCGTTTAAATTTGGACCAATCACATTAAGCAATATAATAAATAAATATTTAATAATTTTACTTTAAGGGAGCTATTAATNTACCAAACAAACACATTCCACACAATACACACATCATATCCAAACAACATTCCCAAACGACCCAACAACAATATACGTACAATAGTCCCAAATACAACAAACAATCATCGACCCACCCCACAGTTTCCTCTTCTTCATCGTGAAACCAAGTAACGGAAAAAATTCCAGCAAGTCGCGAAGCCCAGAAGCGAACCCAGTGAAATCCAGCAGCCCTCAAAGCGTGACCCGAGTCTAGCAAGTCTTGTACGCGCCTCATCTCCTTCACGCGAGAGCGAATTCACAAAACCAATAACTCCTACAACTTTCTCCGCAACAGCCGCCCACTTTGACATCTTCATCCGGATATCTTGGGATTTTGGGGAAAATCTCACACAAACGAACAACTTTCCCAGTCCTTGAAGAAAAAATTTCAAATTGGGGTCGAACTCGAATTTCGATTTTACCCTTTTTCCCCCAAAAGTCCGAACCCCAATCCCCTTTCTATAAATACCCTCTTCTTGATTGAAAAAGAACTTGGGGAGGAAAAAGAAAAAAAGATTAAGAGTTAGCTAAGTATTGAGAGGAAGAAATATATCTAAAACAAAAAATCTTTGAAACTATTCTTGATCGTTTTTGTCTCGTTCATTCGAGTCTCTTGGAGTGGTGTTTTCGTTGGAAGAACGCTGCTCTCTTAGTCTCAATTTGTTTCCCTCAAAGGGGTAATATTTTTCTCCCATTTATTTTCTTTAGTTATGAAGAATGTCTATTTTTTTTTTTGTTAATGTCTATCTCTCTGTGCTTTGGTGCCTTCTTATTTTTTTATTTCTTTTTATTGAAATATGTTAGTACTGCATAGTTTGTTGGATTAGCTTTCGAGCATATTAAGGTCTCACCGATTCCGGTTTCTTATTAATAGATGTTTCGTATATTTGATCAAACCATCCTAGATTTTCTGTTTCAAATAATTTTTGTACCTCTGTATCGATTTCAGTTCCTAATACTAAAATTCTATTCTAATGTGATATTTGAATGTTGGCGATAGTATTATTCTAGAAATTTTTGAGCTTGAGTGATTGCTTTGTATACCAATGACTTGGATTAATATACTTGAGTATGTGTTAATATCTCACCTCAGTTATTTCTATCTTACTTTATCACCTATTTAGTTTTCGTTTAAATGAACAAAGGATACTTAGGACCTTTTGGTTTTGTCATTATGCAGTAAATTAGATCATCTGTTACTCTTTTAATGTCATTTTTTTTTAGTTTTTGCTTCAAAGCATATGGATAGCTTAGATTCTTCTTCATTAAGTTTAAGTTTTGTCTCCCCTTTATTATGTTTGGTTTAAGTAGTTCACTGCATATTGCTTCATGAGATTTAATAAGTGAGCTTTCTTCTTTGTTGAAAGTTTTGGCTAATCACTTGGAATTTTCATAGTCCATTGGCTTTGTGTTCATTCATTGGTAGTAAATCTTTATAATCATTCTTTGTTTTACTTCTTTGTAACTTCATTTGAAAATGTTTAGATTTCACTAGTTGAGTTAAAGGGTCGTTGGATTGTTGAATATTTAAATGTGCATAACTACACATTAATCCTCCCAAACTTTTCCTCTTGTTTGGTGCCTAACTCTGTACAATGAAATGCTCAAATTAAAAAATGCTACAAAAAGTTACTTTATTTTTGCTATATATTTGTTTGCCCGATTCTTAGAAATTTAGGGCACTTTTCCAGTAGCTTCACTGAATCACTAATTATAATAAAGTAACTAGCAAGTTTTTGTTTATTTTTGACTTAGAAAGTGTTTAATTGATTATTGTTTGATTTATTGATTTGCTTATTTGTTTGATCAATTCAATACTAATATTACGTTTTCTTTTTGACATGTGAAATTCCATTCGAGTCCACTTCGGACTCCACTCTTGCATATCCTTGAGTCGTTCCGAGTCATTCTCATTTTTGCGGTGAAAGAAAAACTGAAACAATCCCCGGAAAGTCCCAAAATGGGCTGTATACTTGTCATATACAACAGTATACACTGGTATACATGGAGAATATTGATATACAGGTCCAAAAATCAAAATACAGGTGTTTGAAGTTGAAGTGGGGTTGCATACATTTGGTATACAACCTAAGATACAGAAAATCGGCTAAAATACATGCTAATATACACTAATATACACCATGTGTATACAAAAACGGGTTTAGTATTAACCCCAAAAATTTTCAGCAAAATTGGCCCAAAAAGGGGGCCCAAATTCATTTCTCCTTTACCTTTAATTTATTTAATTGTCTTTATTTATTGTTTGTTTTTTTTTTATCATTAACTTTAACTTTAGAATTGTTAATCAGCTTAATTAAATTCCCCAAAAGAAGAGTTATTTTCTTTGTGTTGGTTTAAATTTTAACACATTTCATGTTTTGTGTTCATTTATTTTGGTGATTAAGTATATTGGTCAAAATTTTATATCTTCAATTAAGTTAAACTTTTTGTACTTAAAAGAGATGTTCTTTAATGTTTTTTTTTTTGCTTAATCATATTTTACTCATGTTAAAATTGTTTTAAGTTAAAGTATTTTTCATCGAATAAATTTTAAGAATGTTAGTCAAAACCTTTTCAATTAATAAAAAATAACAATACTTACTTAGTCATTTTCTCAAAAGGTTTAGTCAATTAATAAAAAATGATTTTCATGTTTTAATTTATTAAATTGGTTTAAAATGAATTAAATAAATTCTAATTAATCTAGTTTTATTAATATTCTAATCACTCGCACCTTAATTCAAATGTTTCATTTTAGGTCCCTTTCTCTAAAAAAATAAAATGAAATAAATGTGTCATTTATTTAATTGTTTTCTTCAAAGTTAACCAAATATTGTAAATTATTATTCTTCTGTTAAATCATTTTTTCTAAAAATAGTCAAAATATATTTTAGTCAAATCGCAGGTCAACCGCATGTTAGTGGACACTTTGAATGCTTAAACCCTTCTCGAAGTGTAAATTGAACCCTGGACCCTCTTTAGTATTTTCAAATGATTTTTTTCTGTTTAAATCTTTGAAAATTATAAGTTTTCTTAATTTCTTTAAAAAATTAAGTGGCAATTCTTTTCTAAGTATTTTTCTTAAAATGTTTTATACTTAGAACATTTCAAAAAGTGATTTTTCTAAAGATAGAAAAATTACGACACAACATACTTCACTACAAGATTTGTCTCAACTTCACTAAAACAGTGAGCCTCAACATATCTTCAGATTAATTACAAACCCTTGCTTAATAGGAACTATTTCTAACCCCTAAACTATCAAAGTTAGCTAAAGTAATGTCTTAGAAGGTAATCCTCATTTTTATTATAATTTTTTCTTCTTATAAAACTGATTTTTGTATAAAAAAAAATTTTCTTATAAAATGACAATTAATCTCACTGAGCTTTGTTCTCTCGTGATAGAATGTTATTGAATATTAGACTTCATATATATAGTATTTTCTTTCTTTAATTAATACATCACAAGTTTCATTAATGAACTCTAACATTGAGACATGATATTAAAAGTCAAAGCATGAAAGGAATCCCTAACATAAACAAGATGATGGGTTCACTTTTTAGTATTAGAATCGCAAATTCATAGAATTAAAATTTTGGATCCACCTTCGTGCACTCATTCTATATACATTTTGACCATAAGTTGCTACGATGAGTTCTACTTGTGTTGATGCTTTTAAGATCATCATTAGTTGTTCACGAAAACTCAATACCTTGGCTTCATCAAGTTCATTAGAAGGTCCAACAATCAACTTGGAAAGTGAAGGGGAATTCGCCAACATGAGCTTCAAGAAAATGAGTGTCACACCCCGAGCCTACACCCTGGACGTGGCCGGCACTCGAAGACCATTGCTGGCCCCCAAGCGAACCCTTGGTCTGGCTTACTTAACTCAGCGGAAACCTTAACTCAACAGAATAACTCCATGCAATGAAAGGTCATAAAACAACCTAACTGATAAAATCTGGCCAAAAAGGTAACTCGAGTCTCAAAATAGAATATTTATATATATACATAGATGAGAGACTCAATACTAACTGACTGGCTATCTATGAAGCCTCTATAATACTGAGATGGATGTTGGGACAAACCCTGCAACATCCTAATAAAACAAAACTAAGAAAAATGAAATAACAGAGTCCTCTGGAATGCAAAGAGGCTCACCACTAACTCTGAAGTGCTCAGTTGGATCAACGGTGTGCTGGATGCTGATCCTGGGTACCCGTGTCTGCATCATCATAAGATGTAGGCCAACTGGCATCAGTACATGGAATGTACGAGTATGTGAGCTGGATAGCTAAACAACAACTTAAGCTTGAAAGGGATACAAATGAGAACTTACCTTGGCTCTATTCAACTCATGAGTAACTGAACTCAATATAAAGCAATAAGACACATGCAATATATAAAGCTTGTAAAACTATTTAAAACATGACGTCAAAAATCATAATTATAATATCATAAAAATACCATGCTCCCTCTCAAAGTCTACTTGTGTAATGCATGAATGAAGTCTCATACCCCCATCCATACTAAGCAGAACCCCTCGAGGAACCATGCAATTTCTACTGTGGGAGTTTCTCTAACCGACAACTACCACTAGGAGCCTAAGTGGTGATACAACGTTGTTACCATCACGCTGCCAGACTGTCCTATACTTTGCCGTCATATAGAACTACTTTAACTTTAACTTAGTGGATCCACTAGCTTAACTTACGTGATCATCTAAAAAGTATGACCCGTAAAATCCCATGTTGGCTACATGGTTCTTATGGAGGGTTGAGTTAATATGAACTTGCGTCCCCAATTCGGTGCTTAAGACTACTCTCAAAAAAATACTTTGGCTCATAAGTGTTTTAAACACATCTTTTTTTAGTTTGAATTAATTGCTCAAACTACCCTCTTAAAAGAGGTAATTGCTCTTGAAAACTCTTTATAAAAAGAACATATCAAAACCATATTTTAATATGATCATTGATGACTCGGGAAGTCATACTGCATAAACATTGATGGTATATCTAGAGACCATACTGTTTAAACATTGATGACATACTCGGTTGTCATACTAATCATGATTTAGAAACTCTTTCGCAAAACTCATCTTTTTCTTAAAAAGAGATAGTACTCAAACTGCTCAAAACTCTTTTGGAAAATCTCAGTTTCCTCTCATCTTAAATGTGAAAACATTTATAAACTTCTTTGGGAATACTTAGTTCCCTAATAACTTGTGAGAAATGAACTTGACTCTATACTCTTAACTTAACTTGAAACTCTATACTCTTTACTTAACTTGAAACTCTATACTCCTTACTTAACTTGAAGCTTGAGCCCAAAAAAAATGAAGTTAAAACGTTCAATAAAGACTCTTGAAAAACTTTAAAGACTTGCTTTGACTTACTTCTTAACTTCTAAGCTTGACTCTAACTTCACTTGACTTTGATCCTAACTTTCCTCGAATGGTATTATGGATTCAAGGGTAATAGTCTCATGTTTATGGATGAGTTCGGAATGTCTAGATGTACGTTAGAGTGTTGAAAGCAACTATAAAACATAAGTGCATTACCAAGGAACAGGTATGAAAAAGTGGGGAAGGAATGGGAAGGATTGGCGTCATCGGCGCTCTGGCCAGCCTTCAGACTTCAGAGGGGCCTGCTGGGCGCTCTGCAAGGCGCGCCGCCCCAAGGGGGAAACTTCAGAACCCCTATTGGGGTGTGCTGGCTGGCGCGACACCCCAGCCTTTTCCCCCGAAAAATCCGACTTTTCTCCTTTGTTTTTCCAACTCTAAACCCTCTTAACTTCAAAGGTTCCAGCCCCAAACACTTAGAATCATAAAACCCCTTAATATACAATAGATTCAACTCGAAATCACAACCGGAAATATGCACCAAGCCAACAAGAAACTTCAACAACACAACCACAACTTCAACAAACACAACCACAAACTTCAACAAACACAACCAATCTTTTCTCGGAATTAAAACAAGTTTAGCGTGTGGGGGAATGAACCAACCCAACACTATGAACTCACATACCTTAATAGGGATCACCCCCGACGAAAACCACGACTATCTTGATGAATCCTTGCTTCTTCTTCTCTTTTCTCCTCTTCTCTCCTTTTCTCTCAAGAACCCTAACTCTCACTTTTAAAAGGGAAAACTGATTTAAAATCAGCCTAGACCCTTAATATAACCAAAAGAAAGGGTTAGGGAAAGGACCAAAATACCCTTACAAATTCGGATGAACTTTCCTGTGCCAACAACCCAACTTCCAAAGGGCATAACTCACTCATACGAACTCGGAATCAAGAAAACTCGGCGGCGTTGGAAATATCACTCCAAGAGATTTCCAAACATAACTTGAAATACACCTAACTCATCCTGAGCTAGGAGTTATGACTACCTGAAGTTGACTAAAAACTCATTTTTTTCCATACTTGGCTAAATTTCCAGATTTTGAATTCTTTCCAAAATGACTATTTCCAATTCTAAGCTTCTTCATAGCTATTTCAAATTGCCGGATGTTACAATGAGTTCACATGGTGTCCCCTCAAACTCTTTTAGTTTCACATATTCAAGCTTCTCAAATTGTTGGTCAATACAATTTGGATTGGCCAGATAATGTATAACTTCATTTGTGCTTCTTGTACTCATGGTATTGAATTTCATATGGTGCAAAAAGAAAAAAAAGGTTAGTAATGCATTAGTTTAAAAACTTCTACACTTATAGCAACACTTAAAAATAAGACAGATAATTTACTACAACACGTAAAAGTTAGTTGATAGAGTAAAATTTCTTACAATACTATTGATGTATACATAGCTTAAACTCAATCGAAAATTATTGAAGGTGAGATAATCTTACATCTATCTCTAGTGAGCGCAAGGAAGGAGAACTTCCAATCAAGGAAAAAACACTAGAGACTTGGTTTACAATAGAGTAAAATTTCTTACAATACTATTGATGTATACATAACTTAAACTCAATCGAAAATTATTGAAGGTGAGATAATCTTACATCCATCTCTAGTGAGCACAAGGAAGGAGAACTTCCAATCAAGGAAAAAACACTAGAGACTTGGTTTAGATCACCAATCTCAACGCACAACTTTACATGCTCCAAATGGTGGAGTTTGGATGGAAAACTCTTTGGAATAATTTCTGCACCCAAAAGTTTGGTAAAAGAAAAAACCAAAATGAAAATAAATAAATAAATTAATGGTTAAGTATATATGAGCTTAAACATTCATTGAGATCTCTATAATAAAATTTTGAAATATGTCTTGATCAACTTATACTTACCCGAATACAAGCATTACTCAAAGCAAGCCTGGTCAAATTAGGGCCTAAACAAAGAAGCCTTGACCATGTAATGAACCTCCCTTGTTCATAGTTTCCTGATTCTTCAAGGAATAAGACCATGCACAACACCCTAATATCTGAAAAGTTATCAAAAAAATCTGCACGAATTTCATGACTCTCATGAATAGTCAAGAACTCGATCTTAGGAGCAAATATGTTGAGGAAATGAAGGCCATCACAAAAAGTGAATGTTAAGGTTGAAAGTAATGGGATATTCAAGACGTGATTTGCTATGGTTGGATTAAATGTAATGAACTCCAAGTTCAATTCATGGAGATTTGGAAATAATGTGGTGGGACAAGGTAGGTTTACTATGCAATTGATAACATCTAAATACTTGAGAGTTGAGCAAGAAAATATGTCAAAACGCAAAGTATAAGGATTGTGGTTGTAATTATTTAAGGTAAGTTCCTTGACATCTTTTTTCGTTACATAAGTAACCAAAGGTCAAGGTTTCGATGATCGCAAAATATAGTTGACAAATCCAGAACAAATTTGACTATGGATTCAACATGCTGCAAGATAATATTATTGTCAACTATGTTATAAAAATCATATTCAATCTCTTCCATGAACTTTTCATCATAGCTGAGAAATGTTTCCATTTCTTTGATAGAACACACATTTTTGTCAATTCTCGAATTGACATGTCCTTAAATATTTCATTGAAAATATCCTTAGGTAAATTAGAGATCTTGTCTATCTCCTTTTCTTCAACGATCACTTCTTTACCACAATGATTCATGTTCATCATTTTGTGTATGTAATACAAGCCAAACTTTAGTCCATATTTTAAGCAAATAAAGACAAATACATATTTCAAAGTCATTATGGATTAAAAGTCTTTCAAAACCTTCCTATAGTTCATCAAAAAAAAAAAAATGCTTCTACATAGGGGAAGGCCACATAGAATTGATACATCTCTAATGTAGATGAAAAAGTTAGATTGTAAATTAAATTATTCAATTAAAGTATGACAGAATTTTATGTTTGTGTATCCTAATAAAACATTATACATAGATATATCTACCTATAAATAGCTTGTTAGATCTAATGAATTTCACATGTATAACAACATTAGATCTAAAATTAAATTTAATGCACAATTTATCAACTATGAATTTTAATTTATTCGGTTTACATGATTTTATTAGTTTGCACCATTTCTAAAATGTTCGGTAATAAGAAGAATTTCGTTTTTTTTTTAAGTTTTACACAGCTACACACAATACACCAGGCCGAATAATTCATATAAAATTATTAAAATGAGAAAAAGAAGATAGAGTTCAAAGAACATAGAAATCTATTTTTCAAACAAATCAACGAAAGAAGAAAAAAATAAACTATACCTCAGATTTCTTGCATCCTTCGATTGTTTTGTATACTTCTAGAGTGTACTTAGAACACAATTAGTTGTATACTTATTTATATGCTTAATTACTTAACCAGTTCACACACAATTTTTTGGTCAAAAATAATTTATCTTGACTTATTAATTTATCTTATACAGTTTTTGCCAAAAACTAATTATAGAATCTCACATTCTTAAATGCATTATAACTTTTTTTTCTATAAAAGATATTTCTACCTAACAAGATTTTTCCTGAATATAAAGTGGAGTCTAAATTTTGACATTCATTCAACTTAAATTTGACTTTTTTTTTATTACAGATCCTCTTATTTAAATTGGTTAGTTGAAATTTAATTACTATTAATTCTTTAATAAATAGATACGATCTTCTACTTTTTTTTGAACAAAGATATTTGTAAATATTTTTCTCATTGAAAATTTAAAAATTATCTATAGATGTCATATGAGATCTACTAAATCTAGTACAGTAAATTGGTATTGGTCTTTTTTTTTTAATCTCTGACTTTTCCCAATAAGGTTTATAACTAGTATGATTTTATTTTTATTCCNTCATTCATGCCATTATTTTTTAACAGTGGTTTTGCAAAACTATTTTTTACACGTGGCCAATTATAATTCGACCACGTCATTATTATTTTTATAAAAAAAAATTGAAATTCTGAATTAAAATTGAATTAAAATAACCCACCGAAGTAAAGACCTACCCAAATTTTAAAAAATCCCTATAACCCAATTTTTTTTTAAAAAAAATAGCAAATAGTGGCATTATTTTAGCGTTTCAAATAGAAATAGGACCACACGAGAATTTTCCGGTCATTACCACCCGTGAATAGTTCCTGATCCAGTGAATTGTACAGACAACATTACCACCTGTAAAAAAATTGGGAATGAAAGAATTGGGTTATTGATGGGTTATATGTATTTTTTAAAATTTGGGTGGATCTTTACTTGGATGGGTTATTTTAATTCAATTTTTACTTAGAATTTGATTTTTTTATTAAAAAAATAATAATGACGTGGCCGAATTATAATTGGTCACGTGTAAAAAATAGTTTTGCAAAACCACTGTTAAAAAATAATGGCATGAATGAGCCTTTTCTTAAACGGGAATGACATAGATGAGCTAAACTTTAAACGGATGACATAGATGAGCTAAACTTTAAACGGATGACATAAATGAGCCTTTTCTGAAAGTTCAATGACATATTTGAGCCTTTTCCCTATTTTTTTAAATCTCTGACTTTTTCTAATAAGGTTTAATATTACTAGTATGATTATTTTTTTTCCTTTTATACCATCAATGTAATATTAGTGAGTTGAGTTCTCTAGCACATCAGTGTCACAAAGGTTTTTGGTGATCTTATTAATACAAACACATGTGAGTTTTTGGAGTGTGGTGAAGTCTTGTTATCCCTAAAGAAATTAAATGATGAAAAAATTAAAGTAATACAAGAACTTGATTAACTAATATTTAGTAATATATATCTAAATGAGTTAATCGGGTCGGATCTTTAATTAAATTTAAAGATTTATTTTTTCATAATTTATTTTGAATAAATCGTTTATTTAAAATTTGAATTAATATTCAATATTTAAATTTTAAATGAAACAAAAACTTTTGTATGTTCGGATAGGGGGTGCATCAACCAAAGTTTTGTCTTTTCATTAAGGGAGCAACTAAAGGTTGTGATTGTTCAACAAATGAGTGTCTTTTTCATGAAAAGTCATTTGTACATAAAAGGATATGACTATTATGAAAAATCATCTTTGTTCATGAAAGAACATGATTATTATGAAAAGTCATTTATGTTCATGAAAGAACATGACTAATTTGTTAAGTTCTATAAATACGAAGAATTCCCCGAAGTAGCGGGTTCAATTGCATATATGTTTCAAGCTTTATTGTATCCTGATAGAGAATTGTTTGTCATCCCTAAAAGAATATACAAGCAATAACTCTTGAAAGATAGTGATCTTTCATGCCTCAAAGCTTTAATTTCTTTGTTATTTTTCTTCTAACAAAAGTACTTTTTTTTCTCTAACAAAAGTACATGTTTTAGTATATTTTTCACCTTATATTATGAGAATATTTGGTGTGGTGTAAACCATAATTAATGTAGTTTGAGATATATAATTACATGTTTTATGTGTAGGAGTGATTTTTTATAAAGGTCTGCCTAGGGCTAGTTTTATTAATAAAGAGAAAAGGATCTCAAAGAGAAAAGTACAAGCAAAGTGGGGAAGGCCTTACCTTACTAATCTTAATGAGGTAACGAACCTCTACTAATTAACAAGCATGAAGAAAATAAAAACTAGAGAAAACTAGATATTTTATGATCATCATAGAGTTTATAATACACTATGTGATGATACTACAAATGAGGATGCTTAAGTAATGCAAAAATATAAAATCTAAGAATAAAGCTAGGTTATCAACCTCAAACTTCATTTTATATATGTAAGAATTAAAAGAGATGGATTGCCCGTGTAAAGTAACCTGAAGCATTTCCCTCTTGTCTTCTTCATCAAATATGTCCAACAAAACTTGATAGTTCATCACTTCTTTTTGGATCGTGTTGTTGTTGAAACTATCATATGATTTTGGTTTGCTAGTCGCATTGGTAGGTGCCTTGGAATAAATTCCTCAGTCACATTACCATCCCAACTATGTTGCCTTTCATGTGTCTTCTTTTTATTTTTGTTGCTTCCACTTCTTTGTTGCGTAGGCGAGAGATCTCCATCCTTGTCTACCTTATCATATAATATGTCTAACATATCATCCTCATCATCTTCGTCAAACATTTCACTGCTCAAGTCACTATCATAAGTTGTAATTGGACTACGTCTTGAAACTTCAGCTTCTAGCTCATGGATTTTTTCCAATACCTTGGTGTTAATGGTCAAGATCTTTTTGGAGTTATCAATTGTCACTGCCATCGATGGATTTGCTTTACTTGAAGGCACAAATATGAGTGCTTGAGGACTTAACTTACTCCTTGTAGGTGCATGCTTCTCTTCCTCAACTAAATCTGTCATCTAGAATCACTCGTTTCCTTCACCAAACTCTTGTCATTCCTTTTGGAATGTGGTTTGATAATTGGGTTTTCTTTATTCAACATTGTGGCATGTGATTCTTTGATTATTCGAGTAGTTTCTGGATTAGAAACTTGAAGAATTGGAGTGGACAAAGCATGGAGCTCTTGATCATAATTGATCATTAGGGCATCAAAGATGTTAGAGCACACAATCTTCCTTGATACTTTATCTTCATAATTTATCGTTTGCTCCTTGCATGGTGGGTTAGTGCAATCTAGTTGTTGTAGTTTGGTGTTACCTGGAGAAAATGTTTTGCTTGGTACTTCAGTCCAGCCTCCCTTATCATTGTCCTTCAAAGGGAAGTCATGATCACATGTACCACTAGGGGTGTGTTTGGTATGAAGGAAAATGTTTTTCTAGAAAATGTTTTCTTGGGAAACAAGTTGATTTTTGACTTATTTTCTCATGTTTGGTTGGTGAGTAGAAAATATTTTTCGAAAAAGATTTTTAGTGTTTGATTTATGAATGAAAAATATTTTTGAATTTTTTTTTACTAGAGTAGAAAATAATTGTTGAAATTGAGAATATTTTTTAAAAATAAACTTAATTTTTTTTGGGGGTGGGTGGGGG
>NC_064290.1:46400655-46421069 GCF_019186545.1 Solanum stenotomum
GGGGGGGGGGGCTGGTTTGAGGGTAGGGACCAAATAAATTGATTTTTTCAACAATTTTTTTTAAATGGAAGTTGGAAGAGAGTTTTGGAAAATATTTTCTTTAAGTTTTGAAGGGAAGTCATTTTCCTTAAATTTGAGGAAAATGAGTTGATTTAGAAAACATTTTCCAAAACATTTAACCCAACCAAACATGAGGAAAATGTTTTCCTTCATACCAAACACACCCTAAATTCAAAAATTTGATCCAAATTCTCTTCACACTGTTGCACCTTATTAACCTGACCAGAATCTTCAATCGTAGTCAAACTAGGATCTTTCCCAGATAAAACACCAGCAGTAGGTAGTTTAGAATTCGAAGCTAGATCAGACTCTAAATTAATCACGGGAACCATCGAATCACTAATTACATCATCTTTTGCACTCACAACCAAAAGTTTCATCTTGAACATAAGTATCAACTACTCGATCTCCATTATTTTTAATGGCTTCCACAATTTCTATTTCATTATTATTTGCATCTGCAGCTCAAGTATTGTCACGACCCGAGTCTACATCCTGGACGTGGCCGGCACTCGAGAATCATTATTGGTTCCCAAGCGAACCGTCATTTTAGCTAACTACAAACGGAAGACTAACTCAAGTATACAAAAGCTTAAAAACTGAATATAATTCATGAAACTCAAATACAAAGCTTTAACTCAAATGATTTACTCTGAATATAAATAGAATATTCAACTAGCAAACAATAGGCAACTCAAGTATTTAAAACATTTAATAAGATAAATGAAACAAACTTCTCAAACTCTACTTTCTATCTATGAAGCCTCTAAATGACAAATATGGAAGTCGGGACAAGACCCATGACATCCTAACAACTGATATAACTAAAAGGTAAATGAAATCCTTCGAAAGCAAGGAGGCTCACCATAGCTAACTCGAACTCTATGTAGTATCAACGGAGCTCTTGTTGATGATCCTGAATACCTGAATCTGCATCATGAAAGGATGCTGGCCAAATGACTCAGTACATGAAATGTACGAGCGAGTATGTAAAGGGAATTCTAAAGCACAACATAAGCTTGAAACTTGAAAAAAAAAAGGAAACATACTTACCTCTTCTCAAACTTACTCAACTCAAGGAATACTCAAGGATACTCAAAACTACTCAAACTTACTCAACTCAGAAATACTCAAGAATAATATACTCAACTCAGGATACTCAACTCGAAAGACTTAACTCAGAAATACTCAAGGATAAGATACTCAACTCATGATACTCAACTCAAAAGACTCAACTCATGATAATCAAGGATAAAGCAATAGTAAAAGATGCAATATATATGAAAACCTATAAAACTGTAGATAACAACTCAATTTATTGAAAAATACAATAATACTCAATGTGTATATAAAAATACAATATAACTCTGTGGGAGTTTCTCTAACCGACAACCACCACTATGAGCCTAAGTGATGATATAACGTCTTGCTCACGCTGCCAGAACTGTCATATACTTTGCTGTCATATAGGACGCCTTAACTAATGGAATACTCAAGGATACTCAAACTTACTCAACTCAAAAGTACTCAAGGCTAAGGTACTCAACTCAGTAATAAGGTTCTCAACTCAGGATACTCAAAGATACTTCCCATCTCAAGATTGTTCGACTGATAGGGTTCATGCGGAATTATGGGCATGAAAAATTCAACTCAAGGACTTCATGGGTAACATATAATAGTCCCATGATTAGAAATATAATCTCAAAGGAGATTAGGAACTCAATACTCTAGACTTAGAACTTGAAGATACTACTCCTCTCAAAGGTACTCAACTGATAGAGTTCATGCGGAAGTTATGGGCATGAACGACTCGACTCAAGGGTCAAAATATCAATAAGAAACTCATGTATACGACTCTTCTCATTCTCTTACTTACTTCCTCAAAACTTAGTTCAAATCAATAGTTGATCTCAAAGGATTCACAATTGAACTCAAAGGCTTTCTTGAACTCTACTCTTAACTCTCTCTTGAATGTGATTATGAATTCAAAAGTTATGGTTCATGATATGAAGGATCTCGTGATGACAAAGTAGACTCATGAATAAATTCTCCTCACTCTCATGCTCACTTACTTGAGTCTTGAAACAAATTACTAGAAGTTGTAGAAGACTCCACAAAAAGACTCAAGGGACTTTCTTAGAATGTTCGAAAGAATTCTCAAAACTTAACTCTTAACTCTACCTTGAATTTGAATTATGAATTCAAGGTTATGATTCATGTTATGAATGATTTCTAGGTGTTTAGAAGTAGTTTAGAGTGTTTAGAATCAAAGGGGAGTAAATGTACCCTTTGAAAGAACTCAAACAGACGAAACGACGAAGAACGGGTGGGGGCAGGCGACCCTTGCACTCTAAGTGGCGCGGGGCGCCAGCCCCTAAACTTCAAAGAAGTGGTTGGGGCACTCTGGCTGGCGTGGGGCACCAGGCCCCAACCCAGAAAACTTCGACGACTTTCTTTGCTCGTTTTATCATCCTAACTCGCTTAGAATCGAATGATTTCTTTCCCAATCACTTGGATTTGATTACTTAACATAATTATACTCTAATCTACTCAAAACAACACTCAAATCACTAAATTTCATCTCAAGAAATCATCAAAACCCCAGCACAACAAGATTTAGAATGAACTTCAAGAATGTCTATCAATAACTCATCAAGAACTCTAATCTTTCAACTTCAAGAATAAATTTTTGCTAAAAATAACATGTTTGGCGTGTGGGTGAACTAACCCAACACTATGGAAGCTTACAAACCTCCTAGGGATCAAACCCATGGTAAAAATCCGCAACAACACGCAAGAATCTCAACGAACGCTTGATCCTCTCCTCTTTTCTCTTCTTGAACACTCAACTAAAACCCTAAGCATATATTTGGATCATAAAACTGAACCTAATAGGATTAGACCCTTAAAACATTACTAAAAATGAATTAAATCTGATTGGGTAAGGAAAATATCAAAATACCCCTTACTATTTTCGGGTAACTTTCCTTATTTTGACAACCTAACTTCAAAAGGGCATATCTCGCTCTTCCAAACTCAAAACTTAGCAAACTTGGCGGCGTTGGAAAGATAATTCAAAAACCTTTCATTGGATACCTTGTATCCCACCTAACTCATCATGTACTGAGAGTTATGGTCGTTTGAAGTTGACCCCAAAACTTAAAGGAACTTAGGAATGACTTCAATGAACTCTCTTTAATTCTTCTTGGAACTCAAAGTGCTACATCTAGTGACCTTAATACTCAAGAAATTTTTAATTCCTTGGTAAAATCTCACTCACTACGAAGAACGGTTCAAGTCTTGGCTCAAAAAATTTCTAGGGTGTTACAAGTATTATCATCAATATTTTGATCTATGTTTGCTAGTCCCCTCTTCTCATTTAAAATTTGTCTCAAATCACCTTGAAATTTCTCACCATTGAATTGTTCATCACCAAGCATTCCATTATCTTTGTGATTTTTATCTTGATTCTTTTTCAAAATCAATCGACAACTGTTTTCATCATGTATAAAGGTAAATTATCACAAACAAATTCCTGAAAAACGTCTTGAATCTTATCGGTCTGCTAGTCCAAATATTGGAGACGCATCATCTTAGGTAGCTTGTCCAAAAGATCGAGTATCACCTTCACCCTAGCAGTTCTAGTCCTTGTGTTGTCTTGTGTTACCTTGTCGATAGTTATTGGCCTTCCAACCGCTGATGCCATCGACAATAAGGATCTCTTGGAAAATAAATCTGGTGATAATCGAGGCAACGAAATCCACACCGCGACCATTGAAGTTTCTTCTCTAGAATTGAAATCTATTGTCCAAGGAAATACCCTATAAAGATGTTGCTCTTCACGAAAAGGTAAAAATCTTACCGATTTTGATAGAGCAACCACATAATCATTATATTGGTCTATCCTTAGCAGAATATGTCTACGAGAAAGTAAACCAACTAAACTGTTTCCTTTGATGCCCAAGTGTTTAGGTAAAACTGTTCGCAAATCCTTCACTACTTCTAATGTATCAGATGAGAACTTAATAATTACAGCTTGATGTAATCCTTCTTCCTATGCGAAAACCTGTCGTTCTTCCTTTGTGAATTGAATCGTAGGCTCTCCATGTATATATTGAATATGTTTCAACTGGATTTTTGTCAAATTTTTGACTACTTGATTTGTGGTTAATCGCGTAGCAAATGATGTTTGTTGATTAGGATTAGGGTTTATCTCTCCCACAACCAAAGGCTGGGGAGAGATGTGCGCAAACATGGTTGCTGCTAAGTCTCCATCGCAGTTGCTTAGGGTTTAAGGCGTCCGCTCATTTTTTAATTAATTAGAACGTATGTCTTTGCCTGTATGAGTGATTTTTGTGAGGAAGTTGTGGTAAAAAAATTTGAAATAGTTGTAATGCCACCTATTTCAACCTTGCAGACAAATCTTAATATAATTTTAAGTCAATTTAATCATGTAATGATCTGGTCGGTCATTTTTGAAAATTTTTTATGAATTGACCGTTTTGACCCTCCCTATATTGACCCCGAGTCTTTTATGATTGAGTTTTGAAAGTTGGTTTCAATCTTTGAGTTTAATGTTGGGAATTTTGCAAGTTTTGAGTAATATTGTTAAGAAAGTGGTTTCCGGTGTCTCTTGGAGTTTCGAGGGTCGAAATGGAATTCTGTCGGTTCCAGTAGTCCCGAAATGTGGAATACGGTCTGTGAGAGTTGTAGGCTTCAGATTTAGAGTCTTTTTGAGGATTTTAGGTCCTAAGTTGTGAAATTGTGGAGATTTAGTCTTTGGATTGACTTTCGTCAACATTTAGGGTTCGGATGCTTGGATCGGAATTTTGAGAGTTCCCTTGGATTCGGGGGTTGATTTTAGGCCTAGGTGAAGTCTTGGTTGATTTTTGAGAGGTCCCAAACTTGTTTTGGCCTTTTTAGGCGTTGAGTTAGTTTCTTGTGGTTTTCACAGATGTCGGGTCAAGGAGACCTCAAATTTATGTTTCGACGGTTCCATTGAATCCGGAACTTCGAGTATTATTGATTTGCATATGTCGGTTGTGTGTACGAGGTTCCGAACGAATACCGATGGTCCTTTCGATGATTTTGTGATTGACTGGCTTTGCTGATATGTGTTGCTGAAGCCAACCCTCCGCGATCACGGCGGGTTCGCGGGCTCTTTAATGAGTTGTCCATCCGTGTTCGCGAACGACCCCTAGGCAGAATATCTTCCAAAAATCGAGGTTTCAACCCCATTTTAACATTTTTGAGTTTTGGGTGGAGATTTGAACTAGATTTTGAGGAAAAACAGTTGGGTAATGATTCTTAATTCTATTCATGAATTTAAGTGTTGAAATCAAGCTTTTGAAATGAAAAATTTGGGGTTATCTTCAAGAACCCCAGAACTTAGTAAAACGGTGATTGTGAACTGATTTTGAGTTCTTTTTTGAAATAGTTTTCACCAATGAGTTACTAAAGCCTTGAATATTGTTTTCATGCCTTGAGACCGATGATAAATACCGGTTATAGCCCAACAGGAAATGGTGTTGGATGGGTATATTTGGGTTTTTCGAGAACCTAATAAATTTTATGCAAACTTAGTATTTATATTGAAAAACCTATAAAATATATAAGAAATTTTTATTGGGAACTTAGTAACAAATTAACAAATTAAGCTTTTTTTTCCTCCTTAATGAGGGTTTGGATCCCTTTGGGCACTTGTAATAATTTCTTAATATATGATTTTAGATGTCAAGAATCCATGAATTTTAAATCTTGAATTCCCCTATGATTGGTCTTAGCATTCTTTTTACGATATAGTTGTCAACTCTTTCTTGATCGGCCTATTTATGATGCCTATTGGATACACATGTTTTGTACTCAATACTACTCTTGTAGTAGTGAACAATTTACAATCTTTAGCAACTTTTGTACGGGTGACACTAGGTTTTGGGATTTATTTAACTTCTGCATTTCAAATCTTTACTTATGAAAGATCGAGCTTTAAGTCTATTTAATCTATTGCTTTACTTCTTTAGAGTTTCTTCAAGTGTTTTTGTGTTGGAGGAGGCTTTGGCTTACCTACCGACCGTGTTAGGATAGGTATCATCATGACCTTGAATTTTGGGCCGGGATAATAGGATTGAAAAATTTAGTTGTGCATAAATATGCATAGTTGGCCTTCAACATGAGCTTGTTTTTCATGCAAATGACATAGAAGTTCCCAACTTTGTTAGAATTCAACAAATACACAAACCATTTTTAGGATTAGTATACAAGCCATGGTAATAGCTATGTTCATACAAAATAGCATCTCAGCTTCTTGAAGATAAAATAGGTAGAAAAGTTGCAACATATTTACACTTTAAGATTGCATCTTACTCTAAAACAATTTCTGATAAACCTCCTCCAAAAGTTGCTGCAAAATGATTGTTCTTGGGGCAACATTCTTTTCTGAAGGTTTCACAGCATCCACCAATGTGTCTCTTCTCAATTGGCGAACAAACCTTACGACCACTGCAGTCTAGATGATGATGATGGTTGTCCCGTAAGATATTGATGGTTGATCGGGTGGTTGGACCACATTCTGCAGCATGCTTTCTGTAAACAGAGCGGACTTCGTGGCATGGTCTATAATTGCAACATCTTCTAACCAGCTTGGCTAGTTCTTCATCAGTAGGGGTAGTTGTAGAGTGAAATCCACAGTGACTTACCTGATCTTGTGGTGTATGTTTGCAGCTACTTGGAATGACCATGCTTTGTTTAATGCTGTCACAATGAGCAGTTCCATTTTCGGATATGTCAATGCTATGGTCCTGAACTGAAAAACAACAGTCTTGTGTTGCACAACTGTCATATGCTTTCTCTGGATGTGAATGATCGTGTTCCTTGTCCAAACAGCCATGTCCAACAGAATGATGTGGTTCCTCCTTGTGGGGTGGATGAGCATGTGAATGACACCCATGGATGTCTACAGAGTCCAGGCTCTTATTATCTCCACAGATCATTGAGCCTGAAATTCTCAAATCTTGATTAACTAGTAGTTTTTTTTATAGACGTGATCGATATAGCACTGCTTAATCAAACATTTTATTGTAGGAGTAAAGGTTGTGCCTACCTGAAATTACAGCTTGACATGTTTGATTGGTGCTATCACAATGAGAAGTTTCCTGGATTCCAGTTTCTGATATGTCATTTATATCTCCTTGAACTGAATAACGACATTCTTCTAATGCGCAGCTGTCATATGCTTTGTCTAAATTTGGATGATGATCATGTTCCTCTTCACAGCAGCCACGACTAAGATCATGATTTGATTCTAAAACCAAACTTTTCTGCTCCGAAATCTTTTCCTCAGAGAGTGGATCAGTAAGTGAATGAACACCGTGCTCAGTTGCAGAGCCTTGGTACTTGCGATTTCCGCATGACCTTGATCCTGATAATATCAAAGCTAATCAACAAATAATTATCATTATTGCACCTTATGCTTCAAAAAAAAACTTCAATTTGTTTGTTCTCATGAATAAAAGCTTGGCTGCTCTTCTCTGAATGCACTATGTGAAAGCCTATGTGTTAGAGTGGCAAATTTATCTAATATATAGACTACCTGATTTCAGGTTTAACCATCCCTTGTATTGGAAGACAGAAGGCCAAATAATACTTTCGATCCTATCGTTTGGTTTAAGGAGGGAAAAGGAATAAGAAGTAGACTACAGTCGTACCTGAATTAGCATTTTGGCATGCTGGACCAGACTTCTTTGAAGAGAATGATTCAGAGTTATCATGTGAATGACAAGAATTCTTGCTAGTGGTGTCCGAGCACTTTGTATTTCCACATGTCGTTGAGCTTGAAGTTGCAGATGGACTTTGTGGAGCACACACCTTGGACGCGCATGTTTGATGATCAGAATGTGAATGATGGATATTATTGTCTCTTGAGTCAGAACACTTGCTATTTCCACATGATTTAGGACCAGAAACTTCAGAGTGGCATCCATGAGCAGCCTTCTTGGTAGAGCACGTTTGAGGAATTTCGTGAGATCGACAACTATTTTTGTCAATTAAGTTGGAGCACTTGGTACTTCCACATGATTTGGAGCTTGAAGTGGCAACAGGACATTGAGGAGCAGACGAATCTGAAGAACTTATTGAGGAGTTTGTCAAAGAATGACAACTACTCTTGTGAATGGTGTCTGAGCAATTGTTACTTCCGCATGACTTTGATTCTGAAACTGCAGATTTGCATGCTGTAACAGACATCTTGGATGAGCAACACTGAGGATGCGAATGAGAATGATGTTGATTATTTCCACTCGACGTTGATCCTGAGGGGAAAGGTTGATGTCTTTGAACACACACCTCAGACGAGCATGATTGCTTTCTACATTCTTTTTGTGACTCAATATCAGAACAACATAGTTGAGGAGCCTTTTCTGACTTGCAACAAGAAGCTTTGTTTTTGTGGTGGTGAGCATGCGAAGAAGTAGAAGATTTACAACATTTTTTCTCATGTCTACGTGTAGCTCCTCGCAGCAGTAGCATGCTGTTCAAAATCACTAGCAAGCATGTCCCAGCATCTGCGAGGACAGCAGCCCAAACCAACGGATGACCTGCTATTGCCAATGCAACTATGGCACCTTTTGTCCCAATTGCTATTATCATATTCTCAATTATTTTCCTTCTAACTCTTCTAGCAAGACGTGCAGCTTTCGGTATCCTTCCAATGTCATTTGTCATTAGTATAACATGTCCTGTTTCCTTCGCAAGCGCTGACCCAGAGATACCCATTGAGATACCAATATCAGCTGTTGCTAATGCAGGAGCATCATTAAGTCCGTCGCCAATCATTGCTGTTGGAGCTTCCTTCTGAAATCCCTTAATGATTGTTGCCTTTTCCTCTGGTAAGAGTTCTGCTTGAAATTCATCCAAAGCTCCACCTAACTGCAAATACGTTTTGACTTAGCACATTTGTATAAACTAGAAGCACTTTTAGATTTTCGATTAAATATACCTGATCCTGCACATGGTTGGCAGCTGCATAACAATCACCAGTGAGCATCACAGTTTTGATTCCCATCTGCTTCAGTTCTCTCATTGCATCCTTTACGCCAGTTCGACAAACATCAGAAAGACTGAAAATTCCAGCTGGAGAGGATCCCAAAAATATGTATCCAACAGACTTTCCTTGTATACTGTCACCCTCTAGTTCTGGCACTGAAATTTCAAGGCTAAAACAGGTCACGGATATCCGCAAAATTAACTAGAGAAATCACATACTTCTGAGAGTTTTTCATGTCTCTATTATGATCCGTGTGTTCTATCATTACGATGATTATAAGCACAAGAAAGAAGATCAAGATCAGCCTTTTACCTGTAGTACATCCGGCTCTTGAAGAAATCTTTCTATTCCCTACATGGATTTCCATTCCATCAATTCTTCCATATATTCCCTCACCAGTAAAATTTTGAAACTGCTCCACTCTATCAGGCTTTGGCTCGACAGAGTTTGATTGTGCATAGTCGACAAGAGCAGCTGCCATCGGATGACCTGACTTGCTCTCAATGCTTGAAACCCTGAAAACATTCACTATAGAATATATAGATCCAAACATGCTACTTTGACTCTATCGTGAACCACGGAGAGCCATTTCAGATACTTCAGTATGAGAATGTGGCATGCCTAGTTTCATCTTTTATGAATATATGCCACAAATCAATCTTGTTAAATAACATTATCACTATCAACAATGTTAAGAAAACATTATTACTCCACTGAGAGCGGTAGAAATGCTAACTCTCCGAGAGTTTTAAAATGACATGTATGACTAGTAACCTTACCAGTAAAGAAGTGTATTGAGGCTAAGGCCATCAATGAGAGACCTGAACTCGGTCACTGCAAACTCTCCTCGCGTTATTGTCCCAGTTTTGTCAAAAGCCATGATTTTGATTTTGGCAAGAGTCTCAAGGTACTCTGCTCCTTTGAACAGAAGACCTGATGTTGCTGCCTTTGAGAGTGCACAACACATAGCAACTGGTGTAGATAGCACAAGTGCACATGGACATGCACTCACCAAAGCAACTAAAGCCAAGCGATACCATTCTTTTCGGTTGTGAACCCTTAATGCGGTAGGAACTACTGCCAAACCAGCAGCTATAACCACAATTGCTGCAAAATATCACCAGCTGAAATCAGACTAAAGTATTGGAAATAAGTAGTTTAAGGGAAAGAGCAATATGGTAGTGTGAGTCCCATGACGGAAGGCAGGCTAATGAGGAGAATGACTGTTAGACTAATGGCAAGCTTCCGAGGACAATGAAGTGATTAATAAGACAGAACACGAGTTCACATATAATTATGACAGATTAACTAACCTGGTGTGTAATATTTAGCACATTTGTCAATGTATCTTTCAGTTTTTGACTTCTTGTTCTGAGCATCTTCTACAAGTTTCGCCATCCTAGCCACCGCACAATCTTCAGCCAGAGCTGTAGTCTTAACACTGACATAACCTGAAGAAAGGAGCAAATTTTTTCAATTAAAAAACAATACTTGAAGTTCAAAAATTGAAGTATGAATGAATACTATCTTACCATTTAGATTTGTAGTCCCAGCCCAGACCGTCGAGTCTTTTTGCTTAGAAACTGGAAATGACTCCCCTGTCAAAGTTTTCTCGTCCACATCACATTCCCCTTCGACTACAATTCCATCAATCGGTATAGTTTCACCAGCTTTCACAGCAAGAATGCTATTCAACTTGACTTGATCAACATTTACTACTTCTCCGTTTTCAGCTAAAACTGCTGTAGGAGGGACTATATTCACCAGTGATGACATAACAGCAGTAGCCTACATAACCATGAAGGTTTTATTTTGTCATCATAATGAAATAACGATACAAACTTAGCGTAGCAAACACAAAACATTCATTGGTAATCTTTCGAACAAGGGGTGCAAATGATACTTTAGTCAAAATGCACCATGCAAAGGGAGAGGGAAAACGTGTTATATATAGTATGAAAGACATCTTCACATGGTACGTGCACTTTTGAGCTTGACTAGGCGTTGCCTAAGAGATAAATCTGTTTGGATCAAAGCGGACAATATGTACTATGTGCTTTGATTGTGGCAAATATGATATCAGAAACAGACTCATACAATATAATATGATAGTTAGGCAAACCTCAGCAAGGACACTCATTTCCTAAGGGGGTGTATGTGGCACACTCATGACATACGGCAAGTAAATGAGTGCAAGTCAAAGAAGAATGACTAGCAGACTTTTAAGCTGACAAGCTTAAAAAAAAAGAATCGGAAACATAGAGAAAAGCAAATATAACATGGTATGTGCAATTTGGGCTCGATGTGGCGTATACATATATACATGATACATATATACATTTCAATTTTCTTGTGTGAGGACAAAAATTCACCAACCTTGTGACTTGCCCTTGACTCTAGCCATTCAGCAATAGTGAATAAGAACACAATAGTAGCAGCTTCCCAATAATCATGTAAAACTATTGATCCAGCAACTGCACATCACAAAACAAGTCATAAAATTAATATTTGTATTTTGTACCTTCATTTTTTATTTTATTTTTCCAATCACTATTCTGACTATAGTTATACCTTGTGACTAGTAGACGTGGAGATATGAAATGGATGATGGTTTTACTTTAAATATTATCTCTGTTATTAGAAAAAAATCTAATATTATCTTTCTTAAATAATAATTATAAAAAAAAAATTCTATATTATTGGTGATTTATTTGCAGAATATTCAAAATTTCACTTTTTGTTTATTTGTTTTAGAAATAAAATTATAAAACTGAAAACAAATGAGATATACGTTTCGTAAATTCATGGTACTTACGTCCTGTGTTTCGAGGCTTACGCCTTACCCTATGTTACGTAAAACACCTCGCTTCACGCCTCCGCTTTTTAAAGCACCAAATCAAACTAAATATTGTCGAATTTTATAATTAAAATAAAAATAAAAAATTAAAAGAATTATCGATTTTTTTTTTCTACAATCACCCCTCAATTTAAAGATGGTAAAAGCAACAAGATTCTTAGCCATTTGTCAAAAAGATACATCACAATTCATAAAGATAGAAGTTAATAAGAGTTTTAGTGACGTTTTCTTCTACAAAGAATCTTATCTTTCTACTTTTTTTAAAGATAAAGTTTTTGAAATGCCTAAGGAAAAGTCACCTTTGTGCTTTTCACCTCAAATTTTCCATCTAGTAAGTAAGGGGTTGTCGGGTAGTTGGTCTGAACGTGAGTTACACAGGTAAATTTCTTTATAGGTAATATGGTGTTTGATTTACAATATAAAAAATGTGCATAAGTAATAAATGTGTAAGTTATGATGAAAATTGTGTATCGTTTTTTGCATGATCATAGAAGGTTGGATAATTAATACATGTATAACTAATAAATGAATAACTAATTTTTGCATCTAAAATAATACATAAATTTTTTCATAATTAATCCTTAAGGGTCGTTTGGGAGCTAGATAAGAAACAAGTTATTCATGTATTAATTTACATATAACTTATACAACATAGTAGGTAGATAAAAAATAAGTTATTCATGTATAAAATTAGTACGATGTTTGGTTGACAATTTATAAACTCGCATAAGTATTCCCATGTATAAGTTATGAGAGAATCTATCTATTATTTTATGCAGGACAGAAAATGGAATAACTAATACATGAATAATCAATCCATGCATATCTAATTCTTGCATAATAGCTATAATATATATATTCACTCATAAATAATCTCTACCTTACTAATAACTACATAACTCTAACTTACTACCAAACCACCCTTTATATTATTAATATCAGTATATAACTCTAACCGACTCTCAAACAACACTAACTGCATTATTGTAGTTATGAACAAAATTGCTTTTATTTTTACCTCTGTAGAAAAATGGAGGACATTATACTTTATGCTAAATAGAAAATGAACTTTAAAGAAATCTTCAGTGCTTATTTTCTAGCTTCAAATTTTTTTAATCATTTTTGGGAAACTCAGTTAACTGTCTGGAGACTGGCATTTGGAATTATCCCAATAAAGCCCACAAAAAAAACGATTTTTTTTAGTTACAAATTAAAGCTAATATAATTTGCATATAATTAGTATGTATACATTATATACACTGTTTATATATAAAATATTTTACTCTTGTTATACACTTCGTTTACTTACTATGGGCATATATCCACAACGATTACAATTAAGTGAGTGAACATATATAAAAATGTTCCCCACGTGCCAATTTAAGATTATAAAAAGAAATTAATATCTTATATATGCACACTTAATTTATTTTTATTTTAAAATTTTATATTTAGTCAAATTAAGACATATAAAATGAAAAGAAAAGAGTATGACAAAGAAATTTGATACTCCCTCCGTCCTCTTTTAGTTGTGCTTTTCGAAAGTCAATTTCACTATTTTTTAAAGTTAAATTGAATTACATAAATTCGATATTTTAAACTAAAAATTTAGATATTCAAAAACTATACGAGAAGTATTATAAATTACAATTTTTTTGCATATTAATATGATGAAAAATATATCGTAAAATTAAAATTCTTATTATTTAACAGTAAAAAAAACTCATGATAATTGAAAAGGAACGGAGAAAGTACTCGTCAAATCAACTTTTTTTCTATAATCTATAAAAGGGCAAGAAAGTGTTGGTGCAAATTAAAGTCATTTTCTTTGCAATTATTTGAGGGAAAAAGGAGAAGCGTTACACATTTACACATTACAAATGTTGGCTCCTTTTTTTATTTGGTGCTTTACACCTAGGAATTCCATTTGTGGTATATATATTGTGATAATTACACAAGCAATTTTGTAATTTTCCTTAATAGACAAAACTTGTGTGGGATTCAAATTCTTCTTATTCTTTTTTCCAAATCACATCACATCTTGCCTTTTGCATTCATTTTAGGGATTTTCTAACTCCCACATCAAAATAATAGTTTATACATATTTGTTTTTGTACACAATATACATATTATACATAATTAATACATGTCGTTCTTATTAAAAATAGATGTTCATTAATACTTGTTATTTTCACAAAACCAATGCATAAATGACAGTGTTCTAAAATAAGCAAATTATAATTAATCCCATATTTCTTATTAGGAGATTTAGATGGGAACATTGTTGAGAAAATGAGTATTTCTAGTAGTGATAGGATTAAAGAAGATTACTTTTTAGTAGTACTAGGTCACTTGAAAATACACATAAAATACACTATCAATCATCCCATGATTTCTTTTTTTTTTAAAAGATACTAGGTGGTCCAATAACATTAGCATCTAAAACCCCAAGAATCATCCCTCTCACTCCAATCTTGTGTGTTAGTTAAAGGTGCATTATTAAATATACAATATCTAACTCCCCTATATGGTTCATGCTTAATGATATAATGAATCACAAAGCATAATCAAGAATCAAGATTCAAGCACCACAATAAAAGAGTGTATATCCAAGCTAATAAATCAAAAGCAAGAGACAAATTTCCATCACAAAGCTTAATAGTAGGACCATGTATCAATTCTAAACAACCATATGCACAAAATATTTTGTATTCACACCTGATTAAAAAAAGAGTCATCATACTCTGATCAGATGCACAAAATATTATGTATTTATACAAGATTAAAAAAAAGAGTTGTCATACTCTGATGCAATCATTCACGATCAATTATTTCACGACTCAAACTCATGACAAGCTATAGGTCACATAGAGACAACTTTACTGTCCTATATTCACAACAATAATTAAAGAATAAAATAAGGAAAAGTACCTGCAATTAATACAAGAATGTTGATGTCAAGTGTGAAGTTGCGTATGGCAGCAATACCCCTAAAAATAATAGGGGGAATTCCAACAAGAACAGCAACAAGTGCTAACCATTGGAGAGGTAAGAAAAAATACTTCAGAAATGAAAGAGCAAGCAAAATTCCACTACCAATTGCAAATGGACTTGGCCATTTCTTTTGGTAGTTTTGCAATCCTTTCACTCTTATACTTGCTTCTAGTCTTGCTTGATTCAATGCTTTAACTACAAAATAAAATTAAAAAAATTACAATGATTAGTAAAATTAAAGATATATCAACTCATGTAATGGAAGCTAATAACAAATTACAATAACTATTTTTGGTTCTTCATCTGTTCCAATTTATGTGATGTAGTTTGACTTTGTATAGAGTAAGATGTTTGTGTGGTTATAAATCATTTCGTTAGGAGTAAAATGAGAATTTTAAAATTAAATTATTACTAAATATAAAAATGTATCATTTTGTTCTTCATTTGCTCTAATCAATTAAAAAATGCTTACATTAAGGTGCAATTTAGCTAAAAAGGGGGTAAGTTCCTACAACTACTCTTCAACACAAAGAAGGTGCGAAGCCACAAATGAGTCAAAATATTTTCTTTGAGAATTCAATAAAGCCCCATCACCAAGTTACTAACAACTAGAAACCTAATAGGGGCGGATTTCGGAGGGATCAAAGGTATTCATTCGAACTTTCTTGACAAAAAATTATATATGCATGTATATATACTTTGAATTTCCAGAATACAAGAATAAAGGTTGGATTCGTAGTTTAGGAAATTCAAAATTTACCATTTAAGATTACTAATTAAAATCTCAAATATTATATTTTTTTATTTTTTCGAACTTCCTTAATAAAAATCCAGAATTCGTTACTGACATCGATAATAAGTCAAGAGGGCTAATGGAGGAGAGGTTTTGAAGTGGAAACACGTAAGTAGGGAACATATATGGTGTGACAAGATGGAAACATTGGAAAGCCAACTAATTAGTTTTATTAATTATTTTTATTAAGAACTAATTACAACACATAAACGTGTAATGTTTTTAGATTTATTAGAATAATTATCACACAAATATTCTCCGATCCTTACTTGATATGTGATACCCTTTTATTTAAAAAATTAAAATAAGAAGATACTCTGTAAATCTTTGGGATTGATTTCACACTTTGGTGGTCAGGACAAATCATCACTCACTATTTTTAATATCTCCTTCGGTATTAATTTATGTGAAGGAGTTTGACTGATCACGTAATTTAAAAAATATTAATTTGTTTTTAAGACTGAAATTTTCGTGGACAAATCATTTAATAAAGATAAAATAGAGAGATTTATGATCAAATTATTATTAAATATAAAAAAATCAAGAGTGTTAGGAAATAATAACCTAACAAGTAATATGAATTTGTTCAACCCAACTTCTTCTTCTTTTTTTCTTTTTCTTTACCCAAAAGAGAATTCATACATGTTTAGATTTTTCGAAAGTTAACTTTTGTCCCTCAAAACAAATAATTTTTTCAAAAGTATAACTTTATATTTTTATATTATAATATTTTATAAATTATGTTCGGCACTTTTAAAGAACTTAGGTACTACTAGACATAACTTTGATTTCTAAAAACAAAAATTAAAAATTAATTCATTTAAAAGACAAATTATGCAATTAATTAAAATAAAAATAGTTTATACTTTTTCTTCCGTCTTAGTTACTCAATCTAATAATACTAAGAATAGTATCAGCAAACATCACATGAATAAATGAAAACCGTTTCTGCTTCCTATTTTGGTGATTTCTATTACCAAAATTAATTAAAAATCACAAACATCACATGAATAAATGAAAAATTCGCTTCTTAATTATTTATTTTAAATTAATTAAAAACAAATTATGTCACTCAAGAGAAGATGAAGAGTGGTACTCCTTTTATTCTATTACCCCTTAATTTTAATTTTGTTATTTAGAACTGATGTATTCTTGTTTAAAAAATAACTCATATATAGTTTTGTTATTATAAAAGTAATTCACATATACCTCTTCGTTACAAATAATGTCACCCATATATCATTTTCATCTAATGAAAGTAAAAAAAGAATTTTAAATTTTAATTTTCAATTTTTGATTTTTGAAAAAATAATTTATGAGTATATATGATCTTTCTAGCACATGAATGACTTCTTTAATTATCATTATTTGAGTTTTTTCTTCTTATTTATTTTTCCTTCATTTTTTTGTGTAGAAATACGAAAAATAAAAAAAAACTGTAAATGAATTAAAAGAAAAAAGTAAGAAAAATATTTAAACTAATATTTTTGTGGCTATATTATAATTTAAAACTATTTTTTGCAGCTATATATAAGCCATTTATGTAACAAAAAAGATACAATTTTATAATGAAAGTATATTAGCTCTAAAGAACAAAATTAAAGCATATATCAAACTTTTTTTTCTTTCATTATATGATCTGATTGGCCAGGATAAAAGGCATTTAAAAGTAATAATACTAAATATGTTATGACATTTGTGTGTTTACACAATCATATCATTCAAGACAAGACGTCAAGTATAAAGTTAAATTATTTCGTTATTATTATTAATTTTTTTAATAAATTGAAAGCGAATAGTGTCACCTAATTAAATTTAGGGGAGGGAAAAAAAGCAAATATTAATCCCTCCATTTCATGTTCTTTTAATTTGACTAAATATAAATTTTAAATTAAAAATATATATAATTTATCAAAAATAATATTTAAATCAACAAGTCAGTCAAACTATTTAAATAAAAAAAATCAATATTAAATATATAAATATCATTCTTTTCTTTTAAGAAAAATTAAAAGGAAAATAAGCTACATAAATTACAACAAAGAGTGTATCAAACACAAGATGAAGAAGAAGATAGAAAAAAAATATAGAGCACTTAAATACAAAGATCGAATTATTATGCCTATACTTTTGGTGGGCTTTCTTTTTGGCTGATTCGTCTAAGTGCTAAGAAAGTAAACAAACTATAATATGAATTGTGACATCTTGACAAGAATTATCACTTTGATGAGACTCTTTTCCAGATTCTACGTTCATGTGAGATACTTTACACATCAAGAAAATAAGTCACATAAATTAAAACAGACAAAATATTAATAATTATATGTATCTTACCTATTTGTTGTTGAGAAATGAGAAGAGAATCATGAGTAACAATGACAGTCTTTGTTGTGACAATTACTGAAACTTCTTTAACACCATCAAGATTCTTGAGAATTTTCTCAACCAAAACAACTTCTGATGTACAACAAATTCCAAGAACATCAAAATAGCTCTTGCTTAGCTTATTTATATCACTATTAATTTTCTCACTTTCTTTCATTTTTTTTTTCTTTTCTCTTTCAAAAAGTTCAATTTTTTGTGCTTCTAAGGGGATAGAAGAAAAAGAAAATAAATGAAAAAAAAAAAGGGACTAATTCTTGGTTTCTTATGAAAACATGCAAAGAATGAGAGAAGCACTAAAATTTGGGGGTTTAAATAAGAGTAGCATGTCACCCCACTCCACCCCACCCCGCCCTATCCTCAAGAAAGAAAAGCTTATAAGAAATGTATAACATCACCTTTAGCTTTTCCTCTTTTTGATCTTTTCCAACTTTGAGTTTATACTTTATTATATGTATTATTTTATTATCATCACTGATATAAAAAGATTTAAGTAATCTATATGAAATGAAAGGCTAATTTTATTATTTTATTTGCGTATTCTTATGTAACGTAAAAGATTACTCTCTTCGTTTCAAATTGCGTGATACAGTTCGAATTTCGAAAGTCAAACAGTTTAATTTTAATCGTGAATTTGGAAGAAATGTTTCCAAATGTTATTGAAATAAGATTTACTTATTCACAAAATTGCATAAAAGTGATATAAATCACAATAATTTAAAATTCATAATATTTCAAATAAATATGCAAAAATTATAATCAAACATAGACTCGTGCTCCATTTGGGACAAAAGGAGTATTTATCTCGGGGTTTTAAATGGAAAAATTACTTGAATAGGTACCTTTTAATAAATAATTACTAATTTTAGTGATACTTTTTATTTATTATCATTTATAGCAATATACAGCAATACTATGATAAATCTGCAATATGTATTAAAAGTGAATTATGTATGCAATAATATATATGTATTATAATTGTTTTAAAATATATTATGTTTGTTTGGTAAGAAATTAACACATTATATTATAAATGTATTAAAATGTGTGATAAATGTATTATTCAAAAACTTGTATTATATGTGTTTTATAAATTATTCTCTGTAATATATATTAAAAATGTATTATAAATATATTAAAAGTGATCGAGTGAAAAAAATGTTATTACTATAAATAGTAAATATTGTTGAACGGAAGGAGTAGTATATTTATGTCAGCTTCCCTTTTAAAATTATTAGTGCCCACTTAACTCTCAAAAGAGTACAGTGAAGCACTTACTTTTGGGCCTAAAATTTTGAACCCACAAAACTTATTAATATTATTATAGGAAACTTTTAAAAATGACTATAATTTGCACTTGATTAGAGATTTATAGTTATAGTTTGCTTAATTACGAATTATAGCTATATATTAGAGGTAGAAAAGAGGCGAGCGAGACTAGGAGAGGGAGGAAAGATGTGAGCGATACTAGGAGAAGGAGGAGAGAGGTGAGCGAGCTTTGAGAGAGAGAGGTTGAATACCTATTGTATTTGTTGTATCAGTTTATATCATGAATACAACTGATTTGTATCAAAATGAATATCATTATATAAAAACTATTGTATTTAGCTACATATAACGAGGAGAGAATCAAGTGAGATCGAGATAGGGAGGAGATAGGATGAATACATGTTGTATTCGTTGTATAACGAATACAACTAATACAGAATACAAATACAAATGGTACAAAATACAAAAATAATTGCCTAAATACAATTGATACAATTGATTTGTATCATATATCGAATATATTGAATATAATTGTATCACTTGTATTAACAAACACAATTTGTATTGACAAATACAATTGGCAAAATATAAATTGTCATAATAAAATTGATATAAAATAGGTATATAGTTGATACATAATACAAAATACAGTTAATATGAAATTCAAATATATTTATTACATAATACAAAATAGAAAATTGTCATATTATGTGGAATGTTTTTTGGGCGGTAGTTGTTTGGGCTGAAGAGAGAGGAGCGCGCGCGTGAGAGAGAGAGAGAGCGCAATGGGATGAGAGAGACAAGGGAGAGAGGAGAGAGAAGATAGAGAAAGTTGCTATAAAATCCTACACAGTGACGGACGCAAAATTCTCATGAAGGGGTGTCAATGGTTGTAGTAAGAAAATAAAAAAAATAGTTATGAGGCCAATAGGGCTTGAACACACGACATAAGGAAACTTTTGCAATAACTTAACCATTAGACTAAACATTCCACTAATGTTAAGAGGTGTCAATACTTT
>NC_064290.1:46421596-46432401 GCF_019186545.1 Solanum stenotomum
TGGGAGAACCATTACTACAACCCAAACAAATAAATTTTATGAAAACTAAGGCATTTAAAGATACAGAAGCAGGTTTAAATGACTATAAAAATGGAGTCCCCATAAACTCCAAGGTTTTAACAAACAACTAACCAAACTAATGCGGAAATTCAATCCCTAGAACCTGAAAGTCATTGTACCAAAACTCTACTAACGACAAGTCTAAGAACAAGGGGTACAACCCCGAAACTAAACAAACACCTTAAAAAAATAGTCTGAGTCCGAAAAGAATGGACTTAAACAAGAGAGATCCATGGCAGCTTGAAAGAACTGGCTCACCTTTGAATCCAGTCACGCTCAATAGTCACCTAGTTGAGGTCTATCAATAGCCACTTGAAGATGTCCTGTACTCAACAAAGAAAGAGCAAGTGTAGTATCAATACACAACCACAGTGCACTGGTAGGATCACACGGCTATCCCAATAAGTGAAACGCATGCAAGTAACCACAATATTATAAAACAGGCATACACCGAACATATACAATACTAGTCCCCTTTTCATGATCAATGAAGCATCCCACATTCTCAATAATACACATTGGTTATCAATTTAGAGCAACATACAGTCTTTCAATATCAATCATCATTAGACATGAACGTAATCATCACAAGTAGATACACAACATAATTCAATGGTCTTCTTACGGAACCTAATTCAATGGTCCACTCATGGAACCCAAACTCAAACAGTTAGCATACCGGTTCGTGGTACCCGATCCAAGTTAGTGTGCCAGAACGTGGCAGTCGATCCCACGTTTATGCCTGAACGTGGCAACCGATCCCATGTTTATGCCGGAAGGTGGCAACCGATCCCATGTTTATGCAGAACGTGGCAATCGATCCTTCAACAAACCATAATCACAATCACAATCACAATGTATATTCTCGCAATCATGCAACAAGAGGTGATTCATGACATACAATTATTCAATTATCCTCATTTACGATTAGGGTGATCAATAATGCAACATTCACATACATACATGTATTATAATGAGCAATTACAAACATATATCAGACCAATCATGAAATCACAACCATCACCTACCTCGAATCCAAGATTGAATCCCCTAAGACACTTGAATCTTCCCTTTCTAGATTCTTTCCGCTTGTTCTAGGTCTACAAACAACAATTTATCCGCAAGAATCAACAATCAAAGGTCTAATTATTCGGATTATAACAAACCCAATAACCCTAGACCAAATCCAAGATCCCAATACCAAATTAGGGATTCTTCCACCATAAATCATAAATCAAACCCTTCCCTATCGATAATTACCCAAGAAACTACGTTCTACGGATCAAAAAACGAATTCGGGGAGTTAAAACCTTACCTTTAGCCTCAAGAATGGTGAAAAAGGTCAAGAACTCGTCTGGGGTCGTTCCTTAGCTCTCAAAGTCGAAAAATGTAGAATAAAGACATTTTGGGGTTTATTTACGACCTTAAGTTGCGTCTGGCCCGCCACAGCGGCACCCACCCTGCTAAAGCGGCCCCGCCCTAGCGGCAGAAATCCCGCCCCAGCGGCTTGCATGGAACCAGTGAGCTATTTTAATAATTCCAAGACCCCCATTTCACAACACACCTTTAACCAACGACGCTCAAAAAATACAGTTCACGCTAAGATCGATTTCGGGAGTTCTACTCACCCGAATTCTATTCCGTAAAGTTGTACAGATTCCATAACGACTTATCTAACCACTCATGTAATCAAAATCATTAATAAGTCATCCAATTGTTACCAGATTTCCCTACACCTTAACAACTTTAATTTCGTCCAAATTTGAACTAGGTTGGGAAATCCAAAGTTACTACTCAAAATTTATCTGAACCCAATTCTTTCCCCATCAATTTTTCTATAACGACGAGAACATGTCGTTACAATGTATTACTTAAAAGTGAACTTATTTCTCCCTAAAATTTACATTGCAAAAGAATAAAATAAAAATAAGAAACAAGCACGTCTAGGTTAAAAAATAAAGTAAACAAAAAAAAAAAACATCCTCCTCCCACCTCCACATCTCACGCTTCTTCTTCTTCACACTCCACCCATTGTTCTTCTCTTCTTCATTTTTTATTTTTCACCATATATAATCCTCTACAACTTATATAGAGAAAAAAAGGTGATGTTTACAATACATATTAAAAATATATTGTATCTGTATTATAATACATTATAAGTGTATTATCTAAATTATTCTTGTTAGTATCACTAAGAAGGGAGTGAAGTCTGCAATATGTATTTTAAATGTATGAATAAAACATGCATTATTTGTATCTTTTAAATTATTTTTATTTGTATCACTAAAAAATTGAATGATGCTTGCAATATGTATTATAACTTATAAGTGTGTCACCTAAATTATTTCAGTTGGTATTATTAAGAAGGAGATATGCCTGCAAAATGTATTAAAATAGTATGGTTCATGATTTTAATTCAATTATAAAACAAATCTAACATAATTTTAATACAATCATGATACATTTCTAAAAAATTCATATTTTTGAGCTTTAATCTAATATTTTTCTTTAAATTAATTCTAAATCTAACCAAACCCCCTTAAAATTGAGATATAAACTCCAAACGATATTTCAATTATTTATAAGAACAATCAATTCATACTAATCACAAATTCGTAAAATTTCAATAATTAATTCAAAGTTTGAAGCTTTTTAAGAACTTTTGTTGCTGTAATTTTAAAGATTTGACATCCTTGCTTAAGCAAATAATTTTGTAAAAAAATTGGGTCTTTGTTCTTTTCCTCGTCGTTTTTGGATGAAAATCGTGAAATGTGAGCAAAAAATAATTTGAAGATATAAATATTCAAGGATGGTTTTTGAATGAAAATTGTGAAAAAGAGAAGCAATTGTGAGTGTGACATGTGAGGAAAAAAATGACAGAAAATGTGAGAGACAAACAAATAGAGATGAATATGAGTTCTTTGTAGTGTTGTACTATTTGTAACTCCAAAAAATGCTATATTTAATTTCAAAAAACTCTATTACCATAAATGGTGAATAGTTTCTTATAATATAGTATACCTTAGTGATTTATCCATTATAATTCTAAGTGGTATTTACACTTAATGATCTAAGCAAAAAAAAAATTAAAAATATGNAATTTTCTCACTTTCTTTCATTTTTTTTCCTTTTCTCTTTCAAAAGTTTAATTTTTTGTGCTTCTAAGGGGATAGAAGAAAAAGAAAATAAATGAAAAAAATAGACTAATTCTTGGTTTCTTGTGAAAACATGCAAAGAATGAGAGAAGCACTAACATTTGGGGGTTTAAATAAGAGTAGCATGTCACCCCACCCCACCCAACCCAACCCCAACCCCACCCTACCCTCAAGAAAGAAAAGCTTATAAGAAATGTATAACATCACCTTTAGCTTTTCCTCTTTTTGATCTTTTCCAACTTTGAGTTTGTACTTTATTATATTTATTATTTTACAATCATCACTAATGTAAAAAGATTTAAGTAATCTATATGAAATGAAAGTCTAATTTTATTATTTTATTTGGGTATTGTTATGTAACGTAAAAGATTACTTCCTCCATTTCAAGATACTATTGAAAGTTCGGAAATTAAATGGTTTAATTTTAATTGTAAATATATTCGAAAGACTTTTTTTAAAATGTTATTGAGATAAAAATTCATATTTACAAAAATGAACTTAAAAGTCTTTTGAATATATTCACAATTATTGCGATTTATTAAATACATGTATTACTTAAAAGTGTACTTATTTCTCCCTAAAATTTACATTGCAAAAGAATAAAATAAAAATCCTCCTCCCACCTCCACATCTCACGCTTCTTCTTCTTCACACTCTACCCATTGTTCTTCTCTTCTTCATTTTTTATTTTTCATCATATATAATTCTCTACAACTTATATAGAGAAAAAAAAAAGTAATGTTTGCAATACATATTAAAAATATATTGCATTTGTATTATAAATATATTATAAGTGTATTCTAAATTATTCTAGTTAGTATCATTAAGAAGGGAGTGAAGTCTGTAATATGTATTTTAAATGTATGAATAAAACATGTATTATTTGTATCTTATAAATTACTTTGATTTGTCTCACTAAAAAAATGAATGATGCTTGCAATATGTATGATAACTTATAAGTGTGTCACCTAAATTATTCCGGTTGGTATTATTAAGAAGGAGATATGTCTACAAAATGTATTATAAATGTATTGTTCATGATTTTAATTCAATTATAAAACAAAACTAACATAATTTTAATACAATCATGATACATTTCTAAAAATTTCATCTTTTTTGAGCCTTAATCTAATATTTTTCTTAAAATTAATTCTAAACCTAACCAAATCCCCTTAAAATTGAGATATAAACTCCAAACGATATTTCAATTATTTAGAAGAACAATCAATCCAAACTAATCACAAATTCGTAAGACTTCAATAATTAATTCAAAGTTTGAAGCTTTTTAAGAACTTTTGTTGCTGTAATTTTAAAGATTTGACATCCTTGCTTAAGCAAATAATTTTGTAAAAAAATTGGGTCTTTGTTCTTTTCCTCGTCGTTTTTGGATGAAAATCGTGAAATGTGAGCAAAAAATAATTTGAAGATATAAATATTCAAGGATGGTTTTTGAATGAAAATTGTGAAAAAGAGAAGCAATTGTGAGTGTGACATGTGAGGAAAAAAATGACAGAAAATGTGAGAGACAAACAAATAGAGATGAATATGAGTTCTTTGTAGTGTTGTACTATTTGTAACTCCAAAAAATGCTATATTTAATTTCAAAAAACTCTATTACCATAAATGGTGAATAGTTTCTTATAATACAGTATACCTAAGTGATTTATCCATTATAATTCTTAGTGGTATTTACACTTAATGATCTAAGCAAAAAATAATAATAAAAAATATGACATCTAGCTATTTGATTTTAGACTCCCTCTCTCACACACAAACCCCTCTCCTCAATACGGATTTTTCTATTCCAATCAACTTTTTTTAAAAAAAAATCATAAATCTGAAAGGCCAGTTTAGATTTTCTTTTTTTAATGTTTTAATTTGTGAAGGATTAATAAAGATATATATTCACTAGTAAATATTCTCTTTCAATTTCAAATCTATTAGGATGGTGTCATAATGATGATACAAATAATTTGTGATTTGAAAAATGATTTAAAATACACATGCAAAGCACGTAAAGAGAAAAGTAGTTGGTTACTTACCAAACTTTATCTTTTAAGAATAATACTTATTCTCATGTACATTTTAAGACCAATATAATATAAGGTCCTAGTAATTAATAATAAAATAATTTTTTTCATTTTACCTATTTATTATTTCTAATATATATAAGTAATATTTCTTTGAAATCTAGATACTGTTCCTAGTGGGATATTATCAGCAAAAAGCCTAGAATAAATATGTATGGATGCATATGCATCATTCAAATCGAGCTTTAAGCTCACTTCTAGAATATTCTCTGTGATTTTTATTTTTTTTGGCAATGTTGATTTGTTTACTATGCAAATAAACGTGGTACAAGCTCTACAAAATTCAATTATTTGAAAATTGTATTTGTGATTGTTATTAAGATTCATTTTTAAATAGTATTTTGCAAATAATAATAATATATCAATCTTTGGAGGTCGATATGGAGCTTGGTTTCCATTTTTCTGATTTTTGACATTAAAAAAGTCAATCTTCAAAGGTCGATTTTATTAAAAGTAAATTTTAAATTTTTTTGTAGGATTTCACGGTATGTTGTGGTTGTTATTTGAATTTATTTAAAAATCATATTTTCTAATAATAATCATAATAATAATAATTATAATAATAGTAGTAGTAGCAAAAATTGATATTTGGAGGTCGATTTTTGCAATTGTTTTTAAGGAAATCGATTTGTGAAGTTTTATTTGCATATTTTCTAATTCTCTTACGCTAAAAAAAACAATATTCAAAGCCCAAAGGACGATTCTAATAAAAGTAGTTTTAAAATATATTTGTCAAAAATTCAAAATCAACATTTAAATGTCATTTTTTTTTAAAAAAAAAATCTTTTTATGGAGGTCGATTTTGGCTTTTTTTTTTTTTGGTAGCGTGTTTCAACTCTCATATCGTAAAAAAAAATTATATTGGTTAGTGAGAGGCAAAGATTTCAAGTTTATATTCCTTTGGAGTTTGGATATTTAGTATAGCAAACAGTATTATGTCATACATTTTCAAACTCAATCTTTTTGGATAAGGAGAATAAATGCTGCTATATATGGATTCCTTTTTCTTTTCATAATATTTTCACCTCATAAATGTTTTATGAACGTACAACTACTCCATTATATAAATGATAGTACACTTTTCGTCCTAATTTATATGACGTAAATTGATTGAATATAGAGTTGAAAAAATAATTTTTAAAATTTATTATTTAAAATGAGTTAAAGATGTAAAGCTATAAAATTGACATTTTAAAATTAAATTGTTATTAAATATAAAAATAAGCCATATTTTTTAAATTGACAAGAAAAAGTGTGTCATATAAATTGCGACAGATAAAGTATTCAAAAAATAAAAAATTACTCAAATACACATCTTATTTTACTATAATTTCTAAAATTTCCTACCATTTTATAAAATTTCAAAAATCCCCTCTCGGATACATCACTTCCCTCTCGCTGACACATCCCTATCCCTCTCTAATACATCTCTCCCCTCTTGGATACATCCCTCTATGTATCCAGATCCTATCCCCTCTCTGATACATCCCTCCCCTCTCTGATACATCCCTCCCCTATATATTCAGATGTTTGCTAATGTATCCGGAAGTCTAGTGATGTGTCCAGAAGTCCAGTGAGATATCCGAAATCCATAATTTTAAGAATTTTTTATAATTTAGAAAAGTATAGAAAAATAATATAATTAGCTTTTTAACACTATGAAATTTATGAAAATTATACTTTAAAAAAGGAGGAGGAGAGTAGAAAACCATTCGACTCCACCGGTGCGCTTTCCCAATGAGGAAACCAACTAGTTTCTTCCATTTTAAACTATATGGTGTTTTTATCCTTTTATTTTATTTTAAATTAAATGATATTTACATGATTAAAAACTAAAAAAGAAAATTTCAAATTATTTTTGTTTTAATACATGAAGTTTTATATCATTAAAGAGTTACTTCTTTCTTCAAACATTAAACTAAAGATAAGATGGTAAATTTTTTTTTCTAGGAATGAGTTGTTCTTTGAAGTAGTCTTAGCTAAAAATATCATTTATATTGAAACAAAGAAATAATATATTGATAGTGTGTATAATTATATTTTTGAAGTCTTTTAAGGCTTCATTGGTTTGCATTAAATGAAGGTCTCTGAATGATTTAGATATTAGATCATTAAGTGTATTTGTTCTTATTAAAATTTTAGCACTTAATGGGTTTTTTCTCCTTTCAAACAAAGAAAAATGATTAAAGTTTTTCTATTTAGAATCGTGTTAGGCTTAATTTCTATTACTTTGGCTGGATTATTCTGAATAGATCTTAATCATTAAAATCTATAACAGAGTCTTAAAATCATTAAGAGACATTCTTGTGTGGATAATACTCAACATCACTCTGTCCACAATAGACCGGCCACCACCACCAACCACCAACCACCTCTACCATCACAACCACAACTGTGTCCACCATCACCACCACCACAATTGTCAACCACTATTATTGTCGTCTACCATATTTAACCACCTCTACCATCAAACAACTATCATTGTTGTTGGGTAATGTCAACATCTTGCCTATGGCAAGGCCCACGAGGGGCTAGAGTGGCCCGGGTCAGAGTCATTATCGAACATGACGCTTGCTTGGTGGACTTAGAGCCCGTTTAATTTGGATAGGTTGAAAAAAAAAATTAAATCAAAAATAAAAAGTCACACTTTAAATGACTTTTAAGTAAAAGAAAAAAAAAAGGTAGGGAGAGTCCTACTTTTGGTTTTTAACCTTTTTAAAGTCATTTAAAACTTATTTTAAGTTATTTTTAACTTTGCCAAACATTTTCAAAAGCTAAAAATGACTTGTGTATCCATATATCTATTTATGCGTATCTTGTAAGAATTATTATTTATTTACTATTAATTATTTCTTACTTATGGCCCAAGTTTACTTGGAATCAAAGTAATACCATAAATAATATTTAATAAGGAATAGATCTCGTCCGTACATTGGTTACTTGATGGACGTACCATATTAAGTCATAACCTCTATAAATTGGTCCTCCCTCCACCCATTAGGGTTACCACATATTCTCTACATTAATTCCATCACTGACGGTTGTGGTAACATAAAGTTAGGGCAAGGAGGTAGAAACCAATTTACGACTAACGCTTCCGCTTCTCTTTGTGATGATGTCTTCTGCATCAGGTATGTGCCTCTAACATTCTCTATGCAAGATTATCATGTTCAAGATCCTGAAAGTATTTAATCTTACATGTGGCATCAGAGACTGAATTATTTTGAACGGATAATTTTACATATATATGAAATAAATTGTCATGTAAGTGGTGAAATTTTGACACGAGAACATCCACGAATCAGTGCCTCAAGCCTTGGTACGTGGAAAATTTTTGTTTAAGACATAAAAGTATGTGATCTTTTAGCCCCTTAATTAATTGAATAAATAACAACTACTACTAATTTGTAATTGAAAATTGGTTAAAACCTTTGGATATGTCAGGTGCATTAGTGCACCATTATTCTGAAGAATTTCCTACCAATTATTTATTCTTGTTTTGAATAGTTTGTGCACGCAAATTAGCATACTTTTCATATATTTAAGATTTTCCACTTCATAAGTCTGCAGAATATGATCTCTGATGAGATATTGCGTAAAAATGTATGAATTTGTATATCATAGAATAATCTTCCCATAATGTAATAATTATGTTTTGTTTTAGATTGTGCAATAAATTAAAGTGGTCGTTATACTAAGCAATAAATAATATGTGTACTTAGTGCAATATAGTTTGTTAGTCACCAAAAGTGGCCAAACTAGAGAAATTAATGTCTACACATACAATGTTTATGATCACTTATTGCATATATTATGTTTCTATAGTTTGTTAGTCACCAAAGTGGCCAAACTAGAGAAATTAACGTTTACACATATCATGTTTATGATCACTTGATGCATGTATTATGTTTCTATAGTTTGTTAGTCACCAAAGTGGGCAAACTAAAATGTTTAAAATTATTCACATGCACAAAATTTTATGAAATTATGTATGCATTTGTATTCATATAGCATGTTAGTCACCAAAGTGGCCAAACTAGTATGGTTAAGAAATATATGCATTCATAAAACTGTCATTTATCTATGAAGGTTAATGAAATGCCTATATATTGAAAAATAAATAGATAAATTGACTTTCACTATTGCTAGAACTTAAGAATTTACCCAAAGGTGAATCAATCATTCTACGAATAGTGAAAATTATGAGGTAAATTAATCTTTTTAGTCAAACCTATATTGTATATCCAAAGATGTCATATATGTTTGATTAAAAATATTCAATTACCTATTAAAGATAAAATTGGCATTTAAATTATGATAATGTGTCGTAATATCTACCCAAAGGAGAATTACGATATATTTTTATCGCTTTACTGAATTCACATTATTTTCTGATTTGTGAACATGTATATCTATTTTTGCAGTTATTCCTCTTCATTCACATGCTTCATCTGTTACTGTGTTCAATGGATTGAACTTCTCTGAATGGCATGAACAAGTACAGTTCCACTTAGGTGTAATGGATCTTGACTTGGCTCTGCTGAATGACAAACCTACTGCCATTACTGATAAGAACAGTCAGGATGAGAAGTCTTTTCATAAATCATGGGAACGCTCTAACAGATTAAGCCTTATGTTCATGCGAATTGTTATACTGCATTTTAACTCGAGGTCAAAATGTGTACAACATATTGGTGATTTCCAAATTATTAACTAACTTAAGAAGTCACCACATAATTATTATGGTGAATTAGGACACCTAAATATTTAACTAAGTAATACTAAAATTGACTTCAATTAAGATCTACTAACTTAAAAAGATTCTAGGTAAGAGTTCTAGTTATCCTAAAGGGAAGGGTAAGACATCCTTTAAGATCTGTTAAAGACGGTTACCGGCCAAACTTAGATTAATTAAATTTAAAAGAAAGATATGAGTGCCAAAGATTAAATAGTTGAGTAACTAAGTTGGAAAACACTTTTTTATTTTAAAGCTCTTTTTACAATTTATTAGAATGAAAAATATTTAAGAAAGAATAATTTCTTTAGGTCAATTTAGAGAAATCCATGGCTAAAAAAAAGGTAATTAAAAAAAATAAACATTTGCTAATTAACCGACAAGATGCTCCCTTTAGAAAAAGTTCTAGAAAAATAAGAGTTTAGAACAAAATATTTTTTCTTTGAAAGATATTGCCAAGTTTGAACAAAACTTAATAAATTAGTGAGTTTAAAGAGGTGCAAAAAAAAGTGTTTTTTTTTTAAAGGGTTTGCCAAATGATGTTTATAAAAGGTAAAGCGACTAATAAATGTTTGTTTCTAGCTAAAGATACCCAAACCCAAACATCTATATTATGTTACCTATTTGAGAATTCAAAAATAAAACATATTCAAGTCACATAAGCAAGTATAAAATATAAAGAAAAATAAATAAACAAGTTAATGCTAAAATATAAATAGCCATGAGTGACTCCGAGCGAGGCTCGCTTGTTTTGCTTGCCATTCG
>NC_064290.1:46433610-46455868 GCF_019186545.1 Solanum stenotomum
AGATTTTAGTGTAACGAATGGGCTGAAACACTGGCCTGAATTGTAGGCCTTTTCCTTCTTCTTTTAAATTATTTATGGCTTCTAACTTGATAACTAATACAATATATGGTAAGACAAAACTAACAATATTATGACTTTACACTTATATAAAATAAAGATTAAGAATATCAACCTATAATTAATTCAATAAAATACGAAACTTGAAATAAACTGATGACAATCGATTATTTAAGGAAAAGAGGTATAAAAAGTAATATTAGTAATTTCGATAATAAAACTAATAATTTTAGAAGATAAATAGTCGTAGTAGTAAAAATAGTTGTGAAAAGGATAATTTTATACGTTATTAAATTAGAAGCTCAAAAATAATAAATTAGAAGAAAGGAGGGTCAAAATTGGGTGTCAACAACTTGTCCCTCTTTGGCCAGAGACGATGTAAGAGTTTTTGGGCAAAGAAGTTGACGTAATAGCCAATTTTGTCCCGATCAACAAATACGACCTGAAGAGATTATGAGACAATACGAACATTGAATAACTTATGAGGTAGAGGATTTTGGGATCAAGGTAGCCGCAAGCTTACAAAAGTTGCTCCAGTATTGAATTATGATGTTACTGGGTATTGTGATCTAGGTGAGTGTTTTAGAGTGGAGTCGAGCAGTGTTCGAGGTAGACCTTTGACCTTTGTTGGAACGCTAAACTTTCTCAACAATTTGCCCTAGTTCACTGCTTAGATAAAGTTCCACGTTGCATTGTGTCTCTTGTTGCTGCATGTAGATTGTGCTTTCTGCCAAATCTTGATAAAATTGTTATGAAATCATATAAAGCTAGAAATATAAATAAATATCTTATGACAAGTGTAATAAGAAAGATGTGTCCTTTCTGAACCAAAGCTCCAGATGAAATTAATCGAATATATTGCATTTTCTTTGAACTTAAATAACTGCTTCAAATTATGCGCCTGCAAGTCTCGTTAGTAAAAGAGACATATATATGTAACTAAATTTTTCAAGAAATTTAAAATGCTTACAGTGCATAAATAATAAAATAAATAACTAAGACATTGCGTAAGATCTCCTTAGAGATCAATAAGCTTTGCAAGAAATTTAAAATAGCATACATTGCTCATGTGTATAAATTAAATAATTAATGCATTGCGAGATGTCTCATTAAAAGACACCATGCAGTGCTTATAAAAATAAATAAATAAAGACATTGTGAGATGTCTCATTAGAGGCAGATAAGCTTTGCAAGAAATTTAAACGATAGCATGCGGTGCATATGCATAAAAAAAAATAAAAAAAATTTAACATTGCGAGATGTTTTATATAAGCTTTTCAGGAAATTTAAAAAAAAATATAGCATGTAGTGCAATAAATAAATAAATAAATAAAGCATTGCGAGATGTCTCATTAGAGACAGGTAAGCTTTGCAAGAAATTTAAAAGATAGCAGGCGGTGCAATAAATAAATAATTAAAGCATTGCAAGATATCTCATTAGAGACAAATGAGATTAAAATGTCTTATTGGAGGGCAGACTAACCCAACATGTCCTTATTTGAGGGTGGATGAACCCAATTTCTTCTATTTTAGGGTGAACGAACCCATATCCTATTAGAGGGTGGAAGAACCCGATATATCCTATTTGAGGGTGGAAGAATCCGATGTATCCTATTAGAGGGTGGAAGAACCCAATATATCCTATTAGAGTGTGGAAGAACCCAATATATCCTATTTGAGGGTGGAAAAACCCAATATATCCTATTTTAGGGTGGATGAACCCAATATATTCTATTTTAGGGTGGAAGAACCCGATATATCCTATTTTAGGGTGGAAAGACCCAATATGCGGTGCAAACTTACAAATATGAATTTTGTGCAATGCAATGAGCTTGATGTGATTTCTTTGCGGTAGCGAGCAATCATAACCTAGTATAAAGAGCTTGTTAAGTGCCTTTGCAGTATTGAATATTTAAAATGCAATGCCTGGTGCAATACTTCGCAATAGTGCATATGATGCCCATGATTTAGGAGCTTCAACTCCGATGAAATTTTGCAACTTGTAAATTAAATATGAATTTTGCGTAATGCAATGAGCTTGGTGCGATTTCTTTGCGGTAGCGAGCAATCATAGCCTAGTATGAAGAGCCTGTTGTAGTGCCTTTGCAATATTGAATATTTAAAATGTGGTGCTTGGTGTGATACTTTGCAATAGTGCATATGGTGTTCATAACTTAGGAGCTTCAACTCCGATGAAAATTTGTTGCTTGTAAATTCTGCACTCAAAGAAAAATTATGAATTTAAAATTTGATTCTTGTTAATGTTGCACCATCTGAATCTTGCAAGTTTGACTTGATATTGAGCTTTGTGGAGCTACCGTTCAAGAATAACTAAAAATCAACCTCTGCATTACTCAAAGAAAATTTATTAGTATAAAAGAAAATGGTTGTCTTGCATTGAACCATGAAGTTTGGCTTTGAATCTGCATTTCTTGTTGCTATAGCATTGAATCAATTTGATGGTGAATATGGCTTGTGATCTCAACTTCTCCCTTTTCGAATAATTAGGCCATCTGCAAAGTTATCCCGATCTTTGATCTTGGGGGAGAATTAAATTTTTATTATATTGAGACCGAACCCAAAATAGGCGCCTACGTATCCCGCTATCAGCAGGAATCAGGTCATACGTAGTTCATTACAAAAGTCTAGAAAGGATTGCAAAAGGGTAGATATTTCTTAAAAAGGAAAAGCTTCAAAGATAATGTCTTAGTTAGTCTTCTTGACTGGTTGCACGCTTTCTTTTCAAATGTCTTGGTGCCAATTTTGATGGATCACCCTTAACAACAACTGTGCTAGTGTTTGCAATATTGTCATTGCTAGTTGAAGGATCTATTTGTAGTTTTATCTTGCCACTTTCAATCATGCTTTGAATCTTAAATTTTAAGGCAGAACAACCTTCATTATCATGTCCCTGAATGTTCGAGTGGTAAGCACAATTCTTTGATGGATCAAAGTGTTTAGGCGTATACTCAGAAATGAATCCTTTTCTTGATTGCAGAAGGCCATTTGCTCTCAATCTATCAAATATATCTGTATATGGCTCATCCAAAGGAGTGAAGGAGAAATGTGTCACCTTCTTTTGTGGTCGCAAGCTAGATTGTGCTTGGTGCAACTGTTGTTTGCAAGGATGTTGGAGACGTGCATTGTAGTCGTTGGAAGTAGCATGAGATTGCAAAAAATGATCACTTGGATGGAGGTGCAGCTGTTGCATAGTCATGAATGAGTTGTTTTCTCTCATTTTTCTTTATAGATTTAATGGTATTTTTGCTTGGAATGTTTGTTGGACAACTTATGCTGCTGAGTTGTTTGCAATTCTTCCTCCTTGAATATCGTATTCAATCTCTTTGCCAACCTCGATCAAATCAGAGAAGTTGTGTGCACAAGTTCTAAGCAGCTTTTCATAATATAGCCCTTCTTGCACATGGATGAAGGTTGAGATCAATTCCTCTTCGGATAATGAAGGATGTATTTTTGAAGCTTCTAACCTCCATCGTATTGCATATTTTTGAAAAGATTCATGCGACAATTTCTTCAGTTTGAGCAAATCGGCTATATGCAATTCATTTCCATTATTGAACTCATATTGCTTTACAAAGTCACGGGCCATATCTTCCCATGTATGCCATTTGCTAAAGTCTTGCTTAGTGTACCAAGCAAGTGTCAATCCTGATAAACTTTGAATGAACAATCTCATTCGTATGGCTTCAACATGTCCAATACCAATTAATCTGCTGCAGTAGTCCTTTAAATGAGCGACGGGATCTCCTTTCCCATTGAAAGTATTGAACTTAGGTACCGTATACCCTGGCGGAAGTTCAACATTTGGATGCACACATAAATTCTCATACTTCAAACTCTGACAAATTCTTGAGTGCAACTCCTCATCAAAAGCTTCTTTCAGATTGAGGAACTCTTTTCCCAAATCTTCATGGCAAGTTGACTGAATATCTCTCTCACGTCTAGAATATAGATGAGTTGCTAATTGGTCATGCTTGTTTTCATTTAGAGGAAATACAATTGCGGGAGGATGGATATTTGGCATCATGATGACTTGAAAGCTATTGGGATTGATAGTGTATACTAATGGCATTTGTGGAGGGATTGCATAGGTAGAAGTTGGGTGAGGAGATATGGTTAGACAAATATTTTGAGTTGAGCAGGAAGCTTTGGTGGTGGTAGGAAGAAGGCTAAAGGTAGTTTGCAAATTGACCAAATTATTTCTTTGAACCACATTCTTCTTACAATCATCATTTTGTGTTTGCACAAATTTCATGCCGTTGTTGAATACTTTCAATTCGTTTTCCATTGTAGCTTCGTCCTTTATACAGATTCGCAGCCAAAACAGTGTTCAATGCTAGACAACCTCTAAAGAAGAAACAAACTAAAAAAAAATTGTTAGTGCATGAGAATATATGAAATAAATGCAAAAATAATAAATATTAGATAAAATAGATTATGCATGTGCTTTTGTAAAATATGAACTTTAGGCTTAAGACAACGATTTAAGTTTTAAAATGAATGGACGAGAGAAAGGTATTAGCTAGTAGGCTCTAACGTTGGAAATATAAGGAAAGGAAATTGATTTGGAGTAGAAAAATTAATTTGGAGAAAGGTTGACTCATGTTGAACATCAAATTTTGACTTCAACTTGATCCTTTTCCTTTGTAAACTTGTGCATGCTTCCAACTCGGTTATGTGCCAAAATTATGCCCCAACTTCTTCAGAGGAATATTAAAATTTTATAATAAATCGATCGAGCCTTATATAGGCTGCCTACGTATCCACCAAGAAAATCAGGTCAAGCGTAGTTCCAATTCCATGCAAAAGATATATTAAAATTTCTAATTAAATATGACCGAGTCCCTACGTGGGCTGCCTACGTATCCACCAAGGAAATCAGGTCAAGCGTAGTTCACCTTACATAAAAAGGAATTTAAAACATACAAATAACTGATCACTTAAAGCTCACACCCTTTAGATGCCCTATTGGGAGGCCCATATTGCTTAATAAAATCTTTGGCCATATCGACCCAAGAGAACCATTTCCTTGTGTCTTGGCTTGCATACCACATCAAGGCTGGCCCTGTAAGCGTCCTAACAAAAAGTGTCATATTAAATTCATTGTCTTGTCCAATGCTTGCTAACCAATCAAGATATGCCTTCAAGTGATTCTAGGGAAGACCTGTCCCATCATACATTGGAATATGAACGAGGTTATAAGGTGTCTCGTTTTCACTTTCCATCTCAATCAAATTTGTCTCAAGTTGTGAAGCATGCTCATTTGTGAAGGAAATTTGGTTAGTCTCGATATTAAAATATCTTCCACAATTTTCTTCATCTTTGCTTGTTTCACTCAAATTCTCAAATGCCTTATTATGTGAAAGTGGATGCATGTTTGAAAAGTATTGAGCATTACAATCAAAGTTGGAATATCCAGTTGCACGAATAGGAGAGTATCCCTCTAGATCTTCATCGGAAGAGTCCCTAAGGTCGTAATCCAATGAATTTTCATAGGAAGAGTTCTTAAGTTCGGCTATCATTTCCTTGATGCCATCAATTTCTTGTTCCATTTTTGCCACTTTTCCCTCAAGCTTAGCAATTTTATCCTGGTATGACTCGCCTTCTTCACAGTTCAACTCATCTTCAACTAAGTCGATCACAATTCGATAGGCCATGTTGTCCTTGAGTTTGTTTGTCCCTTTGATGCTCAACTTAAGTCAACCTTTGAAAGGAAAATGAAATATTTGGTAAGCGAGGAGTAAGTATGCAAAAGGTCAAGAGTAGAACATTTAAAAACCAACGGGAATCTAATCCTATAAGGGATATCATTTAAGAAAATAAATAAATAAATAATAAAACAAATTTGATGAAAAAGCTTGAGATTAAGAAAATTAAGGTTAATCGAGCGCACGAGAGTTGAAATTGATAAATTGGAAGGTTGAATGACCTTAAGCTCTATTTTAGTATTTGTAGGATTTAAAATTGTCAAGGGTAGAGAAAATGTCAAACAATTGAAAGACCTATGAGATTTCCTCGACTTGCATGCCGATACTTGGAAATAGTGCGTAAAAAGAATGGTGCGACCATCTTGAATTGAAGAAGCATTGCATTTGACGTAGAAAAATTGAACAAATATCGACAAGTGCTATTTGGCAGATTGCACGAATCTACCAATTTAAGAAGCAACAAATGATGTGAAAATTGAAAGAAATTGAAAGCAAAAGTAAAAGCTCCATAACGTAGATCGAATGCCAAATAGATTCTACGAAATGTGGAACTAGTGAAAAAGGCTTTTATCGCTAGAAAGATAGGATTATTCCCGTAAAAGCTTGAGAAGGTAAAGATTTATAAGAGTAATTTTGGCACGAGTCTATAAAAATTTGGAATATTAACGGGCAAAAAATATCACACCTAATTTTGAACAATTCTGCCAATTTTAAAAAGTAAGAGGAAAATTCTTAAAGCAAATCGTGGATACAAATATTGAGAAGATCAAAGGAAGGAAATCAACATTTTTAAAATTTTGAAGGAAGAAAGTGAGTTTTTGTAAAATAGTACCAAAGAAAATTTTTAAGCAAGGTTATTTAAAATTTGTGCAAGCCTAGGATGATTATGAGCCTAATTGATGTTTTAGAATTATAAAAATGCACTAAACGCAAAAATATTAATATAATATTAAATAATTTATGAACACGACATAAGAATCTGTAAAAATGCAACATGTATCAATAAGAATATGATAAAGGCAAAATAATTTCTCTTTTTGAAAAATAGGAAAAACAAAGATGACGTTAGTAATAATCAATTAAATTATGTTCCAAATAAATGACTATAAGTCACGTAGCAAGTAAGCAAACAAATATTTATAAAGCACGTTACACAAGTATATCAAACAATGCGTCTTAATATATAAGGGACCTCTTTATGCCAGAGGTAGGCCTAACGCGTATTTGAAAAATAAATGTGCCAAAATATGTCATTCCATTGCTCTTTAATTAATTAAACGAATCTATTCCCCAAATTAAATACAAAAATTGCCTTAATCTTTATTACATCTCAAAAAAACAATAAAGAAATAAAGTTATTCATCGCATCTACGCATCTTCTTCTCATGGCATGCTCGTGGTCTAATCTCCATAGACCAAAACTTGCGATCTTCATAGCTTTCTTCATCACAATAGGGTTAATGGCCTTCCTCCTAAGTTTAATTAATTTAGGACTAACGGTCCATATATTGGCACAACTATTTTTCAAATAATGCAACATAAATGATAAATCACTCGGGGTCATGAACCCACTTGGACATTTGGATAAAGTTGACTAATGAACTTAATACACCAAGGGTATTAAGCCTCTTAGGTTTTTATGATGCATGCACTGTAAAATGTGTTGGTTTAGCTCTATTCTGGGTTGATTAAGAGTGGGTTTACTAGATACAAGGTTCCCGAGTGGATAACTCGAGTGAGAAGGTTACGCGGTCACACAGAAAAAGATCCAAACACCCCCGCGCATATGCCAACTCTCCTAAATTTTGGGATCTTAAAAGAAATTTGCGGGTGCGCAAAACACACCTCGCGTGTACGTATGATAGTGAGAATTTTTCAGAATCGGAATAAGTATGAACGGAATGACAATTTATATAAAGAAATAACAAATAAACAATTTATATAAAACAGTAACAAATAGCCAGTTAATATTACATAAGCATTATAAGTAAATCATTTAGGCATTTAAAATAAAACAAACATAAAAAATGAAACAAGCAAATGTTAAAACCACAATTATTAACCTAAGTCTGTTATGGTTTAGAACCTAAAGTCCCCAGTGAAGTCGTCAAGCTGTTATACCGCATTTTAACTCGAGGTCAAAACATGTACAACATATTGGTGATTTCCAAATTTTTAACTAACTTAAGAAGTCGCCACCTAATTATTATGGTGAATTAGGACACCTAAATATTTAACTAAATAATACTAAAATGACTTCAATTAAATGGTCTACTAAACTTAAGATTCTAGGTAAGGGTTCTAATTATCCTAAAGGGAAGGTATAAGGCATCCTTTAAGATTCGTTAAAAATACGATTACCGACCAAACTTAGGTTAATTAATTTTAAGAGAAAGATATGAGTGTTAAATATTAAGTGATTGAATAACCAAGTTGGAAAACATTTTTTATTTTTAAAGCGCTTTTGCAATTTATTAGAATGAAAAAGATTTAAGAAAGAGTAATTTCTTTAGATCAATTTAAACAAATCCATGGCTAAAAAAGGTAATTAAAAAAAAAAACATTAGCTCATTGATTGACAAAATGCTTCTTTTAGAAATAAATGTGCCAAAATATGTCATTCCATTGCTCTTTAATTAATTAAACGAATCTATTCCCCAAATTAAATACAAAAATAGCCTTAATCTTTATTATATCTCAAAAAAACAATAAAGAAATAAAGTTCTTCATCGCATCTACGCATTTTCTTCTCATGACATGCTCGTGGTCTAATCTCCATAGGCCAAAACTTGCGATCTTCATAGCTTTCTTCATCACAAAAGGGTTAATGCCCTCCCTCCTAAGTTTAATTAATTTAGGACCAACGGTCCATATATTGGCACAACTATTTTTCAAATAATGCAACATAAATGATAAGTCACTCGGGGTCATGAACCCACTTGGACATTTGGATAAAGTTGACTAATGAACTTAATACACCAAGGGTATTAAGCCTCTTATGTTTATATGATGCATGTACCGTAAAAGGTGTTGGTTTAGCTCTATCCTGGGTTGATTAAGAGTGGGTTTACTAGACACAAGGCTCCCGAGTGGACAACTCGAGTGAGAAGGCTACGCGGTCACACAGAAAAAGATCCGGACACCCCGCGCATATGCCAACTCTCCTAAATTTTGGGATTTTAAAAGAAATTTGCGGGTGCGCAAAACACACCTCGCGTGTACGTGTGATAGTGAGAATTTTCCAGAATCAGAAGAAGTATGAACGGAATGACAATTTATATAAAGAAATAACAAATAAACAATTTATATAAAACAATAACAAATAGCCAGTTAATATCACATAAGCATGACAAGTAAATCATTTAGGCATTTAAAATAAAACAAACATAAAAAATGAAACAAGCAAATGTTAAAACCACAATTATTAACCTAAGTCTGTTATGGTTTAGAACCTAAAGTCCCCAGTGAAGTCGNAAGATAGATGGCTGGTCACCATGTGAGTTGCCAGCAAGAGACGAAGAGAGAGATGGGTTTTTTCACAAAAATGGCACGTACTATTTTGATTCTCCATGGTATGCACTTGAATACTTTTCAAAAAGAGAAGAGGGAGAAAATCGTATTAGGTGGTTGATGAGTTTAGGATTAGGTTTACTTGAATTCGGTTGAAACATTTGGGCCAAAAAATAGGCCAAGGTGTGCTGGAATGAATGGGTTAGTTTGGTACGAATATATGGGTTTCTTTCGGACAGATTTTAGTGTAACGAATGGGCTGAAACACTGGCCTGAATTGTAGGCCTTTTCCTTCTTCTTTTAAATTATTTATGGCTTCTAACTTGATAACTAATACAATATATGGTAAGACAAAACTAACAATATTATGACTTTACACTTATATAAAATAAAGATTAAGAATATCAACCTATAATTAATTCAATAAAATACGAAACTTGAAATAAACTGATGACAATCGATTATTTAAGGAAACGAGGCATAAAAAGTAATATTAGTAATTTCGATAATAAAACTAATAATTTTAGAAGATAAATAGTAGTAGTAGTAAAAATAGTTGTGAAAAGGATAATTTTATACGTTATTAAATTAGAAGCTCAAAAATAATATATTAGAAGAAAGGAGGATCAAAATTGGGTGTCAACTCAAATGACTGTTGCTAACAACATTAAGAGTACTATTCCACAAACAGAAATTGCCAGGGAATGCCTGAAGTTTGTGGAAGAACGTTTTCGTTCTGCTGATAAGTCTCTCGCTGATACATTAATGGCTGAACTCATGACCATGAAGTTTGATGGGTCGCGTAGTATGCAAAATCATATCATCGAGATGACTAACATTGCAGCAAGACTTGGGACCTTGGGGATGAAAGTGGATGACACCTTCTTGGTTCAGTTCATTCTGAACTCATTGTCTCTTGAGTATGGACCATTCCAAATTAACTATAACACTATTAAGGAAAAGTGGGATGTTAGTGAATTGTCCAGTATGCTTACTCCAGGGGAGTCAAGACTTAAGAAACAAGGAGGTTATTCCATTAACCTTATAGGTCAAGGAGCTAGTAAAGGACGAAGGCCAACAAGTTTAAGAAAAAAGAAAGCACCTGCTAAAGTTCCACATGATGCTCATAAGGAACTCAAGACTGATGTGTGCCGTTTCTGTAAAAAGGAAGGACACTATCAGAAAGATTGCCTGAAACGTAAAGCTTGGTTTGAAAAGAAAGGTACATTTAGTGCTTTTGTATGTTTCGAATCAAATTTAGTAGAAGTTCCTAATAATACTTGGTGGCTTAATTCTAGTGCAACTACTCATGTATCCACTATGTTGCAGGGATTCACTACGATCCAAACTACAAATCCAAATAAAGATTTCGTATTTATGGGAAATCACATGAAGGCTCAAATTGAAGGCATAGGGACTTATCGATTGATCTTGGAGACTGGACATCACCTTGATCTATTACAGACTCTTTATGTTCCTTCAGTTTCTAGGAATTTGATTTCCCTTTCAAGACTTGATGTTTCTGGATTTGTTTTTAAGTTTGGACATGGATGTTTCAATTTATATAAGAATACTATTTTTTATGGTTCTGGTGTTCTTATTGATGGTTTATATAGATTGAAACTCGATAATAATTTTTCTGAATCCCTACTTACTATTCATCAAAATATTGGAATTAAATGTAGTTCACTAAATGAAAGTTTTGCTTATTTGTGGCATAAACGTTTGGGTCATGTATCCAAAGAACGATTAAAAAGATTAGTAAAGAATGAAATTCTTTCGAATTTGAATTTTGTTGATCTTGATATATGTTTGGATTGCATTAAAGGAAAACAAACAAAACATACCAAGAAAGGTGCCACAAGGAGCACTCAACTTCTTGAAATTATACACACTGATATTTGCAGACTTTTCGATGTTCCATCTTTTGGTGGAGAAAAATATTTTATGACCTTTATCGATGATTTTTCATGTTATGGATTTATCTATTTGTTGAAAGAAAAATCTCAAGCAGCGGACACTCTCAAAGTGTACGTTAATGAGGTTGAAAGACAATTAGATAGAAAAGTGAAAATCATTAGGTCAGATAGAGATAGTGAATATTATGGAAAGTATAACGAATCAGGACAATGTCCAGGTCCATTTGCAAAATTCCTTGAAGAACATGGCATATGTGCACAGTATACTATGCCAGGAACACCTCAACAAAATGGTGTTGCAGAAAGGCGTAATCGAACACTTATGGATATGGTTAGGAGCATGATGAGTAATTCCTCATTACCCAAATCATTGTGGATGTATGCTCTTAAAACCGTTGTATATTTATTAAACAGGATTCCTAGTAAGGCAGTTCCAAAGACCCCTTTTGAAATGTGGACGGGAAGGAAGCCTAGTTTAAGACACCTGCATGTTTGGGGTTGTCAAGCGGAAGCTTGAGTTTATAATCCACATGAAAAGAAATTAGATTCTCGAACGGTAAGTGGTTACTTTATTGGTTATCCAGAGAAATCTAAACGGTATAGGTTTTATTGTCCAAATCATAGTTCGAGAATTGTTGAAATCGGTAATGCAAAATTCATTGAGAATGGTGAAGTTAGTGGGAGTGTTGAACGACAAAGTGTGGAAATTAATGAGGTAAGGGTAAATATTTCATTGCCCATAAATATACCTACTTCCGCACCAATAACAAATGTTATTCCTCTTGTTGAAAAACACTTTAACAATGTTGAACAATATTTGGGTGAAACACTTCAAGAAGGAACTAACTCACAAATATTTGACGCAAATGAATCACAAACAGTGCCATTAAGAAAATCTCAAAGAGAAAGAAAATTGGCCATTTTAGATGATTATGTGATTTATTTGAAAGAGTCAGATTTTGACATTGGAATTAATAAAGATCCGATTTCATTTTCACAAGCCATAGAAAGCACTGAGTCTGATAAATGGATTAATGCCATGAATGAAGAGTTAAAATCCATGAAATACAACAAAGTCTGGGATCTTGTTCAATTACCAGAAAGTTCTACAAGAATCGGGTGTAGATGGGTCTTCAAGATCAAATGTGATTCTAATGGTAATATTGAACGATATAAAGCCAGACCTGTTGCCAAGGGATACACTAAAAAAAAAGAGGCATTGATTATAAAGAGGCCATTTCACCGGTCTCAAAGAAAGACTCATTAAGAATTGTGTTGACTTTGGTAGCTCCTTATGATTTAGAGTTACATCAAATGGATGTGAAAACTGCCTTTCTTAATGGAGACCTCGAGGAGGATGTTTATATGGACCAACCAGAGGGTTTCGAAATTAAAGGAAAAGATCAGATGGTGTGTAAACTAAAGAAGTCAATATATGGACTCAAACAAGCCTCACGACAATAGTATATAAAGTTTAATGACACCATAACATCGTTTGGATTTAAGGAAATTACCATTGATCGGTGCATATACCAAAAGATTAGTGGGAGTAAGTTTATATTTTTAGTCCTGTATGTTGATGACATTTTACTTGCTGCTAATGATTTAGGCTTATTGCGTGAGACGAAAGACTTTCTCTCTATGAACTTTGAAATGAAAGATATGGGTGAGGCATCTTATGTGATAGGGATAGAAATATTTCGTGATAGATCACAAGGATTATTGGGACTGTCTCAAAAAGGTTATATCGAAAGAGTTCTAGAGAGATTTAACATGAACAATTAAGAATAGTTCCTATTCAAAAAAAATGGGACAAATTTAATCTCATGCAATGCCCAAAGAATGATGTAGAACGAAAAGAAATGAAATCAATTCCTTCATCTTTTATTGTTGGAAGTTTGATGTATGTTCAAACTTGCACAAGATCGGATATTAGTTTTGCGGTCGAAATGCTAAGAAGATATCAAAGTAATCCTGGAATGAATTAATAAAAAAACCTGCAAAGAAAGTTTGTGGCATGTTATGAAGCCACAATTCATGCATTATGGCTGCGGAACTTCATTTCAGGACTTGGGGTTGTCGACACCATTACCAAGCCGCTGAAAATTTATTGTGATAATGCTGCAGCAGTTTTCTTCTCCAAGAACAATAAGTACTCCAAATATTCCAAACATATGGAAATTAAATACTTTATTGTTAAGGAAGAAGTTCAGAAACAAAGAGTTGAGAATATTAGAACTGATCTCATGATTGCAGATCCGTTAACAAAAGGCTTACAACTAAAGACATTCAAAGAACATGTTCAAATGGGTCTTGGTTGTACTTATGATTGATACATTTATGATGTTTTTACACTCTGAGCTCAAATTATGTGTTTCTGATATACATTAATGAATTTCTTGTTTCTCATAATGGTGTATACATTATTGTCTTGAGATATTACAAGATAAGTCTCTATGAGACATTATTGTGGACCATTATGTTATATGTTTTATAGCTTATGAACCTAGTATGATAAGTTGCTAATGTAGTAGTATATGGAAAGAAGTATGTAGATTAAAATTTATGTACAACCGCCATAACTCGCATTAGTAGTGTGTTATATTGTGGTATTTATGATGGACATTATAGAAGAGATTTATTAGACGCGCAACTAATGTTTATTAAATATTAATGTTATATGGTCATTGGGCCAAGTGGGAGAATGTAAGAATTATTATTTATTTACTATTAATTATTTCTTACTTATGGCCCAAGTTTACTTGGAATCAAAGTAATACCGTAAATAATATTTAATAAGGAAAGATCTCGTCCGTACATTGGTTACTTGATGGACGTACCATATTAAGTCATAACCTCTATAAATTGGTCCTCCCTCCACCCATTAGGGTTACCACATATTCTCTACATTAATTCCATCGCTGACGGTTGTGGTAACATAAAGTTAGGGCAAGGAGGTAGAAACCAATTTACAACTAACGCTTCCGCTTCTCTTTGTGATGATGTCTTCTGCATCAGGTATGTGCCTCTAACATTCTCTATGTAAGATTATCATGTTCAAGATCCTGAAAGTATTTAATCTTACATATCTATGAATTGTCGGGCAAATTTTTAGGTCTTGATTCTCTTTTCAGGTTTGACTCTTCTCAAAATAATCTCACTAGGAAAATACCTTTCTAAATAAGTAAACTGATTTTTCAAATTTTTTAAAGATCACATGTTCAAATTAATTCAGGGTCAATATAAAAAGTTTGAATTTCAAAATTCGAACTATATCATATAAATGACTATAAATTTATACTGAGATATTAGTATAAAACTGTTTGAAAAAGTACTAAAAATTGTTAGTAAAGTAACAACAGTAAACTAGCAATAATGATTTTGGTCAAGAAATTATTTTCTTTTTTATAAAGCATGTTGCGTATACATACTAAACACAAGGTCGAAATGAAAGCACTAACTTTTTAGTTTTTGGTTTTGGTCGCATAGAAATGAAAATCTTTCTTGCATTATTGCATGTACAAATAATTTCTTCTTTTATTTTGTTTTTTTTCTGCTTCTGTATTATTGCATGCACTAAAATTTCTTCTTTTATTTGCTCTTGTCCTTTTAATTAGTGGCCTAACAACTTTAAGCATTTCGAAATAGCTTGTTTTACTCACCATTCACAAATATATAAATTTAGAAGAATTAATCTAAATAATCATTCACCTACTTATTAAATTAAAAATAGTCGATGAATATATAATATTTATATAATTTATATATAAGCAGTAAATCTGTCTAATTATTTGTGTGAAGATTCCTACAATTTAAATTTGTCAAAAGGGTCGAGTCATCCCTTGACCGGTTCAATCCAATACGGAAAGGGTCTAAATCTGATACAAGGGGCTGGGGACCGGGGGGNGAGCCGGAATCCTTGCTGGCCCGATAGACCGATCAAGTTTGGAGACTGGTACATGGCCCACCGAGGCATCGGTCATTAAAGGAGCTCAAAGCTCAAGTTTGAAAAAGTAATTTACCGTAAATAAAGTTCGTTTCGAGTAGGTGATATCTCAGATGAACTAACATCGAGGTAAAAAAATTTCCAATGAGCTTGTACACGTTTTGTACCAAAACTTTTATTATATTTAGTGAACTACAAAATATTATTACGATTGATAATAATTTTCTTCTTTAGAAAATCAGAATTCAGAATGCATAAATTTCAAATTATAACTCCTAACGACCCACATAAAGTGGCCATGGTTGATAGTTAGGGGGTTCATCCCACTAATCTACGAGCACACCATGTTTAACTAAAAAAACATAACTGAACTCTCAATATGTTCGCACTATATAAAGAAAGGTTTTAGCCTAATTATAAATAAATTTATGCCAAAACTTTTGATATTTGCACATAGTACACCATTAGTGAATAAAATAATGATAATTGTCACACCCCTATTTTTCCTCAAAACGAATGTATGTTTTGAAAGAAAAAGTGTTTTTCCAATTAAAGTGACATGTTGAAAAGAGATTATTTTATTATTCAGAGTCGCCACTTGGAATTGAGTTTTGGTGTTCCAAGTCATCTTATTATTTAAATTCCTAATCAAAAGGAAATTTGACTCTTTATTTTTATTGGTCTGCGCACTAGAAATTCGGGTAAAGAATTCTATTGACCAAGGGGAAGGTGTTAGGCACCCCTCGAATCCCGTGGTTCTAGCACGGTTGCTTTATTGACTATATATATGACTTAAATTAATTTTTGAATATTATATTATTAGCTTAATAAAAATGTTATTTACCCTCATTCTTTAATTTATTTTGAACCTATTTAAGACTACCTTATTTTATTAATATATGTTCATTAATTAAAAATATGTATTTCACATAAATTTATTTAAGCATAATAATAAAGTAAAGTTAAGAGATGGATCTTGAAATGTCCTGTAATTTCTTTTCTTCTCCTTTTTTTTTCATGTATTAGTATTTTTTTTATTGTGGATAGAAAATATGTAGATATCTAATTGCTAGGAATTAGAATTTGTGTAGGATTGAGATTTTTTGAGTTTGAGTATTTTAGGATTGTGTTTTTTAGTTAGATTTAAAATAGAAATAAAATTTTCTGTGATTTGAAATTAGTTTTAGCAAGAAATTCTAAATAGATTAGGACTATTTTTAGGAAGATTTTTCCTTTTTATTTTTAATTTCTTTTTTTTTGTTTGCATGTCTTTTTCCTTACTTTTTTTTTCCTTTTTTACGTTTTGGTTTTATTCATTTATATTTAAACTATTCTTTTTCATTCTGTCTCTTCGTATTTTTTTTTCTTTTTATGTTTTTTTTTCTGTTTCTTTCTACTTTATCCTTTATTTTTATATTTAATTCTTTTTGGACATTCTGTTTCTCTTCTTCTTATTTTTTTCTTTTCTTTTTTTGGTTGTTGTTTTTCTCCTTTTGTTTCTTTTTTTTTTTTCTACTTACGTTGTTCTTTTCTTCTTTTTTATTTTTTTTATTTTTTTATTTTTTCCTTTACTACTTTGCTAATTAATCTTCCTCATTTTATTTTATTTTTCACCATATAGCCCTAAATAATAGTCATACCTCTTAATTATATATCTTAACAATTCGAATTAAAGCGATAATCATCCTATTCTTATTATAAAGGCAAATTATTTTTAATATATTAAAAAGACTAAAACATATTCCACAAAAACTTTTCGAATCACTAATCAATTAAATTAAACTATTATCTTCTAATCACATCGATTAATAATTAATTTAAATAATGAGCATGCGATTAAATATATGAAATTAATATCTAATTATCACAAACAAAACACACTTATGTCTTCTTAAATTACGGAAAAAATAACATGAAGCTAAAAACAAAAACATGGAACATTGTTCAAGAAAAAATTGAGAAATTCATGGGATACATGCTTTTTTTTTCATGATTCTACAAAAAGGATTAAACATATAGTTTACATGAAAACAATTCAAAATAAACTAATATAAATAGGCTAAGGCAAGAACGCACCTTCAAATTGTTTTTGACTAAACAATGACGAATAACGTAAAAATCTATAGATTTCCAAAGTTTAGCAAGACTAACTTTAAGATCCACAAACTTGGAACCACGAACAAAACCTCTAACTCTAGACTTAATTCTCAAAAGAAAAACTCACTTTTCTTCTCTTTGCTTTTGCTCTAGGTTTTTTTTTTCCTCTCGTCTGTGTCTATATGTGTCCCTCCTTAATCTCTTTACCGAGTGTGTTTTTATAATATTTTAGGTGTGAGTCTGGTGCTAACTTAAAGGAACGTGAAAGAGTGGGGAGTTTGGTTTGAAATCTAGTTGAGAATTTTAGGGTTGAGATAAGGGAATAAAATAAAAAATAGTAGTATAATATTAACAAAACAAATAATAAATAATAATAAAACAAACAAAAAGAAAGAAAGAACGAAGAAAAAAGAAAGAAAGAAAAAATAATAATAAAAAATAAAACGTGTAAAAAAAATGAGAAAAGATCGTGCAAGAGGAAAAAAAAAGAATAAATAGAACAAAAAAATAAAATAAACTAAATGGGAGGAGGATTTTTAGGAAATAAGTTAAGGAAGTTGGGGGTAATTAGGATAAAGGTAAGGTAATTTACAAATGTTAGGACTCTTCTTTTTATCTTTTTTTTTTTTTCTACTTTTTCATAAGATATACGATTTTTTTTTAGACTAGTTAAAAGTTAAAGGACTAAAACAAATACATTAAATTCACAAGCTTGCTTTATTAAACTTTAAACATAAAGTGAGCTTATAATTTGTTGTAATTTTCAGATTTATTTTTTCATGTGTCTTAAATATAACCCTACTGAAATAATAATATTTAAGTATTAAAATTGGTGTAAAATCTTGATGTTTTGATAAAAAATTAGGTGTTCACAGTATGCCCCTCTTTGCTTGGAAACATGAAGAGTTTTCATGCAAAGACGTGAACAATGTGGCTAATTTTTTGACTGAGACATTTATCCAAAAATGTGAAAATAAGTAAAAGAGGATAGGTTTGACTGCGCCCTAACTTTGGACAAACTACCTACCCTGAGTTAATGATCAGGTGTAGTTCATATATAGGAAGGGACGGGAGAATAAGTTAGGTAGTCGAGTTAGGTTTTGTCGAGGTTTCGGTTCGTAGCTCCAACTTTTACATTAAAAGGAAAAAATACAATAGGAGAGAAAGGAAAGATACAAGATCCTATCTACTCCACCAGTCCTAAGTCTTCGTTTTGAATCTTCGGTTATTGCTTCACCCTCTTTAGGTAGGTACACTGATTCCAAACTTTGAACTTGATATTTGAATTTAAGATCTGAAACTTATGATTTGACTTGAGCCGTTAACGCTCTTCCACATGATATTCTTAAATGCTTGTTTTCTTGAGAAGATGATTCAGGATATGTTGATCCATTACATGGTTTGAAAGCGACTCTAAATATCATTGACATCTAACATTCATTGTTTCTCTAATCAAAATGAGGTCTTTATTCTTGAACTTCCAATTTGTATACCACGTAGAAACCTACACGCCATAAAACAAAACAAACAAAACAAAACAAAATTTTCTGCCCCAATGTACACTATAGGTTATTGTACAACCAGAGGTTATTGTGCCCTGTGAAGACATGAAAATAAATAGGGATTATGGTGCCCCGTCAAGACATGAAAAAAAATAAAATAAGGGTTATTGTGCCCTATATGCAACCAGGGGTTATTATGCCCTGTGAAAACATGAAAAATAAAATAGGGATTATTGTGCACCAAATGCAACCAAGGGTTATTGTGCCCTGTGAAGACATGAAAAATAAAATTGGGTTATTGTTCCCTATATGCAACCAGGGTTATTGTGCCCTGTGAAGACATGAAAACAAAAATAGGGGTTATTGTGTCCTAAATGCAACCAGGGGTTATTGCGCCCTGTGAAGACATGAAAATAAAATAAATAGGGGTTATTGTGCCTTATATGCAACCAGCGGTTATTGTGCCCGGTGAAAACATGAAAAATAAAATAGGGGTTATTGTGCCCCAAATGCAACCAGAAGTTATTGTGCCATGTGAAGACATGAAAAATAAAATAGGGGTTATTGTGCTCCAAATGCAACCAGGGGTTATTGTGCCTTGTGAAAACATGAAAAATAAAATAGGGGTTATTGTGCCCGAAATGCAACCAGGGGTTATTGTGCCCTGTGAAGACATAAAAATAAAATAAGGGTTATTGTGCCCTATATGCAAACAGGGGTTATTATGCCCTGTGAAGACATGAAAACAAAAATAGGAGTTATTATGCCCTATATGCAACCATGGGTTATTGTGCCCTGTGAAGACATGAAAAAATAAAATAGGGTTATTGTGCCCTATATGCAACCAGGGGTTATTGTTCCCCCAAATACAACCAAGGGTTATTGTGCCCTATATGCAACTAGGGGTTGTTATGCCCTGTGAAGACATGAAAACAAAAATAGGGGTTATTATGCCCTATATGCAACCATGGGTTATTGTGCCCTGTGAAGACATGAAAAAATAAATAGGATTATTGTGCCCTATATGCAACCAGGGGTTATTGTGCCTTGTGAAGACATGAAAAATAAAATAGGGGTTATTGTGCCCCCAAATGCAACCAGGGGTTATTATTCCCTATGAAGACATGAAAAATAAAATAGGGGTTATTGTGCCCTGTAAAAATATAAAAATAAAATAGGGGTTATATATATATATATATATATATATATATATAATTTTAGTTTATTTTTATTTGTTTACTTGTATTATTATTATTATTTAAGATTAATTATTTTATTTTATTTTTATTTTTGTACATTTTCCAAACGTAAAAGAAACAATCAAAAAATAAAAATAAAATAAAATGCCCCAGATTTTATTAAGAAAAATTATTCTTTTATTGTTATTATTATTATTGTGGTGCATATTGTAGGAGAGTCAGGGATTCAAGAACTTACCGTCGTGGCGTTTGACTCTCGTGAATTACTTGCACGATTTTTCTTTGTACCTATTTTGAAACAAAGAATGATTTGTAGTTTTTCTAAATGGTGGTTGGTTTGTGACTTCGAATATCTTGTGGAGTTTGACTTTGAATCTGTCTTGGTTGAAAGAATCATCATATTGACGATTGCACGAATAGCTTGAAGATGCTTTAGATACAATCCTTATCTTCCCTTGAAACACTTCTCATGAACATTTTGACCCATTTTCAATTTGTGCACGTGGTGTGGTTCATCCTTTCCAAAGCAACTCTCTTGCTTTACTGATTTTTCACATAGTATCGATTTTTTGATATTTTTTTCTTGATTGGTTCACAGCCCTAGTCAATGTTGTGCATTCCCCCAACATTCAACTGGTAATACCGTAGTCAATTTCACGACTTTAATTTGATTTTCTCACTTGATGCGAGTTTATGCTGAATGAGACTCAAAGAATACCGAACACAAGTACAAATGACACAAATGAAAGGGTTATGAAAGAAAAGTTATATCTTTAGAAGGAGGAAATAAGTAAATGTTTAAAAGGAATGAACAAAATCTTATCTGAAAGTACGTGACCACTTTAATGAATTATGACATGCATTTGGACTGAACGTTTGATCCTTCTAAGTTGTCCGAATCTTACAAAACAATGTTGTACCCTTCAGTCTATAGCCTGACTTCTATCTTGATGGTGCTCATGCTAAGACGGAATGTCATCATTTGATCAATGGTGTCCTTCATGGTTTTCCACCAATAAGACTTTTTTATCTCTTTCTCTCAATTTACTATCATTTTATGGTGCCCGTGAGGATTTTCACTCATAAGACTTGCTCATTTCTTTTTTCTCTTTTTTTTTTTTAATTATTGTAACACACCGTAGGTCACAATGTCATGTCTCATCCCTTGGAGAATTGAAGAACATGATTATTGTTTTATTGAGTGATTAGATCGAACCCCAATGAAGGGCTGCCTACGTATCCTCTTAGGAATCAGGTCAAACGTAGTTCAATAAATCAAAAAATATTCTTCTTTTTCTTGATTTTTTTTAAAAATCTTTTGAGAAAAGAATCGGTTCATGTTTGATAATGTCTTGACTTTAATTGGTACCAACAATTAGTATTATGCATATGAACCACATTCAACTATTTTCAAACAAATATGAGGTCAACTCTGAGTAATCCCTATAGTTTTAAATGGTATCTCAAACATACTTAAGTATTTACAAGATTAGTTCATGTTACCTAAATTAAGGAATAAAATTATTCATATCCTCATGTTTCAAATGCCCTCGCAACAAATGAAAGTCCAGCTTCACACAATAGAATAATTTAGATCGTAGGACATTTTTAAAAGTCACTCACACTCAAAAAGATGTTCAATGCATGAGATTGAGATACCATATGCTTGGCCTTCATGTAAGTATCCACTAATGTGAGAACACAAAAAATGAGATCAAATAGGACTTGTCATTGGCTTGTAATGTACGCTTAGGAAAATATAAGATATTCATTTGGGATAAAGCGACTATTTCCTCATTAAATTTTGCACAATGCTTTCAATATTTTTTTTCATTTTTTCATTTGACCATTGTTTTCTTGAAATCTCCTTCTCATTTATTTTTCTCTTCTTTTTTTCTTCTCATTTTCTTTTCTTTTCGTTGGAGATTTTTTTTCTTTCTAGATTTTCGTTGTCATTTTTTTTTTTGAATTTTCACATATTTGACTTTTTCACTTTGTTACCCAACTTAGATCATTTGCATTGGGTAGACAATTGAAAGTGTGCTCAGGGAGGTGGGACCAATGTATAATACATTTATGCATTCAAAATGCTATATGCCAATATATGATTATTCAAACAAAAAGGTTTCAGGCTCAGAATTGGAGTTTTACGGATAACATATCATTCCAATATGCTTGAAAGACATAATTAGATTAAAAAAGAGCCTATAATCTTTTCCCAAGGTCTTTGACACTTCGTAGATAATTGATAGTGGACTCAAGGAGGTGGGACCAAGGTATAATGCATTCATACACTCAAAAT
>NC_064290.1:46455975-46512353 GCF_019186545.1 Solanum stenotomum
TAAAATATGATTATCCAAATAAAAAGGTTTAGGCTTAAAATGAAAGTTATATGGATAACATGTCATTCGGTAGGCTTGAAAGGCACAATTGGATCAAGAAGGCCTATAATCCTTTCTCAAGTTAAATGTTGCTCAAAATTTCGCCTCAATCCACATTCGGGCCAAGTTCTAGATCAACAAAGTCATGTCATTGAATTTTGATATCTAAAGCTCACCACACAATGCATTTGAAACAATGAGGTTGAATTTGTTTTAGCCTTAACTTTAAGCAAGATAATTTTTCAAGTATTACATAAATATATTGAGAGATATCAATAGAAGTTTATAGGTCACAACAAAGTTGGTTTGTCTTGCCAAATAGTTTAACACTTTTTTTTCTTATGCACACTCCTAAGAATGTTGGTACCAACCAAGTCAATTTTTTTTTTCTAAATTTAAAAAATAAATTCTTATAAAGAAATGTCGTACCCAAAACAATTTCTTTTTATTCCTCTTTTTTTTTTTTGCCCGATATTTTTTATGAGAACTTTTTAGATTTTTCCTTTGTTGGACCGAACCTCAAAATAAGGTTACCTACGTACCTTGTCAAAGTAAGAATTAGGTCAAATGTAGTTCAGAAGATGTTGATGTATGAAGTATAAAACTTTTGTTTTGTTTATGTTTTGAAGAAGGGTAAAAACCAATTTTTAGATAAGATAAACAATTTATTTTATTTTTTTAATTTGTTTAATTTTTAAAAAGGATTAAGATTTTCTTCTTTTTTTAAAAATAAATAAATAAGGATCATCAAATTCAAGGAGGGTTGCCTACGTAACTCTTCGAGGTGAGAATCAGGTGTGCGTAGTTCGTCTAGATTGGACAGTTAAACAATTTTTTTTAAAAGCTTAAAAATTTGTTGACAAACGCAACTATATTCTTCATTTAAAGTGATATAAAAACTTTCGAAGTTTCTTTTTGTGAATTATACATAATAAAAGAAACTTTTTTTCTGTTGTGATTTTTGTTTACAAGGAAAAAATATTTCTTTCATTTCATTGGTCACCATAGATTGGTTTATATACAAAGAGCTTCTAAATAAATAACTTTCACATAGCATATAAAATAGTTTAGGTGGTCAAATAAAATTGGGGTATCTGTCTTAGATAGATCTAATCACATGATAAGTCTCACTAAACCAAATGTAAATGATTCAAATAAGTGAAACCTACTAGGGATAACTGTATCTGGTTTCAATTCTATAAGGTTAAACTTAATAAAGAATGAAATCTGGATTGACTTTAAAACGAGCGAACAACTCGAGTTAGGGAGTAGCAATGTACCGGTAGTAGCGCTTTTCGACTTTATGCATGAATGCTCCCTATCCTAAACAGGTGTGACTAAAAGTCCTTCACCATGGACCGAAGATCCACTGGCCATCTTGACAGAAGTGGGGTGCGCAATCACAATTTCCATAATGGTATATTATTGAATACTTAGATGGGTGCGCAAGAGAAGACAGTTTATGTGCAGTTCAAATAATATCAAAGCAGTAAATAAGTAGACAGTTAGCATATTAAACCATCAAATACAATATCCAAAAAATATAAATAAATAAAAGTCACACATTAGTCAATATTATGAGCTCGAATTCTGGTTATTCCCAACGGAGTCGCCATCTATCACACCCCTATTTTTCATCAAAACGAATGTATGTTTTGAAAGAAAAAGAGTTTTTCCAATTAAAGTGACATTTTGAAAAGAGATTATTTTATTATTCAGAGTCGTCACTTGGAATTGAGTTTTGGTGTTTCAACTCATCTTATTATTTAAATTCCTAATCATCAGGAAATTTGACTTTTTATTTTTATTGGTCTACGAACTAGAAATTCGGGTAAAGAATTATGTTGACCAAGAGGAAGGTGTTAGGCACCCCTCAAGTTTCGTGATTCTAGCACGGTCGCTTTATTGACTATATATATGACTTAAATTAATTTTTGAATATTATATTATTAGCTTAATAAAAATGTTATTTACCCTCATTCTTTAATTTATTTTAAACCTATTTAAGACTACCTTACTTTATTATTATGTTTAAATAAATTTATGTGATATACATATTTTTAATTATTGAACATAAATTAATAAAATAAGGTAGTCTTAAATAGGTTTAAAATAAATTAAAGAATGAGGGTAAATAACATTTTTATTAAGCTAATAATATAATATTCAAAAATTAATTTAAGTCATATATATAGTCAATAAAGCGACCGTGCTAGAACCACGGGACTAGAGGGGTGCCTAACACCTTCCCCTTGGTCAACAGAATTCCTTACCCGAATTTCTAGTTCGTAGACCAATAAAAATAAAGAGTCAAATTTCCTTTTGATTAGGGATTTAAATAATAAGGTGACTTGGAACACCAAAACTCAATTCCAAGTGGCGACTCTGAATAATAAAATAATCCCTTTTCAAAATGTCACTTTAATTGGAAAACTCTTTTTCTTTCAAAACATACATTCGTTTTGAGGAAAAATAGGGGTGTGACAATAATTTATTTTAAAAATTAACAATTTAATTCACCCCCAGTTCCTATTTATATATCGTCCTTACTAAAAATAGTTGTTCCTTAATACTTGTTATTTCACAAAACCAATGCATAAATGACACTATTCTTCCTATTTTACCTCGAGAGTTATTTAGTCTTGAAAATATGTATTTGACCAACATAGAAAAACTAAGTAAATAATTCATGTTCATTATGTTTGACAAATTAATTAAAATTAATTAATTAATTAATGTCCATTGATTGAAAACTTGACTTTACGAGAACACTAAATAAGGATGCAATGTTTAAATTTACCTTATTTCTTAAGAAACGTAAAATCTAAAATGGTAACAATTACTTAGAAACGGAGGGAATAATATTTTAAGGACATACTAATTAATTGTGATAAGTGATATTTTATTTAATTCTTGAAATTTAAACTATATCATATAAATAGGGGAAAAAAGGTATTAGATTAGAGGAAAGGACATAGTGACAATTGAATATACCGTCAGACTTTTTTTATAATTATTAGGACAAGTGACATCATTATAAAAAAATTAATAATTATTTACTTGATTAATTGTGTGAGAGATTCCAATTGGCATGACTATGAATTTTGGTGGTTTTCTATATGGTTGTTTCTTTATTATTTTAATGTACTTTCTCTCTTTAGGAATTAATAAATAATTGGTACCACTTAACTTTACCAATGAAGCAATGACCAAGAAATATTGATTACTTGATGAAATATTTAATATTAACAAGTTCAATTATTGGTCAAGGGAAAGTATTGGCTAATGAAACATTTATAATATTTGTGTAGACAATATTTTCTTTTTAAAATATTTAACCTTAAAATGAGAAACTACCCGCGGATAGTAGATTTTTTATAAGAGAAAAGATTTAGGGAGTTAAAAAGGAAAAAAAGCGCATATAAAATATTTTATTTTTTTGTGTTTTATATCTGAATTATTAAGATGGTGAGTTTCTATCTGAACTACCACCTAATGGATAGAGAGTCACACCTAGACGTTGATTAGACAAAGTGTTTCTAGCCGCGTTTGTCCATAAAATCTTTGTCCACCTGACATATATAACGACTCTATTTGCTGACACTTTATTTTCTTAAATCTATCATTAGTTGACTTCTTTAAAATCCTAAACTCTTTCTTTTCAAGTCGGAAATATCGATGCCACGACAGAAAGAAGACCACGACTAAAAAGGTGGAGAAGAAGATGATGAATGTCATGTTATGGTTGGAATTAATTAATTTAAATAGTGATAGGTTTAACATTTAACCTTTAACTTTTAACCTAATATTAATTTATTAGTGATTAAGATCAGGAGATGTGGATAATATATTACTTTTTGCAGAAAATTATACATAACCTAATATTTTGAAGGGTAAGGAAGTGATAAACGTGATTTGGACCATGAAATATATACTTCATCCCAAAAATATTTATAAAAATCTTTAAAAACAAAAAAAATAAAAAATGAACAAAAGCATACACAAATATATAATTAGGATGATGACAATTACCACAAGATATTATCGTCTGATTCTAAATTCATAAAGGAGAGTATAAACCACAACTAACATGAACATGAATCAACACAAGTCACAAGTTATATAAATCATGCTCAATAAAAAAAGAACTATTCCAAACAAGTAAAATAATCACATAATAAATTCATAACATGAAACCGGAAGCCATGTAAATGCTTGTTATATCATTTATACGGGATCATCATCATCGATCACTTATTCCCTTCGGTTCAGTCAAACAATACACTATCACTTCATAAAGATAAAGAGCCAAAGAAAGTCTCAGCTTATCTTAATCAGAATCCAAAAATTCAAATTATGAATTTTTTCTTCCACTATGCCTCAAACATTTCCAATCTGGTCAAAATCATATTCTGCATAAGTATACGAATCTAGCGACACCCACCAAGTTAAGTCAATCCTCAAATCATCAATATATGATTTTTTTTAATTTTTCAAACTTTAGGTCCAAAATTCTCAATTTTTATGCTTGAATCTTGAAGTTACCTCCATTACCGCCTAAAGATCATACATTTTACGCCTAAGGCTAAAATAAATGATTCCCACATTCTTTTTTGCTTGCAAACGGAATGTTTTATTTCATTTAATAAGGTTTGTCCAAAGACATGCAAAGAAGAACTTATCTATAATAAACAGTTCCAGAAGCATCTCTATCAAGAATAGTAATAACAAAAGTACTTAAGATCCATAACCATAAATCTTATAAACAAAAATAATGGATATTATTGTAAAATGATAAATTTGAATTATAATCACGTACCCCTTGATCATACGATAAAAACGCATAAAAAAATTGCTCCAATAAAAACTCTCTAGCTCACCAAAATGTTTAAAATATCAAATGGAACGCAACAAGATTTTTTATTGCAGTGATAGCCACATTTGCGGACCTTGCACTTACAGCCAATAGCCACTTTTGTGGTTACACTCTAGTACTAGCAATAACTTCTCAAGGTAAAATGGTCATGCTTATACGAATTTAAAATGCGATGATTTTTTTCGCAATAATTTCAAAATTATAATACAAATATAATGGTGAAATCAAACTAACATTTGGGGATCATGTGCTTTAGGCGATACTATTAAAGCTCAACGATCTAGAAATATCAATCTTTGAACAAACACTCAAAATTAAATTCACTCGAGAACTCCTGAATGTAAACCAATAGCATACATTTATCATTAAACATGTTCTAGCCTTGTTGAAATCATCAAATCACACTAACCAAAAATTGTCTATGATCAAAGTTAACTTCCTTAAAACTTTTAAAATCCAACTTGAGGCTCAAACCACTTCTGAACACCTTGAGACACAGACCAACCATTCAACCGAGTCAAAAATCACCTTTCGGACCTAAAAAAAATTGTGCTTATTGAAATTCAAGTTTGTTAATCCAAAATGTTGATTTGGTCCCACTTCTCAAATTTTAAACCTTCAAAAACTAAAAATCTCACCCAATCCTCATTTGATCACCTCGTGAATAGTGTCACTCAAACAAGGTGCCATCCAAAACAAGGTGTCAATGTTAATTTTTTTTTTCATTTTCTTATTACTATTGGCATTGTCTGCGCACTTTTTGGCTTGGTATGCAATAGGGCCAAAAAGGAAATCATATCTGTAGACCATAATATTATTATTTCCATGGTGTGAACATTATGTAAACAAAATCAGACATCATACATAAATTAAATAAGAGGATTTGTTCCTTGATCAGAATCATACACTAAAATAATAGTGGCTTTTTATTCCTTTGGATTCTAATGAATCTAGCTTTAACTTAGACAATTTTTCCAAATAAAAACCGACTCAAAAGCAAAACTTTTTCATAAAGCTACCCACCTAGATAACTTTTTCTTTCTGTCCACTCATGCTTCTTCAAACTTTCATCTCTTCAAATTTTAGAGCTTTTTTTTTTCTCATTTCATTCTTCTTGAATTTTTTGGGAACCCCTTATAAAAATTCACAACCTCTGTCATTTAGGTGAACACTCTGTGATAACCTGCTTACTAAGCAAAAGCTTGCAAACTACACAAGAAATATAAACCACACTTAGAAAGTCTCATACGACAACCTCATGATTGAATAGCAGACGGAGATTGGATTCGATCCCAGGTCTTCTCCTAACCACTCAACTATTTATTTATTTATAAACTTTACACATTGGGTAGAATTTGTATAGAGTCTCGGATCAAACTAATAATTGTGAACATGTGATCTAATAACAATGATAATTAATTAAACCACGTCTTGTTTTCTTTCCTTAACCATCCAATCAAGAGTTAGGTTTTTCATATCGTTACTCAACTAATAGTTATTACTGAAAAAGAAAAACAACGATTTCTTGAGATAATTAACCATCCAATTGATCAACTTTGCATATATAAAAGTCTTTTTGGCTATATGCAAAATTTTAATAGGGATACTAACCGCTTTAAACCTAAGTTTTTCGGCTTTAAAATGTGTTACTAAGATTTTAAAGTGTATTTCCTTATACACTCTCTCACGTTATACGGATGTGGGATTATTCAGAATTATCCTTTAATTAATTAAGAGGTTTGACCAAGATATAATTTATATTAGGGATGTATAAAATCGAACCGAAAACCGAATCAAACTGCAAATCGAGTCAAACCAAAAAAAGAACCCGACTAGTGGTTTGGTATTGGAAAAAAAACCCCGACTATTTTTGGGTTGGTTTGGTTTAACTAAAAAAGACCAACCGTAGACCAAACCAACCCGACATTATATATGTAATTTTAAAATTTTATTTTATACATAAAAATATTTACTTTGATATAATTTTAAAATATTTCTTACACTATTTCATAGTTTTTATCTTTTAATATATTATTTCAAGTTTAAAATTTAGAATTCGGAATGGTCCAATAAAGATTATAGTTCATAGATGTTGATAATTATAATAAAGCTTAAATTAAAATCAAATTAATACTAATGCAAAAAGGAAATCAATTCAACACTAAGAATAACAATAATATTGAATATTTGTTCTTTAGTTTTACATTGGTTTAGACAATTAAAATACATAATCTAATTTTTAATTTTCCTTAAATATTTAGTAATGTAACTAATACTTATTAAACTTATTTTAGCATGATTTAGTACTTTTAAATTATGATCATTTTCATTATGACTTTGCAATATTTATTTTATATGATGATTTCATTATTATTTTTTATTGAATATTTTAGTGTCATTAGTACTCATATCATATTTTGTGTTAATTTCTTAAAAAACACCTTAGATAATTGTATTTTGATTGGACTAAAGAAATAATTGGAGCACAAGTTAATTATATGTTTGTATGCAAATCCGAGGTTTATTAGTTTGGTTTGATTTATAAATTTAAAAATTTGACACAATGGTTTGATTTGTTAGTTGAAAAAGCCGAATCAACCCGAGTTTGAAAGACCCAAAAAAATTCGAATTTTATTAGTTTGGTTTGGTTTATAAATTTAAAATTTTTACACAAATAATTCGATTTGATAGTTGAAAAATCCGAACCAACCCGATCACATACACCCCTAATTTATACACATACTGAATGGTCGACCATATGTACCTTAGGACTCAAGTTGCACTACAATAGTAATAGCTTTCAGCGACAATATTAATAAATATTAATAAATAGTGCTAAAGTCTTTATCGACATTAGTTAATTGTCATTGGATCCAATGTCGCTTTAAGGACATTTACAACGAGCATTATTTGCCGCTAAAAATACATATTTAACAGCAATTAAGCTATTGCCGTTAAATAATTGCAGCTAAAGATCATTTTTGATGTAGTGTTTGATTCAATCTTAGCTCTTCGTGTTTCTCACATACTTTTTTTTTTTAGAAAGTGATGGGGAAGTACGTAATTAGATCAAATAATCGTGGGACTAAACAAAAAAATAGTAGATGATAATCTCTTAAAAATGGGAAGAATAAATTATTTTCTTGATAAAGCCATGATGCTAACCTTTTTGGAAAAATGACAAGGAATAACATTCAAATCCACCTATATGATTCACTTGAGGCGTGAGTGAAGACATTTAAATAATGTTTGTATTTTATCCCAATATCAATTTGATTAGTGATATGACTCGTATTCACTTAATAAAGTCCAAAAGATGAGCTTTTGATTTATTTTTTTAAGTGCTAGAATAAAACAAGTATTGAGATAAATTAATGCAAATTAATTATGGTGTCTTTAGAAAATATAGAATAGATAAAGAAGAGATAAGAGGGTTAGGTTCTATAGTTTGAAACTCTTTAGGAGAAAAATAAAATACATGACTATAATAGGCATGACTTTTGGATACCTTTTCTACTTTCTTTATAATCAATTGATACAAAAATATATACTAATATTAAACTTACAGTATGGTACAATAAGCACGCAACAAATTGAGCTAAGCATTCTAAAGTGTTACAAAACAATCACTAAAAATATATATCTATTACTTTACTATAGTGGTAGAAATGTAAGACATGTGTCGTTTCACACAACACTATATGATAAAGCAATATAGGGTATCTAATTGTTGTTAGTGCACATTTAATTTGTCACAAATCACATCTTAGCATTTGAGTGTTATTGTGTATTCGATGTATCAAGTGTATCAATAACTATAATTATATTAGTTAAATAAAATATTAATACAATTATATTTTTTGTATTTGTCTCTTGCGTATTTACTTTGTACCCAGTATATCAATGAATACAATTATATCATGTGCATTTGTTTCTTGTGTATTCACTCTATATCAATGTGTATTTGAATGTATCTATAACTAATTATAGATTTGTATCAATGTATTCAATTTATTTGCCCTTGTTATACATTTATATCACATGTTGTATACTCTTCCATAATACAATTTATACAATATTGTATCAATATTGTTTCTCTCCCTCGTTCAAGCATACTTAGAGTCTGAGCATAAAATTAAAGAAGAGGAGAGGAAAAAGAGAGGTCTCCACCATCTCTCGCCTGGTTTGCATCAGTAATATCCTCCTTTTATAGCAGGCGAGAGATAAGGAGGGAGGAGAGGAAAAATTGTATTTAAATAGAAGTGAAGTCGTCCAGAATACTTGTGCATCACTTACAGAGCAAAAAGAGCAATTGAGAAATTGACTTCGCAAGTGCTACCAGCGAACTGAAGGAACACATAGAAGGAACACATCGAAGAACCTAATCCTTCTACAAAGTTTATGTGTTAGGAGTTTTTCTTTGTGATTGAGTCTTGCTGTAATCTTAATTCAGTGAGTTATAAACTGAATTAGAAGTGTTTTCTTCAGGTTGTGATAACTCGAAGAGTTGGGAACACATACCTTGGGAGGTTTGTGTTGAAGGTTAGGAGTTAGAGTTAGTTCCTAGGATTACAAGAGTTGTAATCTAAATCCATAACTTGAAGTTAAGGTAGGTTGCAAAGTTTGTAATCTATCTTTTGTGGAGNTTGTGGTGTCTTTAGAAAATATAGGTTCTATAGTTTGAAACTCTTTAGGAAAAAAATAAAATACATGACTATAATAGGCATGACTTTTGGATACCTTTTCTACTTTCTTTATTATCAATTGATACAAAAATATATACTAATATTAAATTATAATAACTTACAATATGGTACAATAAACACGCAACAAATTGAGCTAAGCATTCTAAAGTGTTTAGTTACAAAACAATCACTAAAACTATATATCTATTACTTTACTATAGTGGTAGAAATGTAAGACATGTGTCGTTTCACACAACACTATATGATAAAGCAATATATAAATGGGTATCTAATTGTTGTTAGTGCACATTTAATTTGTCACAAATCACATCTCAGCATTTGAGTGTTATTTGTGTTTTCGATGTATCAAGTGTATCAATAAATATAATTATATTAGTTGTAGACATCCTAAACCATTAAGAACCATTAAGATATTGGCTTATCGGCTATTAGTTTATTGGTTATTGATCGTTATCGGTTCGGTTATCGGTTTAACCGTTAAGATTTGACAAAAAAAATAAATAATTGAAAATCACTTAGAAACATGGTGACAAACCAAAAAGCCATGCACATGAGTTGATAAATTGCATCTTGCTAAAATACAACACTAAAACATTGTAGAACAACGGAAAGTTTGAGACTGTCAGAAATAAAAATATGAAACTAAATCCTAAGTCAAGGATTTTATTTATCAAAATCGTATAAATATAATTTATTAATTTACTATCGGGTTATCGGTTAACCCGTTAAGAAAAAACCTCAAACCGTTAAGAATCGATAACCTGATAATAAAAAAAATCAAAATCTTTAAACCAATAACCCATTACCGATGAATCAATAACCTTTTCTCGATTGGGGTTATCGGTTTTGGTTCGGTTTGAACAGCCTAGCTAAATGTATATTTCTGAAGAAAAAAAATTAATTCTATTTGTTGAGCGAAACCAACGAGTATAGCCTATTAGTTTATGGCATCGATTTTTCTAAAAAAAACTGATCGCATCCATTGATTTTGACCCTCGAATTTTAGTAATTTGTACACAAAATTCTTTTCGATATACAAAAAAAAGTAGAAGAGAAGATAATGGATTAAACCTTTCTAACTTATTAGTCTCATAGTTAAACTATATATGTTTAGTTTATATTATTAAACAAGGAACTGGAGAATACTTGAGCAAAAAGCAAAATACCTTCACGTAGATGTAAGAAATTATCTGCATTCTTATTCTAACCAATATACAATTAGAAATGCTAAAAAATAGAACTCAACAATCATAAATAAAACATTTCAAAATTGTTAAGCTCAACTCACAACTTATGCAATGGAAGGGTCAAACAACGGAAAACAAGCTAAAATCACAATACAACCCTGAGGGTCGTTACAATTATAATCTTCGAAAAATTACCATCCTCACGTAAAAATTGCAAAGAAATTAAGATTAAGATCAAAGGATGTCCTTTCATGGAATGAAAAGTTATAGATTTGACACTTTAGCCATATGCTTATTATCATGATATCTAATTAAGTGGTGGGGTGACCATGTATATATAAATGAGTATTATAGCCAATGAAGAAATAAATCTGAAAATAATAGTGCAAACCATTTTTCCAAGGACATGTCACTTCATATATATTGACAATGCTTATATCAAGATTGTGGACTATTTGTTTTCGATATTGCTTTTAATTTTGTCAAGTTATTAATACAATTAATACCATATTAGATAAATAAACACATTAATTAGGAGATAAACATATGTAGAGTAACTTCAACTATAGTTTAAAGTTGTTACTAACATTGTCTTATATTAGGGGCCTTGACGATTCGATCAAAAATAGACCCAAATTGAAAAAAAAAACTAAATTGATCAAATAGTTTTGTTTTAAATTTCAAAAATTTAATGATATTTATTTGTTTTTTTTATTGAATAATGTATTTTTATTAAATTAGTATCAAATTAATGATACTAATACTTTGCTATCATAATCGTCAAGTGCTTTGAGATTTTAAGAGTGGTACGTTGAACCTTTTATGAGCTAATTTTCAAAGTTAAATTATACCGAATGTGCATTTTATTAATGTAAAGTATTGAGTTGAATATCATAAATTCTTTCCCAAGATTCATTTGTTCCACAAATCGAAAGAAAAATCAAGTCCTCTCTTATGTCTAACCTTCTTTGTATTGGAAAATCTTGAAATATCATAACTATAATTGACCTAAAAATTAAGTTTCCGACAAATCGTGTATTCAATTTTCCATCAGCCAATATTGTACTAGAAGGATCAATTGCATGATTGGACTTTGACCTCAACTTTTCAGATTCCAAAAGGGTGGATTTGAGGGTATCGAACCTCCTCAGCAAAAAATTACATGACACATATTGAACCTCTTTGACAGAAGATTAGAAATTGACGTAGGGGTTGAAGGGTTCAGAATTCACTTTGACGTTCCAATTTCAAATCTAAAGTACTATATATTTATTTTTCGAACCCCTTAATAAAAATTCTAAATTCGTCAACTTCAATAAATCGTCTATTCAATTTTCTATCGACCAATATTATTGGAATAGTAGGTTCAATTGCAATGATTGGACTTTGACCTTAATTTTTTAGATTGTGGTAATAACAAATAGAAATCTCTCCAATAATTGGCTTTGTTTAGATCTTCCTATAGGAGATAGGCTACTTCTTACCATAAATGAAGTGTGGAAAACATAATATATGTTGCATATATTTGTTTTCTTGTCTTTTCTTCCTCTTTTTCAACCAAGTTTTTAGGTCAAACAAGAAATGAAGTCAAAATAATAATGTTGAAAAATTGCATGATAGGAAATGCCCTGTGATTTTTAGTGGTTTGAGCAATTGTACTTTGAAAGGTGTGACACATATAGTGTGCAAGCAAAGTGGAATTTCCAAAAACAAGATGGGGCTGACTTGGGTTCCAATTTCTCTTAGAGTCCTTAAACATCATGACTACAAATATGACTAAGAAAAGACTTAAAATAATGATAGGGTCAAATGGGATGATAGGGACATGATTTGGTCCCAAATCTCAAGTATAACTAACGACAACTATACATTAGTGGACAATCGTAAAAAAACCTAGTGTGATGTCATTTTTTGTTCTTTTTTCTTTTCTTGGTGAAGTGGGGAAGGTGGTAAGAAAAAAGGGTAAAGATCTCTCTTGTCACGATTCAATCCGTCGAGCCGTGTGGACATCTATTCTAACACCTAGATCGAATCTTTTTACTCCCAATCTGAGACAATAAATGCAGAAGTGAACAAAATACAAGCTAACACCCTAATTAATATAGAAACAATAAGACACAACTTTCATCATAAGGGAAGAGAGTTAGAAGCTGTTGGAGATCATCACAACTTTCATCATAAGGGAAGAGAGTTAGAAGCTGTTGGAGATCATCTTCGCTTTCACCTAAGAAACAACACTGATCCTGCAATCAGACTATGTCATGTGGCATAACAAAAGTAGTATCAGTACTAACAACACATACTGATAGGCATCACTGGTCGACCTGAATCCATCACATAACATCATGCAAATAATCAAAAAACAATATAGCCCGAATCCTCAACATCACCCCCTTCACTGCTGAATAACACTACCTTGAGACTCATACACCCTATTTCACAAATCATGCCATTCGCTGCCAACTCTACCATCTAGTCATTTCTCTTCCACATACAGCTCACAACCTAATCTCTCTATTACATAAAGATATTTTTTAATACAAGACCACCCTAATTCTACTAACCAGTCCACTATTTTCTCTCAAGCTCTCATGCCAATACCTAGCCTATAATTATCCAGTTTAGTAAACCACCTGCAAAACTCTTACTAAATCACCTTGACCCAATCTCTCTTGTTAGATAGGTCCCAGATCACGACCCACACAAAAAATACAATGCAAGGTAGTGGATAAGCAAAACTTCCATTCACCACACAAACTTAATTTTCACAATAAAATGAGCAACGACATTACAACGACCCCTACGTGATTCATTACACCTTTTAAGTAATCTGGACCATTAAGGATATCTAAGATATAATTTAAAGTGTTTAACATGCATTTTCGATCTACACAAAATACCCCACCATTTAAACACAGATCCTGGCCCCTCATAGACTAACATCAAACAACCATAGTAAACGAATTAAACCCGATTTATTCATGAAATCAACATACAAGAGAATATTCACACATGTACCAAGCATGGTACCTGAATCAATCCATAGTAGCATATACCAAGTGGGGTACTCGATTAAAGCAATATAGTATTCTATACTAGGTGTGGTAAGCAAGTCAATTAAAGATATCCCCATACTAGTATTTTGTATTAATATTTGACATTTCTGTTAACATCCTGTTATTCGACGACTTAACTAAAATCATTTGATTAACTTTAGAAAAATATTATTTAAAATGAAAGAGAGAGGAAATTTGCAAGAAAAAAAGGTTTAACTTGAGCGATCTATAGACACAAAACTTAATCAAGCATATTTATTTTTAAATCGTGAAAATGTGAATAAACATTGATAATTTGTGTAACCCCCGGAAACTAGTAGGCTAAACTAGAGCCTTATGTGAGGGTTCTAGAGCTTGACGTGAGGGTTAGAGTCGTGAAAATGACTTTCCGTACTTAAAATGAGGGTTTTAGGGTTAAAACTTTAAGGTACAACTCCCCAAGGACCAACCAAGGGTCCTTGAGGAGGACCCTAGCAAAACAACCCAAGAAAGCTGCCCAAGGTAGTGCACCCACGGAGGGACTCACGCCCCGTAGGTGAGGGGAGTCGTGGGTCAGGGTTCCAATAACTCCACCCACGGAGGACCAGCACGCCCCGTGGGTCCACCCATGGCCAGTGGGCATGGTCTCGTGGGTTGGGGGCAGTGATGGTTTAAGTCGGTTTAAGTGAGGGTTAAGGAAACTTTCTAGAATTAATTAGTTATTAAGTGGTGTCATTTTATTAGTATTTAGACCACCTATATAAAGCTATAAGACCCTTAATTAAGTGATTCCAAAATCATTATTTCAATTCACCCAAAAGAACCCTATTCCCTCCAAGAAATCCTCTCTCTAGAAAGTGAAGAAGGAGAAGAAGAAGAAGGGTCAAGCTAGGTCAAACTCCTCCATTGTTGCAAGCTTTGTGAGGGATTTATAATCAAGGTATGTTAGCTTATTCATCCATGGATTCTTCTATCCATGGAGCCCCCTAGAATTCCCCCAATTGTGAAGATGAAATCCCCAATTCAAGTTAGGGCTCCTTCAATATTGTTGGTTAAGTTGAGTATGATTCCAATTGAGTGGATAGTACGACGCGGAGATGTATTTAATTTTTTGTTGCAAAAATACTTTTTGAGGCAGAACGGTCCTTGACCGCTCCGCTCAGCTCAGACATTTTTCCCAAATCTGGGGAGTAGGTCCGTGACTCGGAGCCAGTGCCCAGATTTTCCCGACTAAATTTCTTCTTTGTTTTCCATCCCCAATTCGCCCAAACTCGGTTCTTTTTCCCAAATTCTCAATTTTAGCCCAACTCAAGAACATTATCAAATTCAAGATTAGATATCAAGAACATCAACTTTCAAACTCTTTTAGGATGAATTCACGCTGAAATAAACATGTTTGACATGTGGGAGAACGAACCCAACGTTATGAAAGCCTCACATACCTTGTAGGATTAAATCCTTGGCGAAATCTACACGAAAATCTCCAAGAATCGACGAACTTTGAACTTTTCTTCTCCTTTCTCCTCTTTTCTCTTTTCTCCAAGACCTAGCGTGAATTTCAGCTTTTCTAAACTGGTCTAATTTTGATTAGACCTTAACTTAATTACCAAAAATGAAATAAAATAATTGGGCAAGGAAAAGACTAAAATACCCTTCCAAAATTCGGACTAGACTTTCCTTATTTAAACAACCCAACTTTATTTAAACAGCCCAACTTTCAAAGGGCATATCTCACTCATACGAACTCGGAATCGCGCAAACTCAGCGGAGTTGGAACGATTATTCCAAGATCTTTTCCACGATATCTGGAAACACACCTAAATATTCCTTAGATAGGAGTTATGGTTGTTTTAAGTTGACTAAAACTCATCCATAACTTAACTTAAACAAATTTCCAGATTTTTATTATTTCCTAAAATCACTATTTCCAATTCTTGACTTCTTCCTAGTTATTTCAATTTGCGAGATGTTACAGTATCTCCCCCTTGGGAACATTCGTCCTCGAATGAGATTACTCTTACTAGGCTAAGGGTGTAACATCTAACATTTAGCTCAACACCCAACAAGCAATACAATTATAACATGCTAACTTATAAATGAAAGAGTACTAAGAAGAGAATTAGTACCTTGATCTGGAATGTCTCCAATTTCAAAGAGATGTGGATATCTCTTCTTCATATCTTTCTCAGCTTCCCAAGTAGCGTCCTCTACAAATTAGTTCCTCCAAAAGACTTTGACTGATGCTAAGATGCTACTTTCTTAGTCCTCAACTTGCGAACTGGCAATCTAAAATCTGAACCAAAAACTCTTCATAAGATAAGTTATCATTGATCCCAATATCTTTAGTTGTTATGATAAATGAAGGATATCACATGCACTTCTTTAACATGGAAACATGAAATACTAGATGAATCGCTGTTAACTCTTGTGGTAGCTCTAACTCATAATCTATTTTGCCAATCCTCTTGGATATTCTATAAGGGCCAATATACCGGGGACTAAAATTCCCCTTCTTACCAAATCTCATATCGCCCTTCATGGGTGAAACTTTCACATACACCCAATCATCTACTTCAAACTCTAACTCCCTTGTCCTAACATCAGTGTAGGATTTCTGACGGCTCTGCGCCATTTTCAACCTCTCTTGAATCACTTTCACCTTCTTCATAGCTTGATGAACCAAGTCTGGTCCTATCAACCCAGCTTCACCAACTTCAAACCATTAAATAGGAGATTTGCATCTTCTCCCATAAAGAGCCTCATAAGGAGCCATCTGGATGCTGAAGTGGTAACTATTGTTGTAAGCAAACTCAATAAGAGGTAGTTGATCATCTCAATTACCTTTGAAATCCATTACACAATCCCTCAACATATCCTCTAAGTTCTGAATAGTGCGCTCTGGTTGACCATCTGTCTGAGGATGAAAAACAGTACTCAAATTCACCTTTGAACCCAGGCCTTTTTGGAAGAACTTTCAAAACTGTGCAGTAAATTGTGCACCCCTATCTGATATAATCGAAACAGGGACTCCATGAAGTCTTACCCTCTCCTGAATATATAACCTGGGATAATTTTCTGCCGAATGGGTAGTCTTTACCGGCAAAAAGTGGGTTGATTTGGTCATCCGATCCACAATCACCCATATAGAATCATGATGCCTGCGAGACCTTGGCAAAACTGTGATGAAATCCATGTTTATCATCTCCCACTTCCATTCTGGAAGTTCTATATTCTGAGCCAAAGCACTGGGCCTTTGATGGTCCACTTTAACTTATTGGCAATTCAGACACTTAGCAACAAACTCTACAATGCCCTTCTTCATGCTACCCCACCAGTAAACTTCACTCAAATCACGATACATCTTTGTGGAACCCGGATTAATGGAATATCTGGAGCTATGAGCTTCCTCCATGATCTTCTCTTGGATTCCATCCACCATTGGTACACACAATCTACCTTGATATCTCAATACACCATCTCTCCCTTGTCAGCTAATATGTTTTACTTATGAACATTTGCCTTCAATTCAAGCAACTTTTCTTTCACTTCTGACACTAATGATGATTCAGCCTCATTCATCACCACTGCTCATCCTTTTGTGGAATCCATTAGTCGGACTCCTAAGCGTGCAAGTCTATGCACATCTTTCGCTAACTCTCTTTTTTCTTCCTCAACATAGACAGTATTACCTATAGACAACCTGCTTAAAGCATCAGCAACAATATTAGCCTTACATGGGTAATAAAGAATACTTATGTCATAATCCTTGAGTAATTCCAACCACCTCCTTTGTCTGAGATTAAGCTCTTTCTAGGTAAACACATACTGAAGGCTCTTGTGATCGGTGAACACATTCACATGAACACCATAAAGATAATGGCGCCATATTTTTAAAGCAAAAACTACAACAACCAACTCTAAGTCATGGGTTGGGTAATTCTTCTCATGAACTTTCAATTGTCTGGAGGCATAAGCTATAACTTTATCATTCTGCATAAACATGCAACCCAAACCAACTTTAGATGCATCGCAGTGCACCACAAAACCTTGAGTACCCTCTGGTAAAGTAAACATTGGGGCAGTAGTCAACCTCTTTTTCAATTCCTGAAAAATTTTCTCACAAGCTTCAGACCATTGAAACTTCACTGTTTTCTGAGTCAACTTGGTCAAAGGAGGCGGAATGAATGAGAACCCTCTAAAATCCTTCTATAATAGCCAGCCAAACCCAAGAAACTCCTAATATTAGTTGGAGATGTGGGTCTAGGCTAATTCTACACTGCCTCTATCTTTTAGGTATCAGCTCTAATTCCATCACCGGAAACTATGTGGCCCAAGAATGCCATAGACTCAAGCCAAAACTCACATTTAGAGAACTTAGCATATAACTCCTTATCCTTCAAATTCTGAAGAACTATTCTGAGATGGCTAGCAAGATCTTCTTCATTCCTTGAATAGATTGGTATGCCATCAATGAAGACGATAACAAACATATCTAAATAAGGTTTGAAAACTCTATTCATAAGGTCCATGAACGCTGCAGGTGCATTAGTTAAATCGAACGACATGACAAGAAACTCATAATGACCATAACGGATCTTGAATGCTATCTTGGGAATATCACATTCCCTTACTTTCAACTGATGGTAGTTAGATTTGAGGTCTATTTTCGAAAAAAAAGAAGCACCCTAAAGCTGATCGAAAAGATCATCAATTCTTGGAAGAGGATACTTGTTCTTGATGGTAACCTTGTTCAACCGGCGATAATCTATACACATTCTAAGGGAACTGTCCTTCTTCCTCACAAATAAGACCAGAGTGCCCTAAGGAGAGACACTAGGTCGAATAAAACCTTTCTCTAAAAGATCTTTCAACAACTCTTTTAACTCTTTCAATTCTGCTGGTGCCATTCTATATGGTCGAATAGAGATAGGACGAGTATCTCGAAGGACAAATATATCGAAGTCTATATCTCTCTCAGGAGGGACTCCGGGTAGATCATCTGAAAAAACTTCTGGAAACTTTTTTACTATAAGAACTGAATGAATAAGAGGTATCTCAGCACTAGAGTCATTAACTCGGACTAAGTGATAGACACACCCCTTGGAAACTAACTTTCTTACCTTAAGGTACGAAATGAAACGACCCTTAGGCACTGCTGAACTGCTTTTCCACTCTAAGACTGGTTCATTTGGAAACTGGAACTTGACAACTTGAGTTCTACAATCAACTGAGTTATAACAAGCATGAAGCCAGTCCATACTAAGAATGACATCAAAATCTACCATGTCTAACTCAACTAAATCAACCATAGAGTCTTTGTGATTGATGGAAATGACACAATCACGACATACTCGCTCAGCTAGAATAGACTCACCAACAGGTGTAGAAACACTGAAGGGTTCATGAAGTTTCTCAGGAAAAACATTAAAATTCATCGCAACATATGGAGTTACAAAGGATAAACTCGCTCTAGGATCTAGAAAATCATAAACATTAAAGTTAAAAGACATGGATCATACCAGTGACAACATCTGGAGAATCCTCTTGCTCTTGATGACTATTGATCACATAAAGGCGGTTTTCTCCTCCACTAGCACCGCAAGTAGCTCCTCTAGGTACAACCTTGTTTGGTGGAGCAACTGATGAAGATTGGGCTCTATTGCCCTGATTCACATTACCATTACCCTGCTAGTTCTTTGGACATTCTAGCATCAAATGACCATTCTGGCCACACTTGAAACATCCAATGGAGCCATCACGACACATCCTTGAATGGTTCCTACCACACTTAACACATGCAGGAGACCAGTTACCTCCTTGTGCCACACTACCCTGAGATTGGGCAGGTCTAGTCCTGAAGTGCTGTGAATTCTGACTATTGTACTCATCTTTATTTCTGGGTGCAGGTGCACTAGCAGATGATGGAGCAGGTCCCTTTTGATTTTGTTGGAAAGAAGACCGGTTCACATTATTTCTTTGCTGCCCGGACTTATTCCATGACGTCTTAGCCCTCTTATTTCTGAATCCCTTCATATACCTCAACTACTCTTCCTAAACCTATGGCACATAAACCATCAAACTTGCTATATCCATGTCACATATTAGCATTGCAGCCTTACCTTCCTTACTCGACAGACAAGACAACCCAACAACAAAAAAACTCATTCTACTTCTCATATCCGTAACCATCTCCGAAGCATAACAGGATAGTTGGGTAAACTTCAACCTATACTCATGAACACTTAGTGAATCTTGCTTAAGGGTGAGAAATTCTCTTACCTTTGCTTCTCTTATCTCATGGGGAAAGAAACTCCCCATGAAGGCACTCTCGACCATAGCCTAGCTCACAATCGGTTACGCGCAAGCACGAGTTAGAAATAAACTTTATAGAGATTAACTCTATCGCTCGAAATGAATGTGAAAGACGTGAGATAGTTCTCAAATGTTGCAGCCAACTAATTATAGATGTGGCGCGCTTCACACCGATAACTAGGACTCTACAGACACAGCTTCATAGACTCTCTAGGACTCTTGAACTCTATGCTTTGATACCAAGTTTTTCACGCCCCGAGCATACACCCCGGACGTGGCTGGCACTTGAGAACCACTGCTGGCACCAAGCGAACCTTTGGCCTGACTTACTTACTCAGCGGAAGACTCCAAGCATTATTACAATGATCAAATGCACTTACTCAGTTGTTTAATAAAATAACTTAGAATGTTTAAAATTCAACATTCAACTTGGCCAAAATGACAACTCAAGTCTTAACATATGAAATCATAATGTAAAGACAACTGAACTACTAACTGTCTATAAAGCCTCTAAAACAAATAGGGATGTCAAGACAGGACACCCGATCATCCTAACAACTGAAAAGTAGAAAGCAAATGATAAAAGAGTCCTCCGGAATGCAAAAAGGCTCACCAACTGACTATGAGTGCTCAACCTGATCAAAGAGGTGCTGGATGTTGATCCTGGTTACATGCGTCTGCATCATAAGACGATGCATGCCAACTGGCATCAGTACATTGAATGTAAGAGTATGCGAGTTGGAATGTTAAACACAACTTACGCTTGAAAATGATCTAAAAGGAACACTTACCTTGGTTTACTCAACTCCTGAATAACTTAACTTAATATAAAGCGATAAACATATGTAATATATAGAAATCTTGTAAAAACAGTGGAAAACAACTTAGTTTGTTAAATAAAAATGCAATAATAAACTCAACTTTACTCATATAATAAAGTAATATAGTTTCTGTGGGAGTTTCTCTAATTGACAACCACCAGTATAAGCCTAATTGGTGATACATCGTCTTGCCCACGCTGCCAGAATTGTCCTATAATTTGCCATCATATAGAACACTTAACTAAGTGGATCCACTAGTCTATGCTAAAAGCATCTTAAGGAGTCATCTAAAAAGTATGATCTTTTACTACCAATGATGGTTACATGGTTTATGAAGACTTGAGTTAATATGAACTCGCATCCCCATATCGGTGCTCAATACTACTCCCAAAATATACTTAGCTCATATGTTTTTAAAACAAACTTCTTTCTTTGGTTTGAGATAATTAGTCAAAACTTAGCTTAAAAGCTCTCTTGGAATCGATGTTCCCTTTCTTGTTCAAATGTGAAAACATTTTAAACTCTTGGAAATACATAGTTCCCTTATATCTTTTTTGAGAAATGAACTCAACTTTTTACTCTTTACTTAACTCGAAACTTAAGTCTTAAAACAAAGTTAAAATGTTTGTGAAAGACTTTTGAAAAACTTTAATGAACTTCTCTTGATTTGCTTCTTAACTTCTAAACTTGACTCTTAACTTTCCTTGAATTGAATTATGGATTCAAGGATTGTAATTTGTGATAGGAAAGATCTCATGATGTTTAAGAGTGTTTTTAGATAGCTAAACATGAGAAAAGATTAAAAAAATCACTGTTTGAGGGTGGTTCCGCGACGCGGAGATGTATTTAATTTTCGGTCGTGAAAATACTTTTGAGGAAGAACGGTCCATGATCACTCCGCTCAGCGAAGACATTTTTCCCAAATCTGGGGAGCAGGTCAGTGACGCAGAGCCAGTTCCCAGATTTGCTCGACTAAATTTCTTCGTCGTTTTCCAACCCCAATTCGCCCAAACTCGGTTCTTTTTCTCAAAATTTTTTAGATACAGATACCCAAAAAATGTACCTAAGAACCTAACTCCAACCAACTCAATAATTTGACGTAACGATCTCAGAAACTTCTCAATTTTAGCCCAACTCAAGAACATTATCGAATTCAAGAATAGATAGCAATAACATCAACTTTCAAACTCTTTTAGGACGAATTCACGTTGAAGTAAACATGTTTAGCACGTTGGTGAACAAACACAACTTTATGAAATCCTCACATACCTTGTAGGATTAAATCATTGGCGAAATTCACAAAAAAATCTCCAAGAATCGACGAACTTTGAACTTTTCTTCTCCTTTCTCCTCTTTTCTCTTTTCTCTTTTCTCCAAGCCCTAGCGTGAACTTCAACTTTTCTAAACTAGTCTAATTCTGATTAGACCCTAACTTAATTACCAAAAATAAAATAAAACAATTGGGCAAGGAAAAGACTAAAATATCCTTCCAAAATTTGGACTAGACTTTCCTTATCTAAATAACCCAACCTCCAAAGGGCATATCTTACTTATACGAACTCGGCGGCGTTGGAAAGATTATTCCAAGATCTTTCCCACGATATCTGGAAACACACCTAACTCTTCCTGATCTAGGAGTTATGATTGTTTGAAGTTGACTGAAACTCATCCTTAACTTAACTTAAACAAATTTCAAGATTTTTATTATTTCCTAGAATCACTTTTTCCAATTCTCGAATTCTTCCTAGTTATTTCAATTTGTGAGATGTTACAACGCAATCCACCCGCAACCACCAAACTCCATGTTTTCTATTTTTTGATCCAAACACCACTACCAGATCTAAACACCGGAGATAGTTTTCAGGTGAGATCTAAACGATGTTTTTCATGAAGCTTACCGGAGAAACAAACACCATCAAAATTTTGTTCAGATTTAACATTACCACTATTTTATGTTCTACAGTTTACTTAAGCAACAAATACAAAAACTACAATCTTCTTTGATTCTACTTAATACTTATAAATTGAAAAATAAATAAAATTAACATAAAAGAGAAAAAAGAGTAGAAACTGGACATCGTCGATTTTCATACAGGCCGCTGGAGCTCCTAATTTTTGGTTAAAATTTAGTGATTTTTCTGATTTGATTATTGTGTTTTTAATATTATTATTATTAGGTCTATTTGGTGGTGGTGTGGAGGTGAGAACAAAAAATGAGAGTTGGGGTGATTGCTATTCGTTGTTTTATTCGTCACAGAAGCTATCTCCAGCAAGGTTGGCCAAAGAAGGAGAAAGATGAGGGGTTGGAGGAGGAGGGAGATAGGGGGGTTAGAGAAGAAGGAGAGAGATGAAGGGAACAATATGTGATTTCGATGTAAATTAGGCTATAGACTGTGATAAAAGGCATACCCCAAAAAAGTACTCCCTCCGTTTAAAAAATAATGACCTAGTTTCCTTTTTAGTCTGTTTCAAAAAGAATGACCCATTTCCTTTTTTTACAACACTTTAAATTCAACTTTCCACATGACATGTTTAAGGCCACAAGATTAAAGGACATTTTTGTACATTTGACATAACTTTAATTTAGAACCACAAGATTAAAAAGTCTTCTTTCTTTTTTTAAATGTTGTTCCAAGTCAAACTAGGTCATTCTTTTGGATACGTAGGGAGTAATAATTACTCTAAAATAATTCATTAATCTAAAAAATCCAATAAAATATTAAGTAAAGAAAGTGAACTTGGGCTTCTTTAGCCCAAATTCCTTGCTGCCCAAACTTGGAATTTGGTCCATTTATTCTAGACTATTAAATCTAGAAGCTGCTTCTTGAATTGGTTTCGGCTTTGGCCCATTCTTGCCATGTATTTTTGCTTCCTTTGCACTTGTATATTTGCTTCCATTTTCTTGAATAATGAATCGAGTCTAACTCAAAGAGAACAACACATTTTGAGCCTTCGCAGTCCAATTGAGAATAGAAGGATGAATATCAAGTCCCATTGGACTCATCCCAAAACATTGTTCACGCGAAGAAAAACAACGAAAAGAATCAGTAATCAATTCTTGAAGGGATTCAATTTCAAACAAAATAATTACTTCTAGTTGTTCTAATAAGAATGTGAAGTTACCCAAACCAATATTCAATAATGTCAAATAAATCATGAAATGATGTGGTTGAATAGATCTTAAAATTTCAAGTATGCATTCTTTTGTAGTTAATTTAGCTAAATGTGAGACATATACCATGTTAAGGAAATCATTCAAATATAACCAAATAACCAAACTTGTAACATTCGAACAATTATCCAAGATATAGAAACAAGTTTTATCATTGGTGTAATACATAAATGTGTTATTTAACTTGACTTCATTTCATATTTATGTTCTCCAACTTTGGGTGCGTATAGACACTTAAAACTTGTATAAAGTTTAACAAGTAGACACATGAGTCCTATGTGGCATAATACACGTAGGACACAAAGTGTAATGTAGGATGCCATGTAGGACACAAAGTGTCATGTAGGATGCCACGTAGGACGTGAGTCTCCATTTGTTCAAATTTATACAAGTTTAAGTTTCTACTTGTGTATATCAAAGTTGGAAGGTCTAAATGTGAAATGATGTCAAGTTAAAAGACATATGTCACGCCCTGAGCCTACACCCTGGGCGGGACTGGCACTCGAGAACCATTGTTGGCCCCAAGCGAACCCTTGGCCTAACTTACTTACTCAGCGGAAGGCTTTACCCAAGATAAATATTTTTAAAATAAGTAACTGAACTGCTCAAAATATAACTTAGAATGTAATAAATAATATTCACTGCCAAAATGGCAACTCAATCTCAACTTAACTAAAAAGGAAAAGTAAAGACTCATGAACTAACATCACTAACTCTGTCTATGAAGCCTCTAAACAACTGATATGGATGTTAGGACAAGACCCACGACATCCTAATGAACTAAAATACTGAAAGTAATAAAAAGGATCCTCCGGAAAGCTAGGAGGCTCACCAACTGACTCTGAGTGCACAACTGGATCAACGAGGTGCTGGATGCTGATCCTGATTTCCTGTATCTGCATCATAAGAAGATGCAGGCCAACTTGCATTAGTACATTGAATGTATGAGTATGCGAGTTGGAATGCTAAACATAACTTAAGCTTGAAAAGAATTTGAAAGAAACACTTACCTAGGCTTTACTTAACTCCTGAATAACTTAACTCAATTAAAACAATAAAACACATGCAATATATAGAAAGCCTTTAAAACAGTAGAAAACAACTTAGTTCGTTAAAGAAAATGCAATAACAAACTCAACTTTACTCATATAATAAAGTAATATAGATTTTGTGGGAGTTTCTCTAACCGACAACTACCGCTATGAGCCTAAGTGGTGATACAACGTCTTGCCCACGCTGCCAGAACTGTCCTATACTTTGTTGTCATATAGAACGCTCAACTAAGTGGATCCACTAGTTTATGCTAAAAAGCACGCTTAAGGATTCATCTAAAGAGTTTGATCCTTTACTACCCATGATGGCTACATGATTTATGGGGGCTGTGAGTTATCTGAACTCTCCCCCATATCGGTGCTCAATACTACTCCCAAAATATACTAGCTCATATGTTTAAAAAAATAACTTCTTTCTTTAGTTTGAGATAATTACTCAAAAACTTAGCTTAAAAACTCTCTTGGAAATCTCAGCTTTCTTTCTTGCTCAAATGTGAAAACATTTTAACTCTTGGAATACTTAGTTCCCAAATAATCTTTGAAGAATGAACTTTACTCTTACTCTTTATTGAAAAGTAGCTCAAATGCTCTTTTGGAAATCTCATTTTCCTTTCTTGTTTAAATGTGAAAACATTTACTCTTTGGGAATACATAATCCCGATATACTCTATTGAAGAAATGCACTTCAAACATTACTCTTTACTCAACTCAAAACTCAAGTCTTAAAACAAAGTTAAAACATTTGTAAAAGAGTTTTGGAAAACTTTATGAACTTGACTTTTGACTTCTCTTGACTTGAATCTTAACTTCTTTTGACTTGACTCTTAACTTCTCTTGACTTGACTTTTAACGTTCCTTGAATTGAATTATGGATTCAAGGATTATGATCTGTGATAAAAAAGATCTCATATTGTTTAGGAATGATTTTAGATAGCTAAACATGAGAAAATATTTAAAAAAATCAGTGTCTGAGGATGGGTCCGCAATGCGGAGGTGTATTTAAATTTTGGTCGCGAAAATACTTTTTGAGGTAGAGAGGTCCATGTCCTTGCCGAGACGCAAAGGGAAAAATTACACTTCTGACGACGCGGACCTAGTACCCAGTTTCTGCCCGACTTGTTCCTTCTTCGTTTTCTAACCCCAATTCGCCTAAACTCGGTTCTTTTTCTCAAATTCCCTTTAGATTTAGATACCTAGTATGTATACACAATAATCTAATTCAAACAACTCTAGGAAACAACATTTTAACCTCAAGGAACTCCTCATTCTCAGCCTAACTCAAGAACGAAAGCCAATTTCAAGAACACCATTCAATATTCATCAACTTTCAACTTTCTAGAATAAACTTTGCTATAATAAACATGTTTGGCGCGTGGGTGAATGAACATAACGCTAGGAAAGACTCACATACCTCGTAGGGATTAATCCTTGGCGAAATCCACAAGCAATTCTCCACGAAATCGACGAATCCTTGCTTCTTCTCCTTTTTTCTCCTTTTCTTTTCTCTTCCCTCAAAACCCAACACTTTTGTGAAAGCGTAAACTGACCAAGTTTAGTTTAGACCCCTAAGTAATTACCAAAAAACGAATTAATTTAATTAGGTATGGTAAACACCAAAATGCCCTTCCAAAATCCGATTTAGACTTTCCTTATTTGAACAAGCCAACTTCAAATGGGCATATCTTACTCATACTAACTTGGAATCACACAAACTCGGCGGAGTTGGAAAGATAATTTCAAGATTATTCATATGGTATCTGGAAGCACACCTAACTCATCTTGATCTAGGATTTATAGTCGTTTGAAGTTGACCAAAAACCCAAACTTAATATAACTGAACAAATTTCCAGATTTTTCATTTTTTCCTAAAATGACTATTTCCAATTCTACCTCTTTCTAGTTCTTTCAATTAGTGAGATTCTAGAATATTTCCCCCTTGGGAACATTCGTCCTCAAATGAGATTACTCTTACTAGGCAAAGGGTGTAATTTCTAACCTTTAGCTCAAACACCCAACAAGCAATGCAAATACAACATGCCAAATTATAAATTAAAGAGTACTAAGAAGAGAATTAGTACCTTGATTTGGAATTTCTCCGGTTTCAAAGAGATGTAGATACCTCTTCTTCATATCTTCTTCAGCTTCCCAAGTAGCTTCCTCAACAAACTGGTTCCTCTAAAGAACTTCGACTGATGCTACTTCCTTAGTCCTCAACTTGCGAACTTGATGATCTAGAATCTGATCCGGAATCTCCTTATATGACAAGCTATCCTTGATCCCAAAATCTTCAGTTGGTATAATCAATGAAGGATCGCCCATGCACTTCTTCAACATGGACATGTGAAATACCGGATGAACCGCAACTAACTCTTGTGGTAGCTCCAACTCATAAGCTGCATTACCAATCCTTTTGGATATTCTGTAAGGGTCAATATACCAGGGATTAAGCTTTCCTTTCTTACCAAATATCATAGCACCCTTCATAGGTGAAACTTTATGATATACACAATCATCTACTTCAAACTCTAACTCCCTTCTCCTAATATCAGTATAGGATTTCTGACGACTCTGGGCCATTTTCAATCTCTCTTGAATCACTCACCTTCTCCATAACTTGATGAACTAAGTGTCGTCCTATCAACCCTACTTCACCAACTTCAAACCATCCAGTAGGAGATCCGCATCTTCTCCATAAAGAGCCTTATATGGAGCCATTTGGAAGCTAGCATGGTAATTATAGTTGTAATCAAACTCAATGAGAGATAGATGATCATCTCAATTACCCTTGAAATCAATCACACAATCTACCTTGATACCTCAAAACACTATCTCCCCCTTGTTCAAAAGCCATCATTTTTTGCTTATGAACATTTGCCTTTAATTTAAGCAATAAAGGATCTTAGTCTTGCTTCTCTTTTACTTCTAACACTAATGATGATTCAGCCCTATTCATCACCACTATTCCTTTTTCTATGGAATCCATTAGTCGAACTCCTAGTTGTGCAAGTCTATGCACCTCTTTTGCTAACTCTTTCTTATCTTCCTCAAAGTGGGTGGTACTACCCATAGAAAATCTACTCAAGGCATCAGCAACAACATTAGCCTTACCTGGGTGATAAAGAATACTCATGTCATAATCTTTGAGTAACTCTAACCACCTCCTTTGTCTGAGATTAAGCTCTTTCTAACTAAACACATACTGAAGACTCTTGTGATTGGTGTCCGACTAAGCTCTTTCTGACTAAACACATACTGAAGACTCTTGTGATTGGTGTACACATTCACATGAACACCATAAAGATAATGGCACCATATTTTCAAAGCAAATACTATTGCAGCCAACTTTAGGTCATGGGTTGGGTAGTTCTTTTCATGAACCTTCAACTGTCTGGAGGCATAAGTTATAACTTTGTCATTCTGCATTAACACGCAACCCAAACCAACTCTAGACGCATCACAGTACATAACAAAACCTTAAGTACATTCTGGTGAGGTTAACACTGAGGTAGTAGTCACCCTCTTTTTGAATTCTGAAAGTTTTTCTCACAAGCTTCAGACCATTGAAACTTAACTGTTTTCTGAGTTAACTTGGTCAAAGGGGATGAAATAGACGAGAACCCCTCTACGAACCTTCTATAATAGCCAGCCAAACCCAAGAAACTCCTAATGTCAGTTGGAGACATGGGTTTAGGCCAATTTTGCACTGCCTATATTTTCTGAGTATCAACTTTAATTCCCTTTCCAGAAATAATATGGCCTAAGAATGCCACAGACTCAAGACAAAATACACACTTAGAGAATTGGCATACAACTCTCTATCCTTTAGAGTTTGGAGAACTATTCTGAGATGAATAGCATGATCTTCCTCATTCCTCGAATAGATTAGTATCTCATCAATGAACACGATAACAAACATATCTAAATAAGGTTTGAATACTCTATTCATAAGGTCCATGAACAAGGCAGCCGCATTAGTTAAACTGAACGACATGACCAAAAACTCATAATGACCATAACGGGTCCTGAATATTGTCTTAGGAATATCACATTCCCTTACATTTAACTGTGCTCTCAACTCTTTCAACTTTGCTGTGCCATTCTATATGGCGGAATAGATATAAGACGAGTATCGAGAAAAATATCTATATCGAAGTCTATTTCTCTCTCATGAGGGACTCCGGGAAGATCATCTAGAAACTTTTTTACTACTGGAACTGACTGAATATGAGGTATCTCAACACTAGAGTCATTAACAGGGACTAAGTGATGGACACACCCATTGGAAACTAACTTTCTCGCATTAAGGTACGAAATAAAATGACCATTAGGCACTGCTGAACTATTCTTCCACTCTATAACTGGTTCACTGGGAAACTGGAACTTGACTACTCGAGTTCTACAATCTATTGATGCATAACAGGCATGAAGCTAGTCCATACCTAGGATGACACCAAACTCTACCATGTCTAACTCAACTAAATCAGCCATGGTACTCTTGTGATTGACGGAAATGGAATAATCACAATAGACTATTTATGCTAGAATAGACTCACCATCAGGTGTAGAAACACTGAAGGCTCAAGAAGTTGCTCAGGAAGAACATCAAAATTGAAGACTTGGTTCATACCAGTGACAACATCTGGCGAATCCTCTTGCTCTTGGCGACTAGCGATAGCATAAAGACAATTCCTTCTCCGTCTGCCCTTGAAGTAGCTCATATTGATGCAGCTCTACCTGGTAGAGCAACTGAAGAAGACTGGGCTCTATTGCCCCCATTACCATTACTCTGTCTGCTCTTAGGACACTCTCTCATAAAATGACCGTTCTGGCCACACTTGAAACAACTAGTGGAGCCATCACAACACACCCCTGAGTGGCTCCTACCACACTAAGCACATGCAGTAGTCTTAGTACACCCCTTGTGCCTTACTACCCTGTGAATGCGCAGGTCAAGTTCTGAAGTTCTGAGAATTCTGACTATTGTACTCACATTTGTTCCTTGGTGCAGGTGCACTAACAGATGATAGAGCAGGTCCTTTATGCTTATGTTGGAAAGAAGACCGGTTCACATTACTCTTTTGTTATCCAGATTCATTCCTTGATGTCTTAGCCCTCTTATTCTCAAACTCTTCTCTATCCTTCAACTAGTCCTTCTCAACTTGTTGCACATGGATTATCAGCCTTGTTATGCCATGTAACCTATTAGCATGGTTGCCTTACTTTCCTTACTTGACGAACGAGTCAACCCAACTATGAATAAACTCATCCTACTCCTTATGTCAGCAACCATCCCTTTGCATCTCTTAGCTCACGAGGAAAGGAACGCCTCATGAAGGCACTCTCGACCATAGGCCAGCTCAAAATCAATTACATGTAAGTATGAGTTAGAAAGAAATTGTATAGAGATGAACTCTATCGCACGAAATGAGTATCAAAGAAGTGAAGGAATTCCTTAATGTTGTAGCCTCTTAATTATAGATGTGGCGCGCTTCACACTGATAACAAAGACTCTAAAAGACACGGCTTCATAGACTCCCTAGGACTCTTGAATTCTGGTCTCTGATACTAAGTTTGTCACTCCTCGAGCCTACACCATATGCGGGACTGGCACTCGAGAACCATTATTGGTCCCAAACGAACCCTTGGCCTGACTTACTTACTCAGCAGAAGACTTTACTCAAGATAAATACTTTTAAAACAAGTAAACTAAACTGCTCAAAATATAACTTAGAATGTAATAAATAACATTCATTGCCAAAGTGGCAACTCAAGTCTCAACTTAACGAAAAAGGAAAAGTAAAGACTCGTGAACTAACATTACTAACATTGTCTATGAAGCCTTTAAATAACTGAGATGGAGGTCGGGACAATACCCACGGCATCCTAATGAACTAAAATACTGAAAGCAATAAAAAGGATCCTCCAGAAAGCTAGGAGGCGTACCATCTGACTCTGAGTGCTCAACTGGATCAACGAGGTGCTGGATGTTGATCTTGATTACCTGGGTCTGCATCATAATAAGATGCTGACCAACTCACATCAGTACATGTAATGTATGAGTATGCGAGTTGTAATGCTAAACATGACTTAAGCTTGAAAACAATCTGAAAGAAACACTTACCATGGTTTTACTCAACTCCTGAATAACTTAAATCAATATAAAGCAATCAAACACATGCAATATATAGAAATCCTTTAAAACAGTAGAAAACAACTTAGTTCGTTAAAGAAAAATGCAATAACAAACTCAACTTTACTCATATAATAATGTAATATAGTTTTTGTGGGAGTTTCTCTAACTGTCAACCACCAATATTGTAACATCTTGCATTTTGAAATAACTATGAAGAAGCTTGAAATTGGAAATAGTCATTTTTGGAAAGAATTCAAAAATCTGGAAATTTAGTTATGGAAAAAAAAATGAGTTTTTGGTCAACTTCACACAGTCATAACTCCTACCTCAAGATTAGTTAGGTGTATTTCCAGTTATGTTTGGAAAGCCCTTGGAATGATCTTTCCAACGCCAATGAGTTTGCTCGATTTCGAGTTCGTATGAGTGAGTTATGCCCTTTGGAAGTTCGGTTGTTGGTAGAGGGAAGTCAATCCGAATTTTTGTAAGGGTGTTTTGGTCTTTTCCCTAACCATTTCTTTTGGTTATATTAAGGGTTTAGACTTATTTTAAATCAGTTTTCCCTTTAAAAAGTGAGAGTGAGGGTTTGTGAGTGAAGAGAGAAAGAAGAGGAGAAAGAGAAGAAGAAGCAAGGTTCGTCGAGATCATCGTGGTTTTTGTCGGGGGTGATCCCTATTAAGGTATGTGAGATCATAGTGTTGGGTTGGTTCATTCCCCCACACGCCAAACTTGTTTTAATTCCGATAAAAAGATTGGTTGTGTTTGTTAAATTCTTGTGGTTGTTTAGAAGTTTCTTGTTGATTTGGTACATGTTTCCGAATGGAATTCCGCGTTGAATCTATTGTATATTAAGGGTTTTAATGATCCCAGGTGTTTGGGCAAAAAACCTTTGAATTTAAGAGGGTTTAAAGTTGGAAAAATGAAGGAGAAAAGTTGGGAAGCTTACATGAAACAAGTCCGTGTCGCGGACTTGTTCCCCCTGTGAACAAAAATCTGCTCCGTGTCGCAGACAGGACGCGGACTCCACTGTTTCAAAATCAATTTCACGAGCATTTATTTAGGAGCATCTCCGCGTCGCAGACTTGTTCCAAGACGATGTTTTCGTAAATTTTCTCAAGTTTAGTTAATCGAAACTATTCATAAACATCAAGAGACCTTTCCTATCACAAATCATGAACCTTGAATCCATAATCTAATTCAAGGAAAAGTTAGGATCAAAGTCAAGTAAAGTTAAGAAGCAAGTCAAAGCAAGTTTTTAAAGTTTCTCAAGAGTCTTTATTGAAAATTTTAACTTCGTTTTAAGGCTCAAGTTCCAAGCAAAGTATAGACTTGAGTTCATTTCTCAAAGTTATTAGGGAACTAAGTATTCCCAAAGAAGTTTATAAATGTTTTTACATTTAAGTAAGAAAGGAACTATGTTTTCCAAGAGAGCCTTTGGGCTAAGCTTTGAGTAATTATCTAACACTAAAGAAAGATGTGTTTAAAGCACTTATGAGCTAAAGTATATTTTGGGAGTAATATTGAGCACCGAATTAGGGACGCGAGTTCATATTAACTCAACTCTCCATAAGAACCATGTAGCCAAACATGGGATTTAATGGGTCATACTTTTTAGATGATCACGTAAGTTAAGCTAGTGGATCCACTAAGTTAAGTAAGGTCCTATATCACGGCAAGGTGTTGGATGGTCCTTGGGCAACGTGAGGTAAAACGTTGTATCATCACTAGGGCTCATAGTGGTGGTTGTCGGTTAAATAATTTCCCACTAAAGTTATAATATTTTTATATAAGTAAAGTTGAGTTTGTTATTGTTTTATCATTAACGAACTAAGTTGTTTACACTGTTTTACAAGCTTTATATATTGCATGTGTCTTATTGCTTTATATTGAGTTCGGTTATTCATGCGTCAAACAGAGCCAAGGTAAGTGTTCTTTTGTACTCCTTTCAAGCTTAAGTTGTTTAGCTTTCCAACTCGTATACTCGTACATTCAATGTACTAATGTCAGTTGGCCTGAATATTATGATGATGCAGACACAGGTACCCAGAATCAACAGCCAGCACGCCGTTGATCCAGGTGAGCACTCCAGAGTCAGTGGTGAGCCTCTTTGCATTCCGGAGGACTCTGTTATTTTGTTTTTTCCTAGTTTTTCTTTATTAAGATGTTGCGGGGTCTGTCCCAACATCCATCTCAGTGTTATAGAGGCTTCATAGACAGTCAGTCAATTAGTATTGAGTCTCTCATCTATGTATATATATAAATATTCTATTTTGAGACATGAGTTTCCTTTTTGGCCAGATTTTATCAGTTAGGTTGTTTTATGACCTTTCATTGCATGGAGTTATTCTGTTGAGTTAAGTTTTCGCTGAGTTAAGTAAGCCAGGCCAAGGGTTCACTTGGGGCCAACAATAGTCTTCGAGTGTCAGTCCTGCCCAGGGTGTAGGTTCTTGGCGTGACAAACTTCGTATCAAAGCATAGAGTTCAAGAGTCCTAGGGAGTCTATGAAGCCATGTCTATAGAGTCCTAGTTATCGGTGTGAAGCGCGCCACATCTATAATTTGGAGGCTACAACACTTAGGAAGATTTCTCATTTCTTTTACACTCATCTCGTGCGTTTGAGTTTATCTCTAAAAAGTTTCTTGCTAATTCGTGCATGCGTGTGTTTTCAGATAATCATGCCTCCACGAATAGTTGTCAGAGGGCGTCCTACTAGGCGCAATGTTGAGGAGTGAGAGTTACCTTATGCACCTGAAGTGCACCCTCAAGGGGAAGTTACTAATGTGGAGTTCAGAGAGGCAATTAGGATATTGAGTCAAGATGTAACTAACCAGATTGGTCAGCAAATGGGAGCTTGACATAAAGGAGCCGACACTTCAAGGATTCATGAGTTCTTGGGGATGAATCCTCCCAGTTTCATGGGTTCGAGCACTATTGAGGATCCATAGAATTTCATTGAGGAGCTGAAGAAGATTTTTTATGTGATGCATGTGGCAGATACTGAGCGAGTCGAACTAGCTACGTATCAATTGAAGGATGTTGCTAGAACTTGGTTCGACTAGTGGAAAAAGGGCAGAGTTGAGGATGCACCACCTGCGAGTTGGGCCTGTTTTGAAGAAATTTTCTTGGGGCGTTTCTTTCCTCGAGAATTGAAAGAGGCCAGGGTACGTGAGTTGCTCACACTTAAGTAGGATTCTTTGAGTGTTCATGAGTATGGGTTAAAGTTCACCCAACTATCCCGTTATGCTTCGGAGATGGTTGCGGACATGAGGAGTAAAATGAACTTGTTTGTTGCTGGGCTGTCTCATCTGTTGAGTAAGGAAGGTAGGGCTGCAATGCTTATCGGGGACATGGACATATCAAGGTTGATGGTTTATGTACAGCAGGTTGAGGAAGAGAAACTAAGGGATAGTGAAGAGTTCAGAAATAAGAAAGCTAAGACCGGAAATGAGTCCGAGCAGCAGAAAGGTAATGCGAACTATTCATCCTTCCAACAAAGGCAAAAGGGACCTACTCCATCATCTGCTAGGGCATCTGTACCCAGATTCAGAGGTGATTTTAATGGCCAAAATTAGAAGGACTTCAAGACTAGACCAGCACCGCCCCCGGGTAGTGTGGCACAAGGAGGTAGTTTGACTCTTGCATGTGCTAGGTGTGGTAGAACCCACCCAGGTAAATGTCGTGATGGCTAGACATGTTGTTTTAAGTGTGGACAAGAGGGTCACTTCATGAATGAGTGCCTTAAGAACAGGGAAGGTAGTGGAAATATGGGCAATAGAGCCCAATCTTCATCAGTTGTTCCCCCAGACATGACGGCACCTAGAGGAGCTACTTTTAGTTCTGGCGGAGGAGCAAACCGCCTCTATGCAATCATCAGTCGCCATGAGCAAGAGAACTCTCCAGATGTTGTCACTGGTATGATCATGGTCTTTACTTTTGATGTGTATGCTTTGCTAGACCCAGGAGCAAGTTTATATTTTGTAACTCCTTATGTTGTAAATAAGTTTGATGTTCTTCCTAAAAGAGTTTGTGAACCCTTTTGTGTTTCTACACCTGTTGGGGAGTCCATTCTAACAGAAAGAGTCTATTGTGAATGTCTCGTTTCCATCAATCACAAGAGCACCATGGCTGATTTAGTTGAGTTAGACATGGTAGATTTTGATGTTATTCTAGGTATGGACTAGCTTAATGCCTGTTATGCATCAATAGATTGCAGAACTCGAGTGGTCAAGTTTCAGTTTCCGAATGAGCCAGTCATAGAATGGAGTAGTAGTTCAGTAGTGCCTAAGGGTCGTTTCATTTCGTACCTTAAGGCAAGAAAGTTAGTTTCGAAGGGTTGTCTCTATCACTTAGTCCGAGTTAATGACTCTAATGTTGAGATACCTCTCATTCAGTCAGTTCCTATAGTAAGAGAGTTTCCAGAAGTTTTTCTTGATGACCTACCCGAAATTTCTCCTGAGAGAGAAATAGATTTCGGCATAGTCCTCATTCCAGGTACTCGTCATATCTCTATTCCACCATATAAAATGGCACTAGTAGAGTTAAAAGAATTGAAAGAGCAGTTGAAAGATATCCTAGATAAGGGTTTCTTTCAATTAAGTGTCTCACCTTGGGGCGCTCCGGTCTTGTTTGTGAGAAAGAAAGATGGTTCCCTTAGGATGTGTATAGACTACCGCCAGTTGAACAAGGTTACCATCAAGAATAAGTACCCTCTTCCGAGAATTGATGATTTTTTCGATCAGCTTCAGAGTGCCACCTGTTTTTCAAAAATTGACCTTAGATCAGGCTATTATCAATTAAGAGTAAGGGAATGTGATATTCCAAAGACAACTTTCAAAACCAGATACGGTCATTATGAGTTTTTGGTCATGTCTTTTGGTTTGACCAACGCACCGGCAACATTCATGGACCTTATGAATAGAGTCTTCAAACCTTATTTAGATATGTTTGTTATCGTCTTCATTGATGACATACTAATCTATTCAAGGAATGAAGAAGATCATGCTAGTCATCTCAGAATAGCTCTTTAGACTTTGAAATATAAGGAGTTGTATGCCAAGTTCTCTAAGTGTGAGTTTTGGCTTGAGCCTATGGCATTCCTATGCCACATTGTGTCTGGTGATGGAATTAAAGTTGATACTCAAAAAATTGAGGCAGTGCAGAATTGGCCTAGACCCACATCTCCAACTGATATTAGGAGTTTCTTGGGATTAGCTGGCTATTATAGAAAGTTTGTATAGGGGTTCTCATCTATTGCATCTCCTTTGACCAAGTTGACTCAGAAGACAGTGGAATTTCAATGGTCTGAAGCTTGTGAGAAAAACTTTCAGGAATTGAAGAACAGGTTGATTACTGCTCCAGTTTTGACTTTACCAGAAGGTACTTAAGGTTTTGTGGTGTATTGTGATGCATCTAGAGTTGGTTTGGGTTGTGTCTTAATGCAGAATGGCAAGGTTATAGCTTATGCCTCCAAACAATTGAAGGTTCATGAGAAGAACTACCCAACCCATGACTTAGAGTTGGATGTTGTAGTATTCGCTTTGAAGATATGGCGTCATTACTTGTATGGTGTGCATATTGATGTATTCACTGATGACAAGAGTCTTCAATATGTGCTTAATCAGAAAGAGCTTAATCTCAGACAAAGGAGGTGGTTAGAATTACTCAAGGATTATGACCTGAGTATTCTTTACCACCTAGGTAAGGCTAACGTTGTTGCAGATTCTTTAAGCAGGTTGTCTATGGGTAGCACCGCCCATATTGAAGAAGGAAAGAGAGAGTTAGCAAAGGATGTGCACAGACTGGCACGCCTGGGAGTCAGACTTATAGATTCCGCAGAAGGAGGAATAGCGGTGACGATCGGGGCTGAGTCATCATTAGTGTTAGAAGTGAAAGAGAAACAAGATCAAGATCCCATTTTGCTTGAGTTGAAGGCAAATGTTCAAAAGCAAAAAGTATTAGCTTTTGAACAAGGGGAAGATGGTGTATTGAGATATCAAGGTAGATTGTATGTACCTATGGTGGATGGACTCCAAGAGAAGATTATGGAGGAAGCTCAGAGCTCCAGATATTCCATTTATCCGGGTTCCACAAAGATGTATCGAGACTTGAGAGAAGTTTATTGGTGGAATGGCATGAAGAAGGGCATTGCAAAGTTTGTTGCCAAGTGTCCAAATTGCCAGCAAGTGAAAGTTGAACACCAAAGGCCTAGTGGTTTGGCTCAAAATATAGAACTTCCGAAATAGAAGTGGGAGATGATCAATATGGATTTCATCATAGGGTTGCCAAGGTCTCGCAGACAACATGATTCTATTTGGGTGATTGTCGACAAATGACAAAATCAGCCCACTTTTTGTTGGTAAAGACTACTCATTCAGCAGAAGATTATGCCAGGTTATATATTCAAGAGGTGGTGAGACTTCATGGAGTCCCAGTCTCCATTATTTCAGATAGAGGTGCACAGTTTACTGCACAATTCTGGAAATCTTTTCAGAAAGGCTTGGGTTCAAAGGTGAACTTAAGTACTGCCTTTCATCCTCAGACTGATGGGCAAGCAGAGCGCACTATTCAGACTTTAGAAGATATGTTACGGGCTTATGTGATCGATTTCAAAGGTAATTGGGATGATCACCTACCTCTCATTAAGTTCGCCTACAACAATAGTTATCACTCTAGCATCCAGATGGCTCCATATAAAGCTCTTTATGGGAGAAGATGTAGATCTCCTATTGGATGGTTTGAAGTTGGTGAAGCAGGGTTGATAGGACCAGATTTAGTTCACCAAGCTATGGAGAAGGTGAAAGTGATTCAAGAAAGGTTGAAAACGGCTCAGAGTTGTCAAAAATCCTACACTGATGTTAGGAGAAGGACATTAAAGTTTGAAGTAGATGATTGGGTATAGTTGAAAGTTTCACCCATGAAGGGGGTTATGAGGTTTGGTAAGAAGGGGAAGCTTAGTCCCCGGTATATTGGACCTTACCGTATAGCCAAGAGGAATGGCAATGTTGCTTATGAGTTGGAGCTACCACAGGAATTAGCAACGGTTCATCCAGTATTTCACATCTCCATGTTGAATAAGTGCATAGGCGATCCTTCATTGATCCTACCAACTGAAAGTATTAGAATCAAGGATAACTTATCTTATGAGGAGATTCCTGTTCAGATTTTAGATCGTCAAGTTCGTAGGTTGAGAACAAAAGAGGTAGTATCAGTCAAGGTCCTTTGGAGGAACCAACTTGTTGAAGAAGCTACTTGGGAAGCCGAAGAGGACATGAAGAAAAGATATCCACATCTCTTTGAATCTGGAGGAAATGCAGATCAAGGTACTAATTTCCTTCTTAGTGTTTTTTAAATTATAGTGAGCATGTTGTTGTTGTTGTTTGCATGGTTGCTTGTTTGGTGTTTGCGTTTGATGTTACACCCTTAGCCTAGTAAGAGTAATCTCATTCGAGGACGAATGTTCCCAAGGAGGAGATATTGTAACATCTTGCAATTTGAAATAACTATGAAGAAGCTTGAAATTGGAAATAGTCATTTTTGGAAAGAATTCAAAAATCTGGAAATTTAGTTATGGAAAAAAATAAGTTTTTGGTCAACTTCACACAGTCATAACTCCTAGGTCAGGATGAGTTAGGTGTATTTCCAGTTATGTTTGGAAAGCCCTTGGAATTATATTTCCAACGCCGTCGAGATTGCTCGATTTCGAGTTTGTATGAGTGAGTTATGCCCTTTGGAAGTTGGGCTATTGGCACAGGGAAGTTAATCCGAATTTTTGCAAGGGTATTTTGGTCTTTTCCCTAACCATTTATTTTGGTTATATTAAGGGTTTAGACTGATTTTAAATCAGTTTTCCCTTTAAAAAGTGAGAGTGAGGGTTTGTGAGTGAAGAGAGAAAGAAGAGGAGAAAGAGAAAATGAAGCAAGGTTCGTCGAGAGCATCGTGGTTTTCGTCGGGGGTGATCCCTATTAAGGTATGTAAGATCATAGTGTTGGGTTGGTTCATTCCCCCACACGCCAAACTTGTTTTAATTCCGAGAAAAAGATTGGTTGTGTTTGTTAAATTCTTGTGGTTGTGTTGAAGTTTCTTGTTGATTTGGTATATGTTTCCGGATGGAATTCCGAGTTGAATCTATTGTATATTAAGGGTTTTAATGATCCCAAGTGTTTAGGGAAAAAAACCTTTGAAGTTAAGAGGGTTTAGAGTTGGAAAATTGAAGGAGAAAAGTCGGGCAACTTACATGAAACAAGTCCGAGTCGCGGACTTGTTCCCCCTGTGAACAAAAATCTGCTTCGCGTCGCGGACAGGACGCAGACTCCACTATTTCAAAATCAATTTCGCCAGCATTTATTTAGGAACATCTCCGCGTCGCGAACTTGTTCCAAGACGATGTTTTCGTAAATTTTCTCAAGTTTAGCTAATCGAAACTATTCATAAACATCAAGAAACCTTTCTTATCACAAATCATGAACCTTGAATCCATAATACAATTCAAGGAAAAGTTAGGATCAAAGTCAAGTAAAGTTAAGAAGCAAGTCAAAGCAAGTTTTTAAAGTTTTTCAAGATTCTTTATTGAACGTTTTAACTTCGTTTTAAGGCTCAAGTTCCAAGCAAAGTATAGAGTTGAGTTTATTTCTCAAAGTTATTAGGGAACTAAGTATTCCCAAAGAAGTTTATGAATGTTTTTACATTTAAGTAAGAAAGGAACTATGTTTTCCAAGAGAGCCTTTGGGCTAAGCTTTGAGTAATTATCTCACACTAAAGAAAAATGTGTTTAAAACACTTATGAGGTAAAGTATATTTTGGGAGTAGTGTTGAGCACCGAATTGGGGACGCGAGTTCATATTAACTCAACTCTCCATAAGAACCATGTAGCCAAACATGGGATTTAACGGGTCATACTTTTTAGATGACCACGTAAGTTAAGCTAGTGGATCCACTAAGTTAAGTAAGGTCATATATCATGGCAAGGTATAGGATGGTCCTTGGGCAACGTGAGGTAAAACGTTGTATCATCACTAGGGCTCATAGTGGTGGTTGTCGGTTAAAGAATCTCCCACTAAAGTTATATTATTTTTATATAAGTAAAGTTGAGTTTGTTATTGCTTTATCATTAACGAACTAAGTTGTTTACACTGTTTTACAAGCTTTATATATTGCATGTGTCTTATTGCTTTATATTGAGTTCAGTTATTCATGAGTCAAACAGAGCCAAGGTAAGTGTTCCTTTGTACTCCTTTCAAGCTTAAGTTATTTAGCTTTCCAACTCGCATACTCGTACATTCAATGTACTAATGCCAGTTGGCCTGCATATTATGATGATGCAGACGCAGGTACCCAGATCAACATCCAGCACACCGTTGATCCAGCTGAGCACTCCAGAGTCAGTGGTGAGCCTCTTTGCATTCCGGAGGACTCTGTTATTTTTTTTCCTAGTTTTTCTTTATTAAGATGTTATGGGGTCTGTCCCAACATCCATCTCAGTGTTATAGAGGCTTCATAGACAGTCAGTCAGTTAGTATTGAGTCTCTCATCTATGTATATATATATAAATATTCTATTTTGAGACATGAGTTGCCTTTTTGGCCAGATTTTATCAGTTAGGTTGTTTTATGACCTTTCATTGCATGGAGTTATTCTGTTGAGTTAAGTTTTCGCTGAGTTAAGTAAGTCAGGCCAAGGGTTCACTTGGGGCCAGCAATGGTCTTCGAGTGCCAGTCCCGCCCAGGGTGTAGGCTCGGGGCATTACAACTATGAGCCTAAGTATTGATACAACGTCTTGCCCATACTGCCAGAACTGTCTTATACTTTACCCTCTTAACTACGTGGATTCACTAGTCTATGCTAAAAAGCACACCTAAGGATTCATCTAAAAGTATGATCATTTACTACCCATGATGGCCACATGGTTTATGGGGGTTGTGAGTTATCTGAACTCTACCCCATATCGGTGCTCAATACTACTCCCAAAATATACTAGCTCATATGTTTAAAACATAACTTTTTTCTTTGGTTTGAGATAATTATTCAAAAACTTAGCTTAAAAGCTCTCTTGGAAATCTCAGTTTCCTTTCTTACTTAAATGTGAAAACATTTTAACTCTTGGGAAAACTTAGTTCCCGAATAATCTTTGAAGAATGAACTTTACTCTTACTCTTTATTGAAAACTAGCTCAAAGGCTCTTTTGAAAATCTCAGTTTCCTTTCTTGTTTAAATGTGAAAACATTTACTCTTTGGGAATACATAGTCCCGGTGTACTCTTTTGAAGAAATGCACTTCAAACTTTACTCTTTACTCAACTCAAAACTCAAGTCGTAAAACAAAGTTAAAACATTTGTAAAAGACTTTTGGAAAACTTTATGAACTTGTCTTAACTTGACTCTTGACTTCTCTTGACTTAACTCTTAACTTCTCTTGACTTGACTCTTAACTTCTTTTGACTTGACTGTTCACTTCTCTTGACTTGACTCTTAACTTTCCTTGAATTGAATTATGGATTCAAGTTTGTGATAGGAAAGATCTCATGATGTTTAGGAATGATTTTAGATAGCAAAACATCAGAAAAGATAAAGAAAAATCACTATATGAGGATGGGTCCGTGACGCGGAGGTGTATTTAAATTTTGGTCGCGAAAATACTTTTTGAGGCAGAGAGGTCTGTGTCCTCGCCATGACGCGAAGGGAAAAATTACACTTCTGAGGAACAGGTCTGCGACGCGGACCTGGTACCCAGTTTATGCCCGACTTGTTCCTTCTTTATTTTCTAACGCCAATTCACCTAAACTCGGTTCTTTTTCTCAAATTTCCTTTAGATTCAGATACCCAGTATGTATACACAAGAATATAACTCAAACAAATCAAGGAAATAATATTTTATCCTCAAGGAACTCCTCAATCTCAACCTAACTCAAGAACGAAAGCCAATTTCAAGAACACCATTCAATATTCATCAACTTTCAACTTTCTAGAATAAACTTCGCTGAAATAAATATGCTTGGCGCGTGGGTGAACGAACCCAACGCTATGAAAGACTCACATACCTCGTAGGGATTAACCCTTGGCGAAATCCACAAGCAATTCTCCACGAAATCGACGAATCCTTGCTTCTTCTCCTCTTTTCTCCTCTTCTTTTCTCTTCTCTCAAACCCTAAATCTTTTGTGAAAGCGTAAACTGACCAAGTTTAGTTTAGACCCTAAGTAATTACCAAAAAATGAATTAATTTAATTGGGTATGGTAAACACCAAAATACCCTTCCAAAATCCGATTTAGATTTTCCTTATTTGAACAACCCAACTTCAAATGGGCATATCTCACTCATACAAACTCAGAATCGCGCAAACTCGGCGGCGTTGAAAATATAATTCCAAGATCTTTCCTACGGTATCTAGAAGAACACCTAACTCATCTTGAGATAGGATTTATGGTCATTTGAAGTTGACCAAAAACCCAAACTTAACATAACTTAACAAATTTTCAGATTTTTCATTCTTTTCTAAAATGACTATTTCCAATTCTAACTCTTTCTAGTTCTTTAAATTAGTGAGAAGTTACAACATATTTATATATTATGCCATTATTATATGCTAATTTGGGAATGAAATGAGAACCATCTAGTCTAAATAAAGACTAAAATAATAAAAGCACAATTTTTATACCATCTTAAAACAACAAATAAGAATAATCAGACATGATTTATACTCTCCCTCTCCTCATTTTTACTTGTCACAGGTTCACCTGAAATACCCATTAAAAAAATAATTAATGATATATGTATTGTCTTGAAAAATAATTTGAAAAATAAGTATTTTATGCTGAGGGTAAAACATAGAAAAAAAATAATTGTGTTTTCTTGATATGTCAAAAGTGAGAAATAAAAAATATTATTTTAGGGATAAGTGACAAGTAAAACTGAACGGATGAGTGTTTACTAAAGCTGAAATAGAAAGCACGAAAGACAAGAAACAAAGGATTAACAAATAGTGGCATGGATGAGCCTTTTTTGAAACGGTAATGATATACATGAGTCAAACTTTTAACTGATGACGTAAATAAACCTTTTGTCAAAGTTCAATAACATATGTAAGCCTTTTCCCATAAAAAAGAATAAGACCAAAGTGTTGTAAATGGGAAAAGATAGAGCGAGAGTTCTAGATAAGAAAAGAATTAAAGAATCTTAGCTTTAACAAGATTAAGATGATTACGAAGACATACTAATTACTTTTGAAATGAACTACTAATTAATATACTTTATTAAAAACACTATTTCTTGAAATAGTTTTCTAAATATTCATAAATAATAATCTATATATTATAAACATATAGAAATATATACCTTACTTATTTTATTAAAAAATGAAAAAATTACCTAAAGATGACTTGAAAGTATTTTTGGATTTTATAAAAATAATTATTCCAATTTTTGTGAAATTGAAAAAAACAATAATTAATTAACACTATAGAGGATCAAAATTGAATATCAACGTCTATATAAAAAAAAATACACAAAGTATATTATACCTAGTTCATGAACAAACTAAAGTTAAATTTACCTCAAATCACAAGCAAGTTTGCCTTATTACATGTCAAGATTATCAAGAGTTTTAATAAATAATACAGCATACTTGCTACTTTATGCTATTCATCGGCACCTTACTTGGAATATTTTTAATTTTATAATTCAATATAAGTAACAATAATTGAAGAAAAATCTTAAATCAATTTTAATAAAAAAAAAATTCCTAAACCAAAGTGAATTTTGAGCCCAGACAAAGAAAATGTATTCCGTAGCAAATTTTTAATTGACATGACAAATTTTTCATTACATGAAATTCTGAAATTGGAAGTCAAATTAAAATATTTATTAGATATTAATTCATGAATTGGTCATTTTCCTTTTGGTGTCTTTTTTTCTATTCAATTTTCTTTAGCTTTCGCTTTTGGGTTTCATTTTTTTAATTATAAAATAATTTTTTTTCTTTGGAATCGAATTTCAGAAACATTTTGCGTAACAATAATTCATCGGAATCTAGAACAGAGATATCTATCACTCGAGATATCACTAAACACATAAACTAGCCGATTACATACAATTAGATATCAGATTATGGCTGACAATTACTACTCGAAATCCTAAGTATTGTATTCGCTAACAATAATTACAAAAATTATTCGTCCAAATCGAGAAAAGTGAGAAATTGGAATATACTTGTTCATTGATGTCACTGGTGAGACTGGTCTTCATGGAATGACGTGCTTGTTCGGACGTAATTCCTTTCGATTCCATCTTAAAAGGAATTGACCTGCTCTCCTTCCCGAATGACGAGCTAAAGTTGAAGCTTCATAAGCAGAGGAGGGCCTCAAATTTTAGTTATTATTTATTTATTTTTAAAGTCTATTCTTTTAGTAGAATTGTTAGCATATTTAAAATTATTTTTTGAGATGCAAGGTTAGTTGTTTTTTTTTTAAATGAAAAAAAATATTCTTTCTGTAAATAATACTTCATCCTTTTTAATTTTTATCCCTATTTTGACTTGACATAACATTTAAAAAAGTAAAAATTATTTTTAATGTCTGAACTAAATTAGATATATATTTTAATCTTGTGATTTTAAACATGTTAGGTGGAAAGTTAAAATTTAAAATTGACAAAAAAGAAAGAAACATTTTTTAATGTTTCAAAACAAACTAAAAAAAGTAAGACAAATAAATTGAAGGATACAATTTTTTTTTTTCTTTTTCAAAAGAACCTATACTAATTCTATTATTACTTAAAAATGGATCCTCAAAAGAACTATGGTGGTGATGAAAATGATTCTAGCAGGAATTAAAAGATTCTCTATGAATACAAGTTTGAGTTAGACATGCAAAAGCGAAGGGAATATATACTATTTTGTTACCAACAATTGTTAGTTTTGATGAATTTGGAAATTCTTCAATACTCGAACATAGTACTATTTTGTAAAGTTTTATATTTCAGTTTGAATGTTTCTAAATGAGCTCACAAATGATTTCGAGTTACGACTTTTTTTATTTGAGTTTACAGTAATTGAATAAATATTAGTACTTCAAATTTTAATTAATTCCCATTGTAGAACTAGATCAACTCTATGTTTTTGAAGTATCTCATTCATTTGTATTTAACGCCCTTAAAAGAGATGCTACTGGAACTACATTGTTTAGATCAAGAAAAAAAAGAAGAAGGTTGATGATTCTTTGGGGAGGGGAGCCTTCATTAGGAAATGGTAGATCAGCTAGACAAAGAAATATTGATATGATGAAATTTTTAATATCTCTCATTTTTAGTAAGTGCATACTACTTATGATTATGACTGCGTACACAACATGTTCACCAAATCCCACTTGTGGAATTACAATTATTATTGTTGTTGATTGATAACTTAATCATGTTACAGGTCGTTCGGAAGGAAATACTGAAGGGATGTAAAATCGTCTTCACTGGTGTAATTCCCATACAATGCCAACCAGAAAATCACCACTATTGAAGACCTATGGCATGATTTCAACTTTGGAGTTGTTTTAGCCCTTCACAAATTTAATGAATGGACTATGAAGAGGTTAGTTAAGCTATTCGAATTTTAGATTGGTTCTTGCTTGCCTTCTCCATCATAGTGCATTAGTGAGTAGACTTTTTTATACATAACTGATTATCTTTAGACAACATTGTTTTTTATTTTCACTTTTCATTGTACACTATAACTATTTGTTTATATAGTGTGTGAAGTCCGACTAATAAAAAATGTATATGAATTAAATTAAAGAAAATGGTTGTTCACTTAAGGAACAAATGTTGTAATGGATTAACTTACTTGTGGGAACCTTTTGACCGCCCAATGACCTATAATACTAGAATTCCTGTTAGATGATGGCTTAGGGGAAACCTTTTTTTATAGTGTACAGAACTAGGATGCTAAGGCCTTCGTCAACTCTGATTAGTCTTTCAAGTGTCTTTGTTTGTACCCATGGAAGTGTAGCATTGAGGTGAGAAGTGAGCTAGCTAAACGGGGTCCTTTCAGAACTGCTTTTTTTTAACCGAGATTCAAGTTCATAATGTTGGTTGAGCATAGAAGCTAATAGACCTTTCGACTTAGAATTAGTCAATTTCTATTTTCCAATGCGACAAGAAGGGATATGACTTATCGGTAGAGTGTCATTGATCCGACTCTGATTTATTTCACGAGTCAGGTCTCAACTACCTGCGCCACGAAAAAGAACAAAAAAGTATCCGACTACTTTATGCACACACTTCCCTATACTTCTCCTAAGTGACATCATAATACAGTTTTGAGTGTGTTTTTGAGCCAAAAGGTTGATGTTAGGAATATTTGTGGGCTAAAAGATAGATGACTGATAGTTTTATACTAATTCAACAGTTCAGGGACATTTTAAGCCCTTCTCCGTTTGACAAATGACACCAAATTATGCCTCTAGAAAAGTGGATAGGACTTGTCATTTGTAACCCAATTGAATGGATTAGTTCAATATAATTGAACCTTCAATTAAATCCATATTTATTGGACTTGAATCATTAGTTATATTGACACGCAATATTTATTGAAACTAGTATATCTTGACTATAAGTCAAAATATTTAGGATTTAAATTTAACTAAGTTTTGCCTTCCAGAGTACTATAAAACATAAAAAAGATGCTACATAGTCTAAACGAACATAAAACATTAAAAAGATAGAGTACTACATGGTCTAAAAAACAGAATGAAAGATGCAATTTCCTTTGTCTCCATAAAACGCCTCAGACTGCATTGGATCATGTTGAAGAATCATCAGGAAAACTTGTTATATCTGGAAATTGAGCACTCGATGTTGCCTGCATATAAATATATAACACAAATATTTTGATTTAAAAACTTATATTGAATTCAGTTAATATAAATAACCAAACACATAATAAATATAACATCAAATTTTATATCAAGATTAATATTCTAATTACAACCCCTAATACTACTATCAATCTACAATATAAAAAAGTCATTTTTCAAAAAAATAATTTGTTTTTTAAGAACTCCCATCATGACAAAGATAGATAAATAAATAGTAGCATTGCAACGTACATAAGTAAAGTTAAGATAGAAGCACTGACCATATCATCAGAGTAAACTTGATCAAACAAACTGTCATGTTCATTGGGTAGGTCAAAACTTGGAGGTTCATTATTCTGAAAGAGGAAATCCAGATTATCGAAATCAAAATAAGCATCACAATCCATCATCTCACTTGACTCATTTCCTTGAGTATCACTCACATGTGATGTTGTGACAATATGTTGAGCCATGTTTTGTTCACCAATATGTTGCTGAAAATCATTATTTGCTACTCCCAATCCATCAATTGTCGGATTTGCAATATTTGTGTCTGGCACTGTTGCTACATCCAAGGCATAGTCATTTTGAGTATGATGAATCCCATTGTTAAACTCTAGCCCAGGTGTATAATCAATAGTTGATCCACCTTGGAACTCACCAATATGTTGTTGAAAATTAGTATTTGCTACTCCCAATTCATTAATTGTCAAATTTGCAATATTTGTATCTGGCACTGTTGCTACATCCAAGGCATAGTCATTTTGCGCAGGATGAATCCCATTGTTAAACCCTAGCCCGGGTGTATAATCAATATTTGATCCACCTTGCAATCCCAATAACTCAGATAACAATGGGGTATCGAATGGGTTGAGGTACTGGGGATCAACTTGATCATGTTGTGGGTGATAGACGACCTCCTGCAAACTTGAACTCTCTCCATTGTTTGATAGAAATGGAGTTTCTGGGCTTCTTTGGGGGGTTTCTTCTTGTTGTAGATTTGTAACATTCATTTTAAGATGAGATGTCGTCTCAATTATTCCAAGGCTACTTGACATTCCTAATTGACCTGATGAATGACAAGTAGATTTTCTCTTCCTTGGAGCTTTCCAGGTATTGTTACGACATTTCTGTAAGGTGTTAGAAGAAAAAAAATGACTTTTTTTTCCATAAAAACGTCTTATTGATTTTTCCTTTTACCAAATACACACAAATATTACATACAAAATTCACCACTTAGAAAATTTAAGGAAATTTGAGAAATGTACCTGCAAGTGACTAGCTACCTGATACCTAGTAAGACCAGGTACGTTCATCGCCTCAAGAATATCACTTGGAAAACATCCTACAAAACAATTCATAACAATGAAAATTCACTTTAACTTAACATATATCCCAAGTATTAATTCCAAGTAAGTTGACCACGACTATAAGTATGAAGTAATAAATAATTGTGAAGTAAACTTACTGCCATCATTGAGTTTGTTTACAGCTTCTTGAAATTTGTCATGAAGATCCACAGTCCATATGATGCGAGTCTTTCGTCGAAGAATAACCTTAGTAGCACTGCTTTGACTCTTTGCCTCTTTAGTCAGTTTTCTACCTTTCTTTCTCCTCAATTTGCTCTTTTCATCAGATACAACATCATTTGTGGTCTCATGGAAATCATTGTCTTGCTCATCTATATTAATAGGCACATTATTTTCCTCTACATGTTGTTCTTCATTATCTCCAACAATATTAATGTTGTCAATGACATCAATAGACTTTCCCTCTTGTATATTCTTTTGCAATACAAGTTGCCACAAGTACTTTACAAATCCTTGGTGAAGTGGCTTTTGCATGTAAAAATAAGCACCACTTTCAAAAGCTTTCTTTGCTGAGCGTACATCGTATTTATTACAAATACCTGCATTGTTATTTTAAAAAAGCTAGCAATGAAAATTAAATTATATTGTAAACATTATGTAAGGGTTAATTTGGTTTTTATCTATTATAACAATATATATTCTTACAAAAGCAGATATTATCTTATCACTAAAAGTAAGAGTTAGCATAATAGATAATTTATGACTCTAAATAACAAATTAAAATTCATAGCTAATCCTTCCTGATGACATATTACCAACAAAATCTATTTAGCTAAGGGTTATTTAGAGATGATAAATTAAAGACATATTTGATAATTAACTTTTTTAATAAGTATATTAAATGTCATAAATGAAGAGTAAAATTAAATACTTACAAATTGAAACTATATCCAAGGCTACAGCTTGATCCAAAAGCTGAAATGAAAGCAAGCCGGCTGAATTCATATTGATAATCATTACATCAATTTTTTCCTTTCCTTTGGAGAGCATTGACATTCCTTGTGATGCCATATCAACTGTTCTAACTGTATCAATGCATTTTAAAGATCAATGAAAAGAACACGAAAATAAATTATATACAAAAATTTATTTATTTCTCATAAGAAAATTTAACTATAAAATAACTAATAAAATTCTAGATACATGTAGTTAAAAGAATGAAATAACAATAGTATATTGAAAAATAGTAAAACTTCTTTATATATATATTTTTTTGTCTATATCCCATAAAAGACAAAAAGCTTTTTATCCCAAAGTCAATAATAGTAATAGCTAGATTGACTCTAATCTGTTTCTTTCTTTCTCTTTCTTTTCATTGTCCTAATCTTTTGCTGTTACTATCTAAATAATTTATTTCTTTAAATTATAAATAAATTTGTAAAAATCACAGATATAAGCCTTAATTAAAATTTACATTTGAAGAATTTAATTGATTTTCTCCTTCCACTCTTTGTTGCTCTAGATCAATTAATAAAAAATATTTTTTTTCTCTTTTTCTACAAAAAAAAAAATCAAGAGTTAAACACACATCTAAGTTTATTAAGTAGGTAAAATGATCAATATAAATTATGCCTCCTCTAGGATATCAGATGAAATTGAAATGACAAAAAAATTAATATAAACTACCATATCCGTTAAAAATAATATAGATCTCTATAGAGAAAACTAATCAAGTATGTGACAAGCTTATAAAAAATCTAAAAAAAAAAATCATTTATCATCTAGTAAAAAAAACATAAACAAGTTTTAATTAAGTTATCGTTCTAAATTTTACTTATTGAGTTCAATATATCTTAATAATTTTAAAAAATTAAAAGTGAAAGTATTTTTTGTCTACATCCTAACAAAGACAAGAAGTTTTTATGTCAAAGTCAACAACAATAATAATAATAATAATTGACTCTCATCAGTTTCTTTCTTTCCCTTTCTTCACATTGTTTTTATTGTGTGCCTTCACTATCTGAATAATTTATTTCTCTAAAATATAAACAAATTTATAAAAATTAAAGATCTAAGCCCTAATAAAAATTTGTATCTGAAGAACTTAATAGATTTCTCCTCCAACTCTTTGTTGCTCTAGATCAATTGACAAAGAACATTTTCTTCTCTTTTTCTACAAAAAGATCAAGAGTAAAACACATATATGTAAGTTGATTAAGTAGATAAAAAGATCTGTATAGATTATGTCTCTTCAAGGATATCTGATAAAATTGAAATTAAATGATAAGAAAATTAATATAAACTACCACCTTCACTAAAAATTATATAGATGTCTACAGAAAAAACTAATCGGGTGTAACAATTATAAAATAAATTACAAAAAGTCATTTAGTAACTAGTAAAAAAAATATAAACAAGTAAAGAAACAGTGTTATGACAATCAGAAAAACAAATTCAAGATCTAAAAAATTAATGAGATCTAAAAGGCTACTGATACAAAATAAGATAAAAAATAAGATAACAAGTATCATATCAATAAAATCTATTATGAAAATAAAACATATCACACAAAATTAAGTTCTATATGTATTTTTTGGAGTAGTGCATATTTACCTTTATATTCGTGAGACTCGAGTAAATAAATCATCTCACTGACAAATTTTTTATCATCATCAATCAACAACACAGAAACTTCATTTATCATTTTATGATAAAAATCGGCCATTGAATTCTCTATCATTGAAAATTTTGTTCTGTAAAAATAATAATTAAAAAAAAAAAAAAGCGTTACTTTAAAGGATGAGATTCAAGAAATAAAAAGAACGAAGACCATTTTTATATGTCTAATGTACTTTTTCAGTTGAAAAAGCTCTAATTTGGATTGGTTTCTTTCTTTGAGACATGTATATATAGCATCCTCCCCAAGTTAGTATGCATATTAGTGTAACAATATCAATAATTATGTTGACCATTTTTTTTGTTTTTTGAGTCAAGACAAAAGTATAGTTTTGTCTCTTTATTTTTATTTTTATTTTTTCTTTTCTTTTTAGGGACTTAATATGAAACAAAATATTTTTTTTGATAAAATCATTTTTCAGTGTTTAGTTACTTAAAAATATGTTCTAAAAATATTATAAATTATAAGAAAAAAGGACATCTGTCACTTTTTAAGGAATCTAATAGGAGTGAGTTATTTTTCTTTAAATAATATTTTAATTCTTCATTTTAATTATTTCAATCGGTACTTATGTATATTAAATGTTCAAAAACATCATAAAATCATTATTTCTCTGTCATATCTTTCACATTGTATTATTAATTACGAATGACATTTTTAAAGTCATTAAAAAAAGGTTAAATATTTTTTTTATTCTCTTATATCAAACACAACCTTAGTGATTTTTTAATAACATATATCTAATAAATAATATAAAACCTCAAAAAATCTGAATTTATAATTATTCTACTTGTTACCATTCATTGGTCCATTTACCAATATTCGGACATTTAAAATTACTTTTTCTAATTTTATTCTATATTCTTCCTTTTTATTCAATTGAAATTCTGATATATATATATATTTGTAGATATGGAGAAAATTCTATTAGGAGCATCACCCTCGAATGGACTCCGCATTGTATAATTTGTATTTAATCGGAGCTCCAATGATAACTCTTAACACAGGATCAAGTGGGAAACCAAAAAAAAATGAAAACTAAACAAAAAATGGAGAACGGTTGGGTGAAAATAAGACCAAAATTAATGCAATTCAATCTTTAAAATGTTACATTTAAAACAACCCACACTATTCATGTTTAATACAGACAGAAAAAAAATATTCAAATTTATCAGTTACACTTTTGTTTTAGTTTTGACTCTCTTCACATTGGAATCCCATCGTCAAATGTCATTAATTTCAATGGCAAATAAAAATTAATGATATTGCCACATGTTTTTTATTTTTAATAATAATAATAATTTTTTTTTATTTAAAGTTGATTTAAAGTAAATATCATATTTTTAATTAATTATGTTTTTTCTAGTAAGTGTGTGTAATCATACAAATATATTTGTACTTGTATTGTAAATTACATGTATTTGAAAAAATAATCAACTCATAAAGAAAAATTAATACGAAAGTTCTTTCACTTATAATGACATATACTTAATAAGGTTGTAATTAAGTCATTGTACTTTATTTTACTTACGGAAAAGAGTCATATTTGTCCTTCTACTCTTAGAAAAGGGTCATATTTATCCTTCGTCATATTTTTTTGATATACTTTTTTGAATAACAGCCACAGGTATACCTTACGTGATTAAAATTCAATTTTTGTTTCTAAAAAACTACCATCATGACAAATGTAGATAAATAAATAGTAGCATAGCAACATAAATAAAGTTTAGATAGAAGCAGTACTGACCATATCATCAGAGTAAACTTGATCAAACAAACTGTCACGTTCATTGGGTAGGTCAAAACTTGGAGGTTCATAATTCAGAAAGAGAAAATCCAGAATATCGAAATCAAAATAAGCATCACAATCCATCATCTCACTTGACTCACTTCCTTGAGTACTCACATGTGATGTTGTGACAATATTGTTGGCCGGTTGAGCATGATGAATCCCATATTGTTAAGCTCTATCCCGGGTGTATAATCCGCGCTCCCATTATTTGATCCTTGCAACTCACTAATATGTTGCTGAAAATCAATATTTGCTACTCCCATTTCATTAATTGTCGGATTTGCAATATTTGTATCTGGCACAGTTGCATATGTTACTACATCCAAGGCATAGTCATTTTGAGCAGGATGAATCCCATTGTTAAACCCTAGCTCAGGTCTATAATCTGTGCACCCAATATTTGATCCTTGCAATCCCCATAATTCGGATAAAGGTTCCTGTTGTCGTTGTAGCTAGGACAGGGACGGGGGCGGGGACTGGGGGACGGGACGGGACAGGGGATGCCTTGACCGGGATTTTGGGGGGATCGGGATTGGGGGGATAAAAATTTGTCACATCGCGTCCCACTATATATACGGGATGTGACAGGGTTTGGCAAGACGGGACGTGAGATTTTTTTATTTTTTTTTATATGTTTATTTATTTGTATTGAAATTATATGTTATTGAATAACATTTTTAGTTTATTTAGTTTTCAATAACATTTTTAGCTAATAAAAAATGCTTAAGTTTTCAAATTTCAAATTTCAAGTTTCAAGTTTCAAATTTCAAATTTGAGAAGTTCAAATTTGTATTTTAAATATTTTAAAAGAATTTAACTTGAAATTTCAAATGTCAAATTTCATTTTCTAAATTAAGTATTTTAAAGTTAGTATTTTAAAATTAAAATTAAAATGCAAGACAATAGTTATATAAAAAACACTTGAATAAAGCCTTCAAATTTATTCAATAAAATCCAATTGCAACTTAGAACTTAGAAGTTACAATTTACAAATATTAGTGGAGTAACTAATCTACGCAGCCACCTTCTAGGAAGGGTTCTGTTTCAATAAGTTCTCATATGTAAAACTAATATTTGTTACAAATATTAGATGAGTAACTAATTTATGCAGCCACCTTCTAGGAAGGGTTCTGTTTCAATTAGTTTTTGGATGTAATCTAATATTTGTATTCTCCTTTAAAATTAAATTCTAATTGTCGCATCATATCGACGGTAACATCGTCCAGTGTTGGCAAACTTGCTAGAAACTCTTGTGACTCTAATTCATCATCACTAGATCCAATTACCACATTAATCCAAGCTTCTTGTTTGGAACTTAACCTTGACAAATTATAATTCCTCCTCTCGGCGTTGACCCAGTCTCTAAATAAAACTGATGTTTCCAAACTTTCTTCCGCCAATGAATGTCTATGATCGCCAAGTTGAAACCTTGCCACACTAAAAGCANGTTTGAATTATAGGTATGTTTTTGAATTAATTAGTTTGATTAGGTTAATTATTTTATTTTGTTAAATTTAAGAAGCTTGTTAATTAATATTGTTTAAATTCATCTCATTTAGATTTTAGCCGATTTCGCAAGATAAACTCAATTTGGTCGATAAGTTGGCTAAGTTTGTAATTCATTTGTCCAAATCTTAATGTCAAATCTAGCCTTTTATTAAACCATCTTAGATGATCAATTTTTGGGCCTACCTAGAAATTTTCCAGCAGCCCAAATCAACTCTCAGCCCACTCCCTTTTCCCTTTAACCCGACCCAGCCCATTCTCTCATACCCAATGCCCAGCCCATCTTTAATTCCCAATTCCCAGCAATCCAAACATATATGTACAGCAATCCCAAATACAGCAGCAATACAACATCAACAGTAGCCGAATGCCTCACCCCTGCGTTTTTCTCTTCTTCTCCGTGTGAACCAGACAGCAGCAGGACGTGTTTTCTTCTCCCTCACGCGTCAACAAACATCAGCTCCCACACCCTGCTCTGCAACAACCGCCCATTGATCTTGTCATCCGGATTTTAGGGGATTTCGGTTGAAATCTTGTACAAGCAGCAGTTCCTCGGCCCTTGGGAAAATTTGAATCGAAGATTGGATGGTAATTCCCATTTCTGCCCTGGCCCTCTTCCAATTTTTCATCCCCCTAAACCCCCCAATTCGACCCCAATACCTCCTCTATAAAAAGCTTGTGTTCCTCCTCAGTGAAAAAAAGAGAAAAAAGGGGGAGAAAAAGCTAGAAGAGAATAGAGTTTGAGAAACATATGTACTCAGGCAAAAAATATATATACAGGAAGAGTTACTAGCTGTAAAAGATAAGCAATACATTTTTTCTACTCACTTCTAACAAGGCCCGTCGGAACCTCGTGTGGTGGTGGAAGCCCCTTCGTTCCAGCTCGTCTCGACCCTTGTTCGCTGCTTACAGAAAGGTAACCTCTTCATCTCTTATATCCCGACTTAATATCCGCGAGATTGTGAAATCTTTGCTTCTGTTTGGGTACTACTGTTCGAGATCAAATTTTGATGCCTTCACTTGTTATTTATCCATTCTGGAAGGGTATCTTAATCTAGTTTCGACATTGATTCAGACGGTTATCAGGCTAAGTTTGTCATCTGTTTGTTTCTAGGTTCAAGTTTGCTCATTTATTATGTTTTTATCTTAAGTAGTCTATGAGTGTCATGAACATGATCCTTTTGATTTTAGTCTAATCCAGTCCAATTCGAACCATGTTCATGAGTCGAGTTCTTGTTCTAGCTTGCTCAGGATGTACTCAATGTCCATGATCTGTAACCTTTGTTTGAATCACATCAAAGTTGATTTTTTTAGCTAAATTTGTTACTGCTCTATATGTTGTGGTCCTCATAGCTGTGTATTGTATAGGTTAGGACTTCCCTGCTTGTCCCTTTTTTTAGTTTACTATAGTTGGTTTTGGTTCTTGTAGTTTCTTTTCAAAGTTGTGGCCTGCTCATATTTGCAATCTCATTAAATCCTCTGAAATTTGGCCTTGTCTAAAGTTTATTTCTTATAAATATGTGTATCTGTAGTATGTATTCCTATCTGTAATGTTTTGCTAAGTTTGAGTAAGACCATCGCTTAAATGGTAGGATTATTACACTAAAAACATGTTGCCTCGACCCTTTGTTCTTCATAATCTGTTAATAAATGCCTCTTTGTCATTAAGTGTTTAGGGCTTTGTATTTAGTTTACATGCTCAATGAATAATTTCCTCGTGTCAAGATGATAATCAAAATATGCGAGAGAAGAGTCTGCTTTTACATGAAAAATGAGTATCTAACGAAAAAAAACCAAGTTTTCTCTCTGCTTTGCATATGAAATTGCAAATAAAAAAAAATGCGAATTTTCTTCACCTAGCTTTATTCTATGCTGACTATTTATTCTTTGTTATGAGATGCTGATTTCCTCTGTTCATTATTTGGAAAATCA
>NC_064290.1:46512453-46534247 GCF_019186545.1 Solanum stenotomum
TGCGTTAATAGCAGACGTTATAACCGATGCTTGAAGCTTGTAGTTTGGAACTCCAATACTTGATAGCAAACATGAGAATAATATATATTATGATATAATATGAAAATTTAGAATTGAAATATATGTATTATAATAATATGAGACTTAAATGGAATAAATAATTAAGACTTAAGATTGAGAGGATATAGAAAGAGATGAGAGAATAGATGATTTTGTAAGAAATAATAAGGGATAGAGGGGCATTTATAATATTAAAAATGGGTTAAAGTGTATTTATGATAACTTGAGGGTTTAAATTAAAATATTAAAAGTAGGGGGGCGTTGGGGATGTAAAAAAGTGGAATAAATCCGTTGGGGGCCCCACTAGCCGTTGCCCCAACCGTTGGCAACAGATACAATTCAAAAAATAAATAAATAAAAGGGGATCCCGCGAAACCGGCCGATTCAGTCGGACCGGACCGGGTCAACCAGGACCAAAGGGTGAACCGGACTGGTTCCGGTCCCCTAACCCGTGATCCCCCCATCCCGCGAGAATCGACGGGACCGGGTCCGGCGAGACGGTACTCGAACCGGTCGCGGGCCGACCCGGTCCCCCTGCCAGGCCTAGTTATAGCCCAACAAAATTGTTATTTCCAGCCGATGATAAAAATGGGGTATCGAATGGGTTGAGGTACTGGGGATCATCTTGAAGTTGTGGGTGATAGACCTCCTGCAAACTTGAACTTTCTCCTCTAGCAAAAATATTATTATTTGATAGAAATGGAGTTTCTGGGCCTCTTTGGATTTCTTGCCGTTGTAGATTTGTAACGTTCATTTTAAGATGAGAGGTCGTCTCAAATATTCCAAGGCTACTAGAACCACTTGAGATTCCTAATTGACATGATGAATGACAAGTAGATTTTCTCTTCTTGGAGCTTTCCAAGTATTGTTACGACATTTCTGTAAGGTGTTAAAAAGAAAAAAAAATTAAGCAAGAAGTCATTATTTTCAGTAAAAATATTTTTGTGTTTGATATAATAGGTTAACAATAAATATCTCTCAAAAAAGATATAAACTAAAGATAGATAATGATATTATTGAGTTGAATGTTCTTTTGATAAAAATTTTAACTACTAAAGATTCATATCAATGTCTAAATATTCATTGGCGAAACTGATATAAATCTTATTTTATGAAAAATGACTTTTCAATAAATTTTTTCCATAAAAACGTCTTCTTGATTTTTCCTTTTACCAAATACACACAAATATTACATACATAATTCACCGCTTAGAAAATGTAAGGAAATTTAAGAAATGTACCTGTAAATGGCTAGCGACTTGATACCTAGTAAGACCAGGTACATTCATCGCCTCAAGAATATCACGTGGAAAACATCTTGTAAAATAATTCATAACAATGAAAAATCACTTTAACTTAATATATATCCCTAATTAAGATAAGAAAGACGAATTAAATACAATTATTAGTCTGAGCGTCTTAATTTCAAGTAAGTTGACCACAACTATAAGTATGAAGTAATAAATAATTGTGAAGTAAACTTACTGCCATCATTAAGTTGATCCACAACTTCTTGAAATTTGTCATGAAGATCCTCAATCCATATAATACGAGTATTTCGTCGAATAATAACCTTAGTAGTACTGCTTTGACTCTTTTCTTCTTCAATTAGTTTTTTTACCCCTCTTTCTCTTCAATTTGCACTTTTCATTAGACACAATATCATTTGAAGTCTCCTGGATATCATTATCTTGCTTATCTATATCAATAGGCACATTATTTTCCTCTACTTATAATTCTTCATTGTCTCCAACAATGTTAATGTTATCAATGACATCAATAGCCTTTCCCTCTTGTATATTCTTTTGCAATACAAGTTGCCACATGTAGTTCACAAATTCTTTGTAAAGTGGCTTTTGCATGTAAAAATAAGCACCACTTTCAAAGGCTTTCTTTGCTGAACGTGCATCATATTCATCACAAATATCACAAATATCTGCATTGTTATTTTTAAAAAGTTAGCCATTAAAATTTAATTTATATTGTAAACATTATGTAAGGGTTAATTTGGTTTTTATCTATTATAACAATATATATTCTTACAAAACAGATGTTATCTTATCACTAAAAGTAAGAGTTAGCACTAGAGAATTTATGACTCTAACATAGTATTATCAACAAAATGTATGTAGCTAAGGGTTATTTAGAGATAATAAATTAAAGACATATTTGATAATTAATTTTTTTAAGTATATTAAATGTCATAAATGAAGAGTAAACTTAAATACTTACAAACTGAAACTATATCCAAGGATACATCTTGATCCAAAAGCTGAAATGAAAGCAAGTCGGGTGAATTCATATTGATAGTCATCATATCAATTTTTTCTTTTTCTTTGGAGAGCATTGACATCCCTTGTGAAGCCATATCAACTGTCATAACTGTATCAATGCATTTTAAAAATCAATGAAAAGAACACGAAAATAAAATTATACAAAAAATAATAATGAAAATTTATTTATTTCTCATAAGAAAATTTAACTATAAAATATCATATTAGTATTTTTTTCAAATATTCTGAAAATTGTTTAATGTCCTCACAAATTAAAGCACATAATGTAATTTAATGACCATTAATGCTGAACAATAATATTTGCCAAGTCTCATCAAAGTAGATTCAAATATGCTTATTTTAAATTAAATTCTAGATACATGTAGTTAAAAGAATGAAATAACAGTTGTATATTAAAAAAAAAAAATCTTCTTCTTCTTGAATGTCGGGCATTCCTATATATTTTTGTTGTCTATATCCTATAAAAGACAAAAAACTTTTTATTTCAAAGTCAATAATAGTAATAGCTAGATTGACTCTAATTTGTTTCTTTCTTTTCATTGTCCTAATCTTTTGCTATTACTATCTAAATAATTTATTTCTTTAAATTATAAATAAATTTGTAAAAATCAAAGATCTAAGCCTTAATTAAAATTTATATTTGAAGAATTTAATTGATTTTCTCCTTCCACTCTTTGTAGCTCTAGATCAATTAATAAAGAATATTTTTTTCTCTTTTTCTACAAAAAAAATCAAGAGTAAAACACACATCAAAGTTTATTAAGTAGGTAAAATGATCAATATACATTATGCCTCCTCTAGGATATCAGATGAAATTGAAATGACAAAAAAATTAATATAAACTATCACATCCGTTAAAAATAATATAGATCTCTACAGAGAAAACTAATCAAGTGTGTGACAATTTTATGAAAAATCTACAAAAAAAAAAAAAATCATTTATCATCTAGTAAAAAAAAACATAAACGAGTTTTAATCAAGTTATCGTTCTAAATTTTACTTATTTGGGTTCAATATATCTTAATAATTTTAAAAAATTAAAAGTGAAAGTATTTTTTGTCTACATCCTAACAAAGACAAGAAGTTTTTATTCAAAGTCAATAATAATAATAATAATAATTGACTCTCATCAGTTTCTCTCTCTCTTTCATCACATTGTTTTTTATCGTGTGCCTTCACTAGATCTGAATAATTTATTTCTCTAAAATATAAATAAATTTGTAAAAATTAAATATCTAATCCCTAATTAAAATTTATATCTGAAGAATTTAATCGATTTTCTCCTCCAACTCTTTGTTGCTCTAGATCAATTGACAAAGAATATTTTCTTCTCTTTTTCTACGAAAAGATCAAGAGTAAAATACATATATGTAAGTTGATTAAGTAGATAAAATGATCTTTATAGATTATGTCTCTTCGAGGATATCTGATAAAATTGAAATTAAATGATAAGAAAATTAATATATATAAACTACCACCATCACTAAATATTATATAGATCTCTACAGAAAAACCTAATCGAGTGTGACAAGCTTATAAAAGAAATTACAAAAAAGTCATTTAGTAACTAGTATAAAAACACAAACAAGTAAAAAAACAGTGTTATGACAATCAGAAAAACAAATTCAAGATCTACAAAATTAATGAGATCTAAAAGACGATTGATGTAAAATAAAATAACAAGTATCATATCAATAAAATCTAATATGAAAATAAAAAATATCTCACAAAATTAAGTTCTATATGTATTTTTTTGGAGTAGTGCATATTTACCTTTATACTCGTGAAACTCGAGTAAATGAATTATCTCGCCGGAAAATTCTTTATCATCATCAATCAACAACACAGAAACTGTTAGAACAAAAATACTCAAGAAATTGATTTGAAGAATAAAAATAGAGTGAACTTATGANTAGCTAGAAAATAGGAAGCACTAAACTAAAATAAGTAAAAATAATAAGCTGGAAAAAATGACAGTTGTCTAACACTCCTCCTTGGCATTTTTGTGGCAAACACCAATTCATTCCCTCAGATCTTCAAACCTTTCCTTGGCCAATGACTTAGTGAAAATGTCAGCTAGCTGGTTCTCAGAAGAACAATGAACAAGCAACACTTCATTAGATTGTTGGACTTCTCTAATAAAATGAAACTTGATCTTGATATGCTTAGTTTGACCATGAAACACTGGATTTTTTGAGATTGAAACTGCTGAACTGTTGTCACACATGATCTTGGTAGCTTCTGTTTGTTCATGGCCCAAGTCCTTCAACATCTTTCTTAGCCAGATAGCTTGATTCACAGCAGATGCAACATCTATGTACTCCACTTATGTTGTTGATTGAGCTGTAGTTTCTTGTTTCCTAGAGCTCCAACTAAAACAACTTGTCCCCAAACAAAAAAGTTATGCAGAGGTGCCTCTGGAATCATCAACTCCGCCACCCGAATCACTATCAGAGTACCCGATTAGGTTCATAGTTACTTCGGCAGATGTTGGGAAAAAAGTTCCAAACTTGTTGGTTCCTTTAATATACATTAACACTCTTTTAGCCACTGTGAAGTGTGTGTCTCTAGGCAAATGTATGAACCTAGAGAGCAAACTTACAACAAATAGAATGCCAGGTCTGCTTGCGGTTAGATATAGAAGACTGCCAATTAAGCTTCTATACATACTATCATCCACTTTTTCGAAATCCTCATCCTTGCCAAGCTTCACACCAGTAGAGATTGGAGTACTCACAGGTTTGCAGTCTTGCATATTGAACCTGTTTAGAATATCCGAAATGTATTTCTGCTGGCATATGAAAATTCCATCACTGGACTGCAACACTTCCATGACGAGAAAGTACTTCATGACTCCAAGATCAACATTTCAAAGATTTTCTCCATTTCATCCTTGAACCTTTGGATTAGTTCAATTTTGCTTCCTGTCACAAACATGTCATCCACATAAATTGAGACAATTAAGGACTCACTTGCAGTGACTTTCATCTACAAAGTAACTTCTCTTTGACTTCTACTAAAGCCAAGTTGGATGAGATGATTGTCCATCCTCTCATACCATGCCCTTAGGGCTTGTTTTAGGCCATACAAGGCCTTCATTAAGAGATAAACTTGATCCTCTTTTCTAGGAATTGAGAAACCATCAGGTTCCTCTACATAGGTCTCTTCAGCAAGCAAACCATTCAAAAAAACCAATTTGACATCAAGTTGATGAATCTGGCAGGAACTATGAGATGCAAATGCAAGAATAAGTTTGATTGTGTCATACCTTGCTACATGAGCAAATGTTTCATGGTAATCCACACCATATTGTGTATGGATCCCTTCACCACCAATCTAGCCTTATGTTTGCAAATTGTTCCATCAGGATTGACTTTTGTCTTGAAAATTCATTTTACACCAATCACCTTGCAATTTCTAGGTCTGTTAACAAGCTTCCAGGTTTCGTTCTTCTCGATCATGTCTAGTTCATCTTGCATAGCTTTCCTCCATGCCTGAGAGCCTTGTGCTTCAGCGTAGCTTGTTCGTTCAGAGGTAACCAAGTAACACCGCTGATAGACATCTTTTAAGGATCAAATTCCCTTCACTAGTACATCATCCACTAGTTCATCTTCTGAAAGTTGAGGCTGCTCTTTTGAAAATAAATCAGAATAAGAGGTCTTCTAATTTTTTCAATCCCAACTAGCTACTTCATCAAACTTCACTTCTCAGCTGAGAATTAGTTTTTCTGATTTCAAACAGAAAATCCTATAACCTTTGGATGAACTATAGCCCATAAATATGACTTTATGAGCCTTGTTGTCCAGCTTAGTCCTTTTTGTTTCTGGAACTCGATAATAGCATATACACCCAAAGATTCTGAGATGGTGTACTGATGGTTTGTTCCCACACGAAGCTTCGTATGGAGTCATGTCCTGCAAGGCCTTAGTAGGCAATCTGTTCAGCAAATATACAGAGGTATTGACTGCATCCGCCCAAAACTGATTTGGGATCTTTCTTTCAAGCAAAAGACATATGGCCATCTTTATTACTGTGATGTTCTTCCTTTCAAACACGCAATTTTGTTGTGGAGTGTATGGTAATGTCAATTGGCGTTCAATACAAAACTCCACAAACTGAGAAGAAGTATATTCTCCTCCATTGTCAGACCTTAAAGCCTTAATACTAAGATTACATTGATGTTCTACTAAAGCTTTAAATTGTTTAAAAATATCAAATACTTCACTCTTCAGTCTAATGAAATAAAGTCCAACACATTCTGGTGTAGTCATCAATAAAGAGGAAAAAGTATTTGTTACCACTTAATAAATCTGTTTTCATTGGGCCGCAAACATCCGTATGAATGAGCTGAAGTTTCTGGTTAGCTCTCAATACTTGATTTGCTGGAAATGACAATTTTGCTTGCTTTCCTTGTTGGCAAGTTTCACAAACTTGAGCATTAGAAAGAAATTTAGGCATATTTTCCACTAGCTCCTTCTTTTTCATCTCTGCGATGCTTTTCAGATTGAAGTGACCAAACCTTTTGTGTCGTAGGTTTGTACATGTTTGTGAAGTAATAGTGTAAGCCTGCTCAGTTATTTTCTCCCAATCAACTGAAAACATTTTGTTGCTCATGTTGACATAAAATAATTCTACTCCAGAAGGGTCAGAAACAACACATTTACGATTCTTAAAATGCAGAGAATAATTATTTTCAAGCATTTGTCCAACACTCAACAAATTTTGACTCATATCAGGTGTGTACAAAACATCAGGAATAGTTTTGATACCTGATATTGTTGAGATAGACACTGTACCTCTGCCTTTGACTTCTATTGCCTCACTGTATCCCACTTTTACTTTAGATTTGTATGTATCATCGAAGAATTTGAACATTTCAGCATCATTGCACAAGTGATATGTGCAACCACTATCAAGAAGCCATGAATCAGAGGATTCATTGATTGAAAAGTATGAAACTGCAAAGAGTTGCTCCTCATGTGCATCTGCAGCTTCTGCTACTTGTGCTTGCAAAGCACTAAAGGCCTTTGCTCTTGATTTGCAGACCTTGAATATGTGCCCTTTCTGCTTATAGTTGCCGCATATAGCATCGACCCTCCACCAACAGTACTTCTCCAGATGTGTAGTTCTTTTACAATGTTTGCACGGAGGAAACTTCTACTTCACATCTCCACTATTATTTCCTCCATCATGCTTGCCCTTATTTTTTTGGTTGACCTGTTGCTTTCCTTTACCAAATATTTGTTTTTGTACAAAGAAAAATCCTTCAATGAACTTGTCCCATCTCATAGTCCTCTTTTGCTCTTGTGCTTGAAGAGCACTCATTTGTTCACCTAATGAAAGTTAGCCCAGGTCCTTGGATTCTTCAAGAGAGGAAATCTTAGATTCAAACCTCTCGGGAAGAGTCATAAGAACTTTCTCCACAATTCGTTTGTCTGTAAATTCTTCACCAAGAAGTCTAATGTTATTAACAATTAAGGAGATTCGATCAGCATACTTACTGATTGTTTCATCGTCCTGCATATTCAAGCACTCAAACTCTCTTTTCAGGTTCAACACTTGCATTTGACGTGTTCTATCGCTCCCTTGATATTCTTCTTTCAACCTATCCTAAGCCTTTTTTGCTGTTTTGCAAGCCATGATTCTGTAAAACACAGAACTGCCACAGCATTCTGCATAAGCGACTTGGCTTTAGATTTCTTTGCCTTCTCTTCGTTGTTGGATTTGATTTGAGCCAAGGTAGGATTTGTTGGTAGAGCAGCAAGTGGTTTATCTTCCATCACAGTTTCCCAAAGTTCATAGGCTTCCAGAAAAGCTTGCATCTTCACAGACCAGATTTGATAATTTTCACCGGTGAAAGTGAATGGTGGATTTAAAGGTAGGTTGTTGGATGCCATTTGTGTTGTAGGTTAAAACTTTTCGGTCTTGTAAGACCAACTAGAGGCTCTGATGCCACTATTAGAACAAAAATACTCAAGAAACTGATTTGAAGAATAAAAATACAGTGAACTTATGAAATTCCAGCTATGTATTAATTTGCATAAGATCTGAATTTATACAAGGAAAAACCTAACAATTTCCTATCTAGTAGCCACTTACAAAGTGGATGTTAAAACTAAATAAGAACATGTGACACTAACAACCATAAAAGGGGCCACTAACAACCATTAAATGGGCCACTAACTTCAGAAAGTTGAGCAACTAAAGTTGACTAAGTCTAGCTAGAAAATAGGAATCACTAAACAGAAATAAGTAAAAAACAGTAAAAATAATAAACTGGAAAAAATGCCAGTTGTCTGACAGAAACTTCATTTATCATTTTATGATAAAAATCGGCCATTGAATTTTCTATCATTGAAATTTTTGTTCTTTAAAAATAACAAAAAAGTGTTACTTTGAACGATGAGATTCAATAAATAAAAAGACTGAAGTCCATTTTATATCTTTAATGTACTTTTTTTGTTGAAGGAAACTCTAATTTAGATTGGTTTCTTTCTTTGAGACATGTATATATGTTTTATAGCATCTTTCTCAAGTTAGTATGCATATTAGTGAAACCATATCAATAATTATTTTGACCATTTTTTTTGTTTTATGAGTCGAGACAAAAGTATAGTTTTGTCTCTTTATTTTTTTTTAATTTTTTTTTAGAGACTTAATATGAAGCAAAATATTTTCTTGATGAATTTATTTTTCAATATTTAGTTAGTTAAATGTATATTCTAAAAATGTTATAAATTATAAGAAAAAAAGGACATCTGTCACTTAATTTAAGGAATCTGATATGAGTGAGTTATTTTCCTTTAAATAATATTTTTATTCTTCATTTTAATTATTTCAATCGGTACTTATGTAGTTAGGTATATTAAATGTTCAAAAACATCATAAAATCATTATTTCTCTATCATATATTTTACCTTGTATTATTAATTACGAAATGACACTTTTAAAATCATAANGTATTTAGAGGTTCGTACATGTGACAACCAAATTCTGAGTAGTGTTGAGTCTTAATTAAAGTCTTTCGCTTATTTATTATCTTTTATTCTCGTATTTCTACCTCTCTATCGTTGTGGTTGGGTTAGGCTGACATGTCCGGTGGGAAATGGACACGTGCCATCACATCCGGATTTGGGGTGTGACAAAAACACAAACAAGTAAAAAAACAGTGTTATGACAATCAGAAAAACAAATTCAAGATCTACAAAATTAATGAGATCTAAAAGACGATTGATGTAAAATAAAATAACAAGTATCATATCAATAAAATCTAATATGAAAATAAAAAATATCTCACAAAATTAAGTTCTATATGTATTTTTTTGGAGTAGTGCATATTTACCTTTATACTCGTGAAACTCGAGTAAATGAATTATCTCGCCGGAAAATTCTTTATCATCATCAATCAACAACACAGAAACTGTTAGAACAAAAATACTCAAGAAATTGATTTGAAGAATAAAAATAGAGTGAACTTATGAAATTTCAGCTATGTATTAATTTGCATAAGATCTGAATTTATACAAGGAAAAACCTAACCATTTCCTATCTAGTAGCCCCTTACAAAGTGGATGTTAAAACTAAATAAGAACATGTGCCACTAACAACCATAAAAGGGGCCACTAACTTCAGAAAGTTGAGCAACTAAAGTTGACTAAGTTTAGCTAGAAAATAGGAAGCACTAAACTAAAATAAGTAAAAATAATAAGCTGGAAAAAATGACAGTTGTCTAACACTCCTCCTTGGCATTTTTGTGGCAAACACCAATTCATTCCCTCAGATCTTCAAACCTTTCCTTGGCCAATGACTTAGTGAAAATGTCAGCTAGCTGGTTCTCAGAAGAACAATGAACAAGCAACACTTCATTAGATTGTTGGACTTCTCTAATAAAATGAAACTTGATCTTGATATGCTTAGTTCGACCATGAAACACTGGATTTTTTGAGATTGAAACTGTTGAACTGTTGTCACACATGATCTTGGTAGCTTCTGTTTGTTCATGACTCAAGTCCTTCAACATCTTTCTTAGCCAGATAGATTGATTCACAGCAAATGCAACATTTATGTACTCAACTTCTGTTGTTGATTGAGCTGTAGTTTCTTGTTTCCTAGAGCTCCAACTAAAATAACTTGTCCCTAAACAAAAAAGATATCCAGAGGTGCTTCTGGAATCATCAACTCCGCCACCCCAATCACTATCAGAGTACCCGATTAGGTTCATAGTTACTTCGGTAGATGTTGTGAAAAAAGTTCCAAACTTGTTGGTTCCTTTAATATACCTTAACATTCTTTTAGCCGTTGTGAAGTGTGTGTCTCTAGGCGAATGCATGAACCTAGAGAGCAAAGTTACAACAAATAGAATGCTAGGTCTGCTTACGGTTAGATAAAGAAGACTCCAATTAAGCTTCTATACATACTCTCATCCACTTTTTTGAAATCCTCATCCTTGCCAAGTTTCACACCAGTAGAGATTGGAGTACTCATAGGTTTGCAGTCTTGCATATTGAACCTGTTTAGAATATCCGAAATGTATTTCTGTTGGCATATGAAAATTCCATCACTGGACTGCAACACTTCCATGCCAAGAAAGTACTTCATGACTCCAAGATCAGTCATTTCAAAGATTTTCTCCATTTCATCTTTGAACCTTTAGATTAGTTCAATTTTGCTTCCCGTCACAAACATGTCATCCGCATAAATTGAGACAATTAAGGACTCACCTGCAGTGACTTTCATCTACAAAGCAACTTCACTTTGACTTCTACTAAAGCCAAGTTGGATGAGATGATTGTCCATCCTTTCATACCATGCCTTTGGGGCTTGTTTTAGGCCATACAAGGCCTTCATTAAGACATAAACTTGATCCTCTTTTCCAGGAATTGAGAAACCATCAGGTTCCTCTACATAGATCTCTTCAGCAAGCAAACCATTCAAAAAAGCCGATTTGACATCAAGTTGATGAATCTGCCAGGAACTATGAGATGCAAATGCAAGAATAAGCTTGATTGTGTCATACCTTGCTACAGGAGCAAATGTTTTTTGGTAATCCACACCATATTGTTGTACGTATCCCTTCACCACCAATCTAGCCTTATGTTTGCAAATTGTTCCATCATGATTGAATTTTATCTTGAAATTTCATTTTACACCAATCACCTTCAATTTCTAGGTCTGTTAACAAGCTGCCAGGTTTCGTTCTTCTCGATCATGTCTAGTTCATCTTGCATAGATTTCCTCCATGCTTGAGAGTCTTGTGCTTCAGCATAGCTTATTGGTTCAAAGGTAACCAAGTTACACCGCTGATAGACATCTTTTAAGGATCGAATTTCCCTCACTGGTACATCATCCACTAGTTCATCTTCTGAAAGTTGAGGTTGCTCTTTTGAAAATAAATCAGAATAAAAGGTCTTCTGATTTTTCCAATCCCAACTAGCTGCTTCATCAAAGTTCACTTCTCGGCTGAGAATTAGTTTTTCTGATTTCAAACAGAAAATCCTGTAACCTTTGGATGAACTATAGCCCATAAATATGCCTTTATGAGCCTTGTTGTCCAGCTTAGTCCTCTTTGTTTCTGGAACTCGATAATAACATATACACCCAAAGATTCTGAGATGGTGTACTGATGGTTTGTTCCCACACCGAGCTTCGTATGGAGTCATGTCCTGCAAGGCCTTAGTAGGCAATTTGTTCAGCAAATATACAGAGGTATTGACTGCCTCCGCCCAAAACTGATTTGGGATCTTTCTTTCGAGCAAAAAACATATGGCCATCTCTATTACTGTCATGTTTTTCCTTTCAGACACGCAATTTTGTTGTGGAGTGTATGGTAATGTCAATTGGCGTTCAATACTTGTGCTATTACAAAACTCCACAACCTGAGAAGAAGTATATTCTCCTCCATTGTCAGACCTTAAAGCCTTAATACTAAGATTACATTGATTTTCTACTAAAACTTTAAATTGTTTAAAAATATCAAAGACTTCACTCTTCAGTCTAATGAAATAAAGCCAACACATTCTGGTGTAGTCATCAATAAATAGGAAAAAGTATTTGTTACCACTTAATGAATTTGTTTTTATTGGTCCGCATAAATCCGTATGAATGAGCTGAAGTTTCTGGTTAGCTCTCCATACTTGATTTGCTTGAAATGACAATTTTGTTTGCTTTTCTTGTTGGCAAGTTTCACAAACTTGAGCATTAGAAAGAAATTTAGGCATATTTTTCACTAGCTCCTTCTTTTTCATCTCTGCGATGCCTCTCAGATTGAAGTGACCAAACTTTTGTGCCATAGGTTTGTACATGTTTGTGAAGTAATAGTGTAAGCATGCTCAATTATTTTCTCCCAATCAACTGAAAACATTTTGTTGCTCATCTTGACATAAAATAATTCTACTCCAGAAAGGTCAGAAACAACACATTCACGATTCCTAAAATGCAGAAAATAATTATTTTCAAGCATCTGTCCAACACTCAACAAATTTTGACTCATATCAGGTGTGTACAAAACATCAGGAATAGTTTTGATACCTGATATTGTTGAGATAGACACTGTACCTCTGCCTTTGACTTCTATTGCCTCACTGTTTCCCACTTTTACTTTAGATTTGTATGTATCATCAAGGAATTTGAACATTTCAGCATCATTGCACAAGTGATGTGTGCAACCACTATCAAGAAGCCATGAATCATAGGATTAATTGATTGAAAAGTATGAAACTGCAAAGAGTTGCTCCTCATGTGCATCTGCAGCTTCTGCTACTTATGCTTGCAAAGCACTAGAGGCCTTTGCTCTTGATTTGCAGACCTTGGATATGTGCTCCATCTGCTACAGTTGCCGCATATAGCATCGACCCTCCACCAACAGTACTTCTCCAGATGTGTAGTTCTTTTACAATGTTTGCACGGAGGGAACTTCTACTTCACATCTCCACTATTATTTCCTCCATCATGCTTGCCCTTATTTTTTTGGTTGACCTGTTGCCTTCCTTTACCAAATATTTGTTTTTGTACAGAGAAAGCTCCTTCAATGAACTTGTCCCATCTCATAGTCCTCTTTTGCTCTTGTGATTGAATAGCACTCATTTGTTCACCTAATGAAAGTTTGCCCAGGTCCTTGGATTCTTCAAGAGAGGAAATCTTAGATTCAAATCTCTCGGGAAGAGTCACAAGAACTTTCTCCACAATTCGTTTGTCTGTAAATTCTTCACCAAGAAGTCTAATGTTATTAATAATTAAGGAGATTCAATCAGCATACTTACTGATTGTTTCATCGTCCTACATATTCAAGCACTCAAACTCTCTTTTCAGGTTCAACACTTGCATTTGACGTGTTCTATCACTGCCTTGATATTCTTCTTTCAACCTATCCTAAGCATTTTTTGTTGTTTTGCAAGCCATGATTCTGTAAAACACAGAATCTGCCACAACATTCTGCATAAGCGACTTGGCTTTAGATTTCTTTGCATTCTCTTCATTGTTGGATTTGATTTGAGCCAAGGTAGGATTTGCTGGTAGAGCAGCAAGTGGTTTATCTTCCATCACAGTTTCCCAAAGTTCATAGGCTTCCAGAAAAGCTTGCATCTTCACAGACCAGATTTGGTAATTTTCACCGGTGAAAGTGAATGGTGGATTTAAAGGTAGGTTGTTGAATGTCATTTGTGTTGTAGGTTAAAACTTTTTGGTCCTGTAAGATCAACTAGAGGCTCTGATGCCACTGTTAGAACAAAAATACTCAAGAAATTGATTTAAAGAATAAAAATAGAGTGAATTTATGAAATTCCAGCTATGTATTAATTTGCATAAGATCTGAATTTATACAAGGAAAAACCTAACCATTTCCTATCTAGTAGCCACTTACAAAATGGATGTTAAAACTAAATAAGAACATGTGCCACTAACAACCATAAAAGGGGCCACTAACAACCATTAAAGGGGCCACTAACTTCAGAAAGTTGAGCAACTAAAATTGACTAAGTCTAACTAGAAAATAGGAAGCATTAAACTGAAATAAGTAAAAAACAGTAAAAATAATAAACTGGAAAAAATGCCAGTTGTCTAATAGAAACTTCATTTATCATTTTATGATAAAAATCGGCCATTGAATTTTCTATCATTGAAATTTTTGTTCTTTAAAAATAACAAAAAAGTGTTACTTTGAACGATGAGATTCAATAAATAAAAAGACTGAAGTCCATTTTATATCTTTAATGTACTTTTTTTGTTGAAGGAAACTCTAATTTAGATTGGTTTCTTTCTTTGAGACATGTATATATGTTTTATAGCATCTTTCTCAAGTTAGTATGCATATTAGTGAAACCATATCAATAATTATTTTGACCATTTTTTTTGTTTTATGAGTCGAGACAAAAGTATAGTTTTGTCTCTTTATTTTTTTTTAATTTTTTTTTAGAGACTTAATATGAAGCAAAATATTTTCTTGATGAATTTATTTTTCAATATTTAGTTAGTTAAATGTATATTCTAAAAATGTTATAAATTATAAGAAAAAAAGGACATCTGTCACTTAATTTAAGGAATCTGATATGAGTGAGTTATTTTCCTTTAAATAATATTTTTATTCTTCATTTTAATTATTTCAATCGGTACTTATGTAGTTAGGTATATTAAATGTTCAAAAACATCATAAAATCATTATTTCTCTATCATATATTTTACCTTGTATTATTAATTACGAAATGACACTTTTAAAATCATAAAAATAATAATATTTTAAAGATAAAATATTTTATATATTTTCTTATATCAAACACAACCTTAATGATTTTTTATACACATATACCTAATAGGTAATATAAAACTTCACTCTTAACCGGAGGTCTTGGGTTCGAGCCTTTGATATGGAGAAAATCATGTTGGGAGTGTCACCCTCGAAAGGATCCTACATTGTACAATCTAAATTTAATTAGAGCTTCAATGCAGACTCCTAACACCGGGTCCAGTGGGAAACCAAAAAAAAATTGAAAACAAAACAAAAAATGGAGAACAGTTGGGTGAAAATAAGACCAAAATTAATGTAATTCAAACAGTTGAGGGGCATTTTAAGCCCTTCTCCGTTTGACAAATGACACCAAACTATGCCTCCAGAAAAGTGTATCGGACTTGTCATTTGTAGCCCAATCGAATGGATTAGTTCAATATAATTGAACCTTCAATTAAATCCACTTGAATCATTAGTTATATTGACACGCAATATTTATTGAAACTAGTATATCTTGACTATAAGTCAAAATATTTAGGATTTAAATTTAACTAAGTTTTGCCATCCAGAATGCCATAAAACATTAAAAAAGATAGAGTACTACATAGTCTAAAATACAAAATGAAAGATGCAATTTCCTTTGTCTCCATAAAAAGCCTCAGACTGCATTGGATCATGTTGAAGAATCATCAGGAAAATTTGTTATATCTGGAAATTGAGCACTCGATGTTGCCTGCATATAAATATATAACACAAATATTTTGATTTAAAAACTTATATTGAATTCAGCTAATATAAATAACCAAACACATAAAAAATATAACATCAAATTTTATATCAAGATTAATATTCTAATTACAACCCCTAATACTACTATCAATCTTCAATATAAAAAAGTCATTTTCCAAAAAAATAATTTGTTTTTTAAGGACTCCCATCATGACAAACATAGATAAATAAATAGTAGCATTGCAACGTACATAAGCAAAGTTAAGATAGAAGCACTGACCATATCACTAGAGTAAACTTGATCAAACAAACTGTCATGTTCATTGGGTAGGTCAAAACTTGGAGGTTCATTATTCTGAAAGAGGAAATCCAGATTATCAAAATCAAAATAAGCATCACAATCCATCATCTCACTTGACTCACTTCCTTGAGTATCACTCACATGTGATGTTGTGACAATATTGTTGGCTGGTTGAGCCATGTTTTGTCCACCAATATGTTGCTGAAAATCAATATTTGCTAATCCCAATCCATCAAGTGTCGAATTTTCAATATTTGTATCCAAGGGATAGTCACTTTGAGCATGATGAATCCCATTGTTAAACCCTAGCTCAGGTCTATTTTCCGCGCTCCCAATATTTGATCCTTGTAACTCACCAATATGTTGCTGAAAATCAATATTTGCTACTCCCAATCCATTAATTGTCGAATTTGTAATATTTGTATCCAAGCGATAGTCATTTTGAGCATGATGAATCCCATTGTTAAACCCTAGCTCAGGTCTATGATCAACGCTCCCAATATTTGATCCTTCCAATCCGAATAACTCGGATAAAGGTCCATGTTGTTGTTGTAGCCCAGCAAGATTGTTATTTTCAGCCGATGATAACAATGGGGTATCAAATGGGTTGAGGTACTGGGGATCAACTTGATGTTGTTGGTGGTAGACCTCGTGCAAACTTGAACTCTCTCCTCTAGCAAAAATATTATTATTTGGTAGAAATGAAATTTCTTGACCTCTTTGGGTTTCTTGGTCATATTGTTGTTGTAGATTTGTAACATTCATTTTAAGATGAGACGTCGTCTCAAATATTCCAAGGCTACTAGAACCACTTGAGATTCCCAATTGACCTGATGAATGATGACAAGTAGATTTTCTCTTCCTTGGAGCTTTCCAAGTATGGTTACGACATTTCTGTAAGGTGTTAAGAAGAAAGAAAAATTAAGAAAGAAGTCATTATTTTCGATAAAAATATTTTTGTGTTTGATATAATAGGTTAACAATAAATATCTCTCAAATAAGATATAAACTAAAGTTAGATAATGATATTATTGAGTTGAATATTCTTTTGATAAAAGTTTTAACTACTAAAGGTTTATATTAATGTCTAAATAATCATTGGCGAAAGTGATATAAAATCTTATTTTATGAAAAATGACTTCCCAATTTTTTTCCATAAAAACGTCTTATTGATTTTTCCTTTTACCAAATACACACAAATATTACATAAATAATTCACCACTTAAAAAATTTAAGGAAATTTGAGAAATATACCTGAAGGTGACTAGCTACTTGATACCTAGTAAGACCAGGTACATTCATCGCCTCAAGAATATCACTTGGAAAACATCCTACAAAACAATTCATAACAATGAAAATTCACTTTAACTTAACATATATCCCTAATTAAGTTAAGAAATACAAATTAAATACAATTATTAGTCTGAGCGTCTTAATTCCAAGTAAGTTGACCACGACTATAAGTATGAAGTAATAAATAATTGTGAAGTAAACTTACTGCCATCATTGAGTTTGTTCACAGCTTCTTGAAATTTGTCATGAAGATCCACAGTCCATATAATGCGAGTCTTTCGTCGAATAATAACCTTAGTAGCACTGCTTTGACTCTTTGCCTCTTCAATCAGTTTTCTACCTTTCTTTCTCCTGAATTTGCTCTTTTCATTAGATACAACATCATTTGTGGTCTCATGGATATCATTGCCTTGCTCATCTATATTAATAGGCACATTATTTTCCTCTACATGTTGTTCTTCATTATCTCCAATAATATTAATGTTGTCAATGACATCAATAGTCTTTCCCTCTTGTGTATTCTTTTGCAATACAAGTTGCCACAAGTACTTCACAAATCCTTGGTGAAGTGGCTTTTGCATGTAAAAATAAGCACCACTTTCAAAAGCTTTCTTTGCTGAGCGTACATCGTATTCATCACAAATACCTGCATTGTTATTTTAAAAAAGCTAGCGATGAAAATTAAATTATATTGTAAACATTATGTAAGGGTTAATTTGGTTTTTATCTATTATAACAATATATATTCTTACAAAAACAGCTATTATCTTATCACTAAAAGTAAGAGTTAGCATAATAGATAATTTATGACTCTAAATAACAAAATAAAATTCATAGCTAATCCTTCTTGATGACATATTGCCAACAAAATCTATTTAGCTAAGGGTTATTTAGGGATGATAAATTAAAGATATATTTGATAATTAACTTTTTTAATAAGTATATTATTAAATGTCATAAATGAAGAGTAAAATTAAATACTTACAAATTGAAACTATATCCAAGGCTACAGCTTGATCCAAAAGCTGAAATGAAAGCAAGCCGGCTGAATTCATGTTGATAATCATTAAATCGATTTTTTCCTTTCCTTTGGAGAGCATTGACATTCCTTGTGAAGCCATATCAACTGTCCTAACTATATCAATGCATTTTAAAGATCAATGAAAAGAACATGAAAATAAAATTAAATACAAAAAATTATCATGAAAATTTATTTATTTCTCATAAGAAAATTTAACTATAAAATAACTAATAAAATTCTAGATACATGTAGTTTAAAAGAATGAAATAACAATAGTATATTGAAAAATAGTAAAACTTATTTATATATATTTTTTTTGCTATATCCCATAAAAGACAAAAAGCTTTTTATCTCAAAGTCAATAATAGTAATAACTAGATTGACTCTAATATGTTTCTTTCTTTCTGTTTCTTTTCATTGTCCGAATCTTGCTGTTACTATCTAAATAATTTATTCTTTAAATTATAAATAAATTTGTAAAAATCACAGATCTAAGCCTTAATTAAAATTTATATATGAAGAATTTAATTGATTTTCTCTTTCCACTATTTGTAGCTCTAGATCAATTAATAAAAAATATTTTTTTTCTCTTTTTCTACAAAAAAAGTCAAGAGTTAAACACACATCTAAGTTTATTAAGTAGGTAAAATGATCACATATAAATTATGCCTCCTCTAGGATATCAGATGAAATTGAAATGACAAAAAAATTAATATAAACTACCATATATGTTAAAAATAATATAGATCTCTACAGAGAAAACTAATCAAGCGTGTGACAAGCATATGAAAAATCTACAAAAAAAAAAAAATCATTTATCATCTAGTAAAAAAAACATAAACAAGTTTAAATTAAGTTATCGTTCTAAATTTTACTTATTGAGTTCAATATATCTTAATAATTTTAAAAAATTAAAAGTGAAAGTATTTTTTGTCTACATCCTAACAAAGACAAGAAGTTTTTATATCAAAGTCAACAACAACAATAATAACAATAATAATAATAATAATAATAATAATAATAATAATAATAATAATAATAATAATAATAACAATTGACTCTCATCAGTTTCTCTCTTTCCCTTTCTTCATATTGTTTTTATTGTGTGCCTTCACTATCTGAATAATTTATTTCTCTAAAATATAAATAAATTTATAAAAATTAAAGATCTAATCCCTAATTAAAATTTGTATCTCAAGAATTTAATAGATTTTCTCCTCCAACTCTTTATTGCTCTAGATCAATTGACAAAGAACATTTTCTTCTCTTTTTCTACAAAAAGATCAAGAGTAAAATACATATATGTAAGTTGATTACGTAGATAAATGATATGTATAGATTATGTCTCTTCGGGGATATCTGATAGAATTGAAATTAAATGATAAGAAAATTAATATAAACTACCACCATCACTAAAAATTATATAGATCTCTACAGAAAAAACTAATCGGGTGTAACAAGCTTATAAAATAAATTACAAAAAGTCATTTAGTAACTTGTAAAAATAACATAAACAAGTAAAGAAACAGTGTTATGACAATCAGAAAAACAAATTCAAGATCTAAAAAATTAATGAGATCTAAAAGGCGATTGATACAAAATAAAATAAAAAATAAGATAACAAGTATTATATCAATAAAATCTATTATGAAAATAAAACATATCACACAAAATTAAGTTCTATATGTATTTTTTGGAGTAGTGCATATTTACCTTTATATTCGTGAGACTCGAGTAAATAAATCATCTCACTGACAAATTTTTTATCATCATCAATCAACAACACATAAACTTCATTTATCATTTTATGATAAAAATTGGTCATTGAATTCTCTATCATTGAAAATTTTGTTCTGTAAAAATAATAAAAAAAAATGTTACTTTAAAGGATGAGATTCAAGAAATAAAAACAACGAAGACCATTTTTATATGTCTAATGTACTTTTTCAGTTGAAGAAGCTCTAATTTGGATTGGTCTCTTTCTTTGAGACATGTATATATAGCATCCTCCCCAAGTTAGTATGCATATTTGTGTAACAATATCAATAATTATGTTGACCATTTTTTTTGTTTTTTGAGTCAAGACAAAAGTATTATTTTGTCTCTTTATTTATATTTTTTCTTTTCTTTTTAGGGACTTAATTAATATGAAACAAAAATATTTTTTTTGATAAAATCATTTTTCAGTGTTTAGTTACTTAAAAATATGTTCTAAAAATATTATAAATTATAAGAAAAAAGGACATCTGTCACTTTTTAAGGAATCTAATATGAGTGAGTTATTTTTCTTTAAATAATATTTTAATTATTTCAATCGGTACTTATGTATATTAAATGTTCAAAAACATCATAAAATCATTATTTCTCTGTCATATCTTTCACATTGTATTATTAATTACGAATGACATTTTTAAAATCATTAAAAAAAGGTAAAATATTTTTTTTATTCTCTTATATCAAACACAACCTTAGTGATTTTTTAATAACATATATCTAATAAATAATATAAAACCTCAAAAAATCTGAATTTATTATTATTCTACTTGTTACCATTCATTGGTCCATTTACCAATATTCGAACATTTACAATTACTTTTCTAATTTTATTCTAAATTCTTTCTTTTTATTCAATTGAAATTCTGATATATATATTTTTAGATATGGAGAAAATTCTATTCGGAGCATCACCCTCGAATGGACTCCGCATTGTATAATTTGTATTTAATCGGAGCTCCAATGCTAACTCTTAACACCGGATCAAGTGGGAAATCAAAAAAAAAATGAAAACTAAACAAAAAATGGAGAACGGTTGGGTGAAAATAAGACCAAAATTAATGCAATTCGATCTTTAAAATGTTACATTTAAAACAACCCACACTATTCATGTTAATACAGACAGAAAAAAATATTCAAATATATCAGTTACACTTTTGTATTAGTTTTGACTCTCTTCATATTGGAATCCCATCGTCAAATGTCATTAATTTCAATGGCAAATAAAAATTAATGATATTGCCACATGTTTTTTATTTTTGATAATTATTTTTTTTTATTTATTTAAAGTCGAGTTAAAGTAAATATCATATTTTTAATTAATTATGTTTTTTCTAGTATGTGTGTGTAATCATAAAAATATATTTGTACTTGTATTGTAAATTACATGTATTTGAAAAAATAATCAACTCATAAAGAAAAATTAATACGAAAGTTCTTTCACTTATAATGACATATATTTAATAAGGTTGTAATTAAGTCATTGTACTTTATTTTACTTACGGAAAAGGGTCATATTTACCCTTCTACTCTTAGAAAAGGGTCATATTTACCCTTCGTCATAGTTTTTTGATATACTTTTTTGAATAACAGCCACAGGTATAC
>NC_064290.1:46534354-46560493 GCF_019186545.1 Solanum stenotomum
GTCTCTTTATTTTTATTTTTATTTTTTCTTTTCTTTTTAGGGACTTAATATGAAACAAAATATTTTTTTTGATAAAATCATTTTTCAGTGTTTAGTTACTTAAAAATATGTTCTAAAAATATTATAAATTATAAGAAAAAAGGACATCTGTCACTTTTTAAGGAATCTAATAGGAGTGAGTTATTTTTCTTTAAATAATATTTTAATTCTTCATTTTAATTATTTCAATCGGTACTTATGTATATTAAATGTTCAAAAACATCATAAAATCATTATTTCTCTGTCATATCTTTCACATTGTATTATTAATTACGAATGACATTTTTAAAATCATTAAAAAAAGGTTAAAAAAAAATTTATTCTCTTATATCAAACACAGCCTTAGTGATTTTTTAATAACATATATCTAATAAATAATATAAAACCTCAAAAAAATCTGAATTTATAATTATTCTACTTGTTACCATTCATTGATCCATTTACCAATATTCGAACATTTAAAATTACTTTTTCTAATTTTATTCTATATTCTTCTTTTTTATTCAATTGAAATTCTGATATATATATTTTTAAATATGGAGAAAATTCTATTGGGAGCATCACCCTCGAATGGACTCCGCATTGTATAATTTGTATTTAATCGGAGCTCCAATGCTAACTCTTAACACCGGATCAAGTGGGAAACCAAAAAATAAAATGAAAACTAAACAAAAAATGGAGAACAGTTGGGTGAAAATAAGACCAAAATTAATGCAATTCAATCTTTAAAATGTTACATTTAAAACAACCCACACTATTCATATTTAATACAGACAGAAAAAAAATTGTCAAATTTATCAGTTACACTTTTGTTTTAGTTTTGACTCTCTTCACATTGGAATCCCATCGTCAAATGTCATTAATTTCAATGGCAAATAAAAATTAATGATATTGCCACATTTTTTTATTTTTAATAATTATTTTATTTATTTAAAGTCGAGTTAAAGTAAATATCATATTTTTAATTAATTATGTTTTTTCTAGTATGTGTGTGTAATCATACAAAAATTAATACGAAAGTTCTTTCACTTATAATGACATATATTTAATAAGGTTGTAATTAAGTCATTGTACTTTATTTTACTTACGGAAAAGGGTCATATTTGCTCTTCTACTCTTAGAAAAGGGTCATATTTACCCTTCGTCATACTTTTTTGATACACTTTTTTGAATAACAGCCACAAGTATACCTTGACTTGATTAAAATTCATTTTTTGATATTTTTCTGAATTACAATCATAAACAAAGCAGCCGAAATGACCGCTAAGGTGATCTTGTCAAAACGCCCTTTCAAGTACACGCTTGTGGACGTTTTGGTAACACTTATGCTTCTCAACAATCTTTTCTCTAGGATAAAAAGGTGATTCTTTTGAGATCTTGTAAAGCTACGGAGAGAAAGTTGAAGGCCATTGTCTATGTATTATCATGTTTTGATGGCTAAATTAATGTGAAAGGATGGGTATTGAAATCGGGTTAATGGGTCTTTATTTTGGTTAGGTCGAATTTTACTATATGGGTCAGATAGAATACTAAATAGAAAATAAAATTTTAATTATAATAAAAATATATACACATGGAGCCATGTAAGCGCCATGTAGGCGTCACGTAGACTTATAAAAATGGTGACACAATACTTAACTGTACAACGGCAAATATGTGCCTAAAAGGTGGATGGTAAGGGCAAATATATCAAAAAAGTATGACGAAGGGTAAATATGACCATTTTCTAAGAGTTCAAGGGCAAATATAACCCGTTTCCGTTTTTTTTTGGGGGGGGAGGGGGGGTAATGTGGTTGGGGTAGAAAAATAAATAAAAATAAAGTCTTAATTTTGGAAAAACATCTTCCAAAACATTTAAGCCAACCAAACATGAGAAATTGGAAAACAATTTTCAGAAAATGTTTTCCTTCATAATTAATCATCCCTCAACTATGATTCAAATCTAATGTACATCCTTATATTATCTAAGTGAGCAAAGGACATTCTTATACTATCCAAAAATTAACAAGAATTACCCTTCAATCTATTTTTGTCAAGAAACTGATTGAACCAATAAAAAATATTTTTTTTTTTAATTTGGTCATGTCTTAGCCACGGTGAGAAGATCAAAGTTACCTAAAAAGAATAAGGATATGAATATGAAATGAATCTCTCATTCTCGAAATTTAAATTTTGTGTGTTCTTAGTTTTTATGTATTTTGCATCATCAAGTAAATTGACTGGCAACAATACATAAGTCTTGAAATAATATACAGTAGGTTCCCGATGGTTAGAAAAATTATTTAAAAAATACTATGCCCAACTATTTAGAGATTGTATTTAATGAAATATTCAGTATGTATGTATGTTATATACAATGCAATTCACATTTTATACAATGTACAAAAATACTGGAAATTTAGGGAAATTACGTACATGTTTAGTTATGAAAATAAAATAATTGCTTTATTTGAAATTTTTAAAGTTGGAGTTCTATTTGACCATACTTTTTACAAAGAATATTTAGAATTTGAATATATTTTGTCTGAATATGATTTAAACCCTCAATTTCTAAAATTAGAAAAATCACCCAACTCAACTAGCTTAACCATGTGTACATATATTCATTTGACTTGACACATTTTTTTTGTTGGTGGTGTGAGTTTCTTAAAAAATAGAACAAAAGGATGAATCTTGCAACTTTTTGGATAGTGCAAGTCTTGAAATAATTATATAGTAGGTTCCGATGGTTAGAAAGATTATGTAAAAAATACATTTTAAAAATATTATGCCCAACTATTTAGAGATTTAATTTAATAAAATAGTTAGTATGTATGTACGTTATATACAATGCAATTCACATTTTATACAATGTACAAAAATGCTGGAAATTTAGGGAAATTATGTACACGTTTAGTTATGAAAATAAGAAAAAATAATTGCTTTATTTGAAATTTTTGAAGTTGGAGTTGTATTTGACCATACTTTTTAAAAAGAATATTTAGAATTTGAATATATTTTGTCTGAATATGATTTAAACCCTCAATTTATGAAAATTAGAAAAATCACCTAACTCGACTAGCTTAACCATGTGTACATATATTCATTCAACTTGACACATTTTTTTTGTTGGTGGCGTGAGTTTCTTAAAAAAATAGACAAATGAATGAATCTTGCAACTTTTTGGATAGTGCAAGAATGATTTTAGATTTAAGTCATACTTTAGGAATGAATTTAGCCAAAAACTCTACCAAACACACCCTTAATGAAGAACTTGTAGAAGTGTATAGTTTATGGAAGAGTATCTAACATTATGGATGAATCATTTGATTATGAGTTTGCTATGTGTCTCTTAGTTAAAATTAGGGCAAACTTGGGCTAAAATATTATGACACGGGTATATTTGCACCTTAAGTATAATAAAAGGGGTATATATGTATCGAAAATATAACGAAGAATTTATTTAAACTATTTCTAATAGTATAGAGATTATAGCCGTTAAAATGGGTTTAGCCCATGGGGCTGGTCCAAATCAGCCCATTTAAAACTAGGGCTTATAAGCCCAACCCATAGAAGCCCTTGGCCCTTGAGGCTTGATCCAAGCTGGGTCGGGGTCGGCCCATGGGGCCAAAATTATTTATTTAAGGGTATCTTACAATACTCTCTTTAGTATATGATCTAATTATTTAAATGCACGTTATGTTGTAATAGTATGAATCTTACCAGATTTTGGTACGTCCAAATACATGTATCTCGGGATACGGACTCAAAATTAAGTTAGTTTTTTTCTAGATACACTCTATCTAAGTGGATTCACATGTATCTAGGATACATAAACAAATTCTGCAACCTCGCTTCCCTCCGATCTCGCTTGCCACTCTCTTATCTCGCTCACGTATCTAAGATGCATCATAATAGATACATGTATCTCGCATATCTAGTATCCTAGATATATATTCTAATTACACTAGATCTTTTGCTAGTGTTATTGAAACAACACCATTATTAGCTATATTTGATTTGAAAATCTTCTCATTTTCTTGATGTTGTAGAATTTTAATTTTGAAAAGAAAAAAAATGATAAAAAAAGAAGGGCTAGCCCGCCCTAGTCCTCGATCCTTCTTAGGGTTGGATTGGGTTGGGTTGAGCATTTTCAGGCCCTTCCAAATGAAGAGCCGGCCTGCCCTACCCCTTCAAATTTCTTGACCCGCGAGACTTGAATCGGGTGGAGCTGGGCTGACCCTTTTTGACAACTCTGTCAGAGATAGACTTAACCTTTTTCCGTAAAATATTTCTAGCTAATAGCGTTTTCTTTATATATGTGTGTGCTAGTGTATATATTAGTATTTTAAAGCTCACATATATGTATTTGAAAGAATGTTCGTCTTGTGAATGGAAAAATAATACTCCCTTCGTTTCTAAAATAATGTCATAGTTTGACATGTACCAAAATGATAGAGTTTAGAAAAGTAAAAAAAAACTTTTCAATTTTGTGGTCCTAAATAAAATTTGTGTCAAATATATTAAATTACCCTTTAATCTCGTTGTCTTAAACATGCCACACAGAAAGATGAAATTTAAGTGTTGCCAAAAAGAAAAGGAAGCATTCTTTTTTAAACAGACTAAAAAGGAAAGCAGGTCATTCTTTTCAAAATGAAGTAAAAAAAAAGGATCCTTGGATGAAAATCAAATGTTACACTTGTGCATGTGCAAACATGAATGTATTTTTATTTTTTTTTCAAAGAGAGCAAACATGAATGTATTTTTTTTAGTTCCCTTTCACATATGTGCATGTGCATATATTATTACTTCTATTGCTCGATAATGTACTTGAGAGAATGGTTTACCCATAAATGAAAAACATGACAATAAGGAGGATCCTTAATTTCTTGAGTTTGAAGTGAATCTTGCAATTATTGGTAAATGTAATGACCCTTATGGTTGTTTTGTGTTTTTGTTATGTTTTTTTTTTTTTTTTTTTTCCTTTTATCCCTTTTACAGCTTATGTATGTCATTTTTATATATAGGGATGAGTGACATGATTTTTGAATTTTGATGAGATTTTTAGTTTTGAAAATTGGTAAATTTGACCAAATTAAAATTCCAGGTAAATGCTCTCGAAATTGAATTTTGACTGTTCTATTAGGTCCAAAATGGAAATTTTGAATTATTTGGATAGGTTGTACGGATCACAAAGTGTTTGGGAGTGATTTAAAATGTGAGTTTGACAGGCTTCTCCCAAGGCAAGGACTAAGGGATTCTTCATTGGTTGAAAATTCTGAGTTTAAGAAACTTAAGATTGACCATGGTTAATATTTCATCTAGACGATCCAGAATTGGTGAGTTGGCGGTTCCAGCATATCCTAAGTGTGGTTTTTAGTCAATATACACATTTTCTGTTTCCATGGAGTCTTGAACAAATCTCGAGGATTCAATCAAAGCTTGACTGAATGTAGTAGTTTTTGCCAATTAATGTATATGGTGCTACTCACGATTGTGAAGTATAATCTTCTGAAGAATCTCACAAGTGCAAGATCTTTGTTCGCATATACAATGTTTGATTTTTTTAAACCTAAGTCTAGAGCGTTTCTCGCAATTATAATGTTGTATTCACAATTGCGGGATCAGAGTAGTGTCTCTGGGGGAAGGGGGGGGGGGGTTATGAGAGGTTTGCAATGATGATGGTTGGTTCAAAATTGTAATACTTGGTCGGGATCCAGTTCCTCACAATTGCAATGATCCATTCACAATTGGAAAGATTTCAAGATTTTGGTAGGTATTTCAAGATTTGATTATGGTGGGAGGGGGGGGGGGGTGAAGTGAAGAATCTAACCTTTCATCTACACATCCCCCACCAATCTATCATCGAATTAAAGATTAAATTAGTGTTTTAAATTGGGGAATCGAGGAATTTTTCCCCCAAAGTGAGTTTTATGTATTTCTTTATTTATATTTGGGTGTTAATTAATGGTTCATTTTAGCTAACTTTTTATCCATGAGTTTCGCAAGATATGGATAAAACTATTTTGAAAGAAATTTCCAGATTCGACACTTGTATGTCTCGAAGTTGACATTTTGAGCCGATTCTTTTCATGGAAAGATAGGTGACTATAAAATCATTTACTATATCGATTGCATATTTGACTAGATTGGGATTATTCAGAGTTTTTAAAGAAAGGAAAAATCATAATTTAAATTTTTAGGTTTTGATTAAGAAAAATTGAGACTTTCTTTGACTCTTTATGAAGTGTTAGTGTAATGTTTAATTGAACAAATGGGGTAATGGGTAGTAAAGATCTGTATAAATGAGATGACGAGCATTTAGATAGGTACCAGAAGCATGATATGAGTTATTTGATTATTTTCCTCGTTTGGATTGAATTCCATGACTCGTAAGCATATTTTAAAGGATATGTGATTTACTTGGTTCATATTCATTATTATTTTGAATTTGTATTAATATTATGGCATCACTATTGGACGTATGCATTACATTTCATTTTGATTGAAGCACACATATGCATATGTTATAAAGATCGGATTGGCATGCCTACCAGGTTTATGATCTTATGAGTCCTTCATAAATCCCGACTATCTGATAGATTAAGCACAATGACGTACCTTGAAGTAAAGTCACATCTAGGAGTGGCAAACGAGCGAGTCGAGCCGAATATGAGTCGATAAAAAAATGAGTTAAATAACAATGGGTAAGTTACTTGACTCGACTCACATTTTAAATGGGTAAAAACAAGTTACCCAATGGATAATATAGGTAACCATATTTACCCATATTATAATAGAAATCTTGTTAAAAGCTTTAAAAACCAAAGAAAAATAAAATTTATCACTTTACTCCACCCCCTACCAGCCCCCCTATCCCAAAAAAATGTAAAAATTTTTTAAAAAAAAATTTCCACCCCACCCCTACCAGCCCCCTACCACCCCCCACACCCCATCCCAAAAAAAAATAACAAAATTTTAAATTTTNGTCTCAGAACCAATGCAAATGGCATGTTCAGACAAATAATGAAGAGATGACCCTTTTCATAACAATACACAATTCACAACAATACAACATCAACAATGATTCAACAAGCCTTTCAACCCAGTCTCAAACATCACACATCAACAATTAAACACATTGTCTTTTATTACCCCCTTTTCATCATTAGAAAATAATCAATATGTACAAGTCAATCCATCACCAAGTCTCATTACCCCCAAACACATATCACAAGGAAATACACGAATTTCATACACTTAACAAGGGTTTAGAAATCCACTTGCCTTAAATAACCGAATAATCACTCCGAGACTTGAGCCTTCCCTTTCGTTGAGCTTCCAAATCAATGCAATCTATTCAAGTACATATTCACAATAGGATTTCGAAACTAACAACGCCCATATTATTATAGGTTTAGCCTAGACCCAAAAGATCACCCAAATCTATAATTAAGTTCCTAAGTTTCAAAACTTAGATTAAGTTCCAATTCTTTTCCAATATAATAATTCGAATAATATTCATATAATATAACATACCTAATATTTAATTGTATATCTCAATATTATTAACACTTGAATTTTATACAGTAATCACAAGAAGAACTCAAGTTCATGGTGAAGTTACCAAACCAGTAACTTGCACTCGAGAAAGTAAATTGATTAAATACTCCATCCCATCCTTCTAATTATTGAACTATAAACTGCTAATCATTACCCATAAATTAATAATAAAATGCATGTCCTCACAATAATCCACCACAAGAAAACGCTTTCCAGTGCCATTTATTTTTCCTTTTTTTTTATTTTTCCTTTTCTAACTTTTCAATTTCTGCACTTTATTCAATCAAACAAATATATGACTTGTGGTCATTAATTCAACTATATGACCCTTAATATTGATAAACTTCCAACCAACTCGTTGTATCCTTCCAATTATATATATAACCGTTATATTATAATCATATTAAGATATATGCTTATCAATTCAATTGATAACAAAATATTTCAAAGGGACGAGCATACTGACCTTAGGAGTATGGAGCATCTGTAGATGTTTTCCGCCACAGTTTCTTTTCTTCTTTTTTTTTCTTAGTTAATGACTTCAAAATAGTAAATCCTACTTACTTTATTTTAATAAATCTAGGTTAAGAGGTCTAAGGTATTAAATAACTAGGGACTTGACCCATTAATCAACAATTAAATAATAAATTGTTTAATAATTGCCCATCAACTAATTAACTAAAGTTAGACGAATAGTTCAGAATTTTCAAAAAAATAATTTTTTGGGTCATTACATAACTATGGTTACCCATATTATCCATTGGGTAACTTGTTTTTACCCATTTAAAATGTGAGTCGAGTCGAGTCGAGTAACTTATCCATTTTTATTTAACTCATTTTTTGATCGACTCATATTCGATTCGACTCGCTCATTTGTCACTCCTAGTTATAACCAAAAAAAAAAAGATGTTAAATAATGGATTGAAAGTACAGTTTGTGAAAGAGCTGTATTTGATATCAAGAGAACGGTGGACGGTCTTCAAACTTCTTTTTGGATCTGACCGAATCAGAGCTCCTAAGAGCTATTAAGTAGTAAAACTTTAAAAAAAAAAAAACAAATTCACTTAATGACCCAATGTCTGAACCATTTAGATTCAAACCCCATTAAGTGCACACAAATTAGGCCTATATGTCTATTTGTGCACAACAAAAGTTGAAGAATATAAATATGAGCTGCAACCAAATTAAATAACATTTTTATAGATAAAGTTTTTACTTTCAACCTGTCATCCAATTTATTTGAAAATCAAGTTTATTGTGTTTTGAACACAAAAGTAGAAAAAAATCGAGCTAAATAACATGTATATTAACATAAAAGGATGGTGACTTCATTAAAGCAATTTGTGAAGATAGAATTGATCGATTAGTAGAAGTCTTTACCAATCAAATGGCTCTTTGATCAATTCAAATTCTTTTCAATTAAAGAAATGCTAATTGTGCTAGACTAGTTCTTTGTACTTATTTTCCATTTTAATTGTCCATCTTATAAATTAATTAATTAAGCAAACTACTTCTTTTGGAGATATTTTAAAGTCAGGAATCTGAATCAAATTCTAGTCCATTATCTATAAGATAAGTGTCCATTTTAATTGTCATGTTGCACTTTTCGGAAGTCAAATTGACTAATTTTCATAGTGAAGTTAGATTACATTGAATCGATATTTTAAATAAAAAATTTAGATATTCAAAAACTATACAAAAAGTACTATAAATCGCAATTTTTTTCATATCGATATGATAAAAAAAATACATCATAAAACATCAGTCACAGTTCATATTGTTGGACTCTGAAAATGAAAATCATGACAGTTAAAAGAGAACAGATGAAGTATCTGACCAAAAATAACTCCAAGTAGGTCAACTCACATAATCATTTGAATATTCAATAACCTTGAAATTAGTTTTAATGATTGACAAACAAAATTTATGTTTAAAAGAAAACCAAAGACAGTGTTTCCATTTTTTTTCTATTTAAAAATCGACGAACATCTATCGATTTTAAAGTCTAAAATTGTAATTAAAGAGCATTAATAAAAGTTATGGATGTATTTGATCAACCAATATGAATGCTCCAGTGGTAGAACTGTTGATTCCCAGTTGAAACAATTCATTTTGGTGTTTTCTTTATAATTTATTAAAGGCATTATAAATAAATATGTCATTTAACTTGGCTTTAGCTGACATCTATGCCTTCCAACTTTGAGTTTGCACAAGTAGACACTTAAATTTGTATAAAATTGAAGAAATATGCACATTCATCCTACATGACAATTTTGTATCCTATGTGGTAGCCTACGTGTACTATGACATGTGGAACGCATGTGTTTACTTGTGCAGTTTCATACAAATCTAAGTGTCTATTTATGCACACCCAAAGCTTCTTGTGGAAAAATTTATTGTGTTCTTAGATTCTCTAATTTAGTAATTTAATTCTTGTGGAGATAAAGAATTGATCAATTTGTAGAAGACTTTATCACTCAAATGTCTCTTTGATCAATTCAAATTCTTTTCAATTAAACAAATGCTAATTGTGTTGGACTAATTCTTTTGTACTTGATGTGTCCTTTTAATTATCCATCTTATAATTAAATAAGCAAACATCCAACGTAATCCTTGAACAAATCAAATGGAATTAAGTTGACAACATGAGATTCCAACACTATAAATACCACCATTTCAATTGTTTGTTTCGTCACCTAAAAATCAACAGAAAATAAGAGCTATGGCAAAGTACACTACTTTTCTTGCCCTCCTCTTTTGCCTCGTCCTTGTTGCTGCAACTGGTGAGTCGACATGATTCTATAGCTACAAATATAATGGTTTGTTTAATATTACAAATTTTTAAAATATTTTTATCTTATTAAATTTTGTGACCAGTCAAACATGATTATATAGCTACCAAATATAATGATTTGTTTAAAATTATGAATTTTTAAAATATTTGGGAAATAAAATTTGTTTAGAAATTATGATAAATTTTCTATGTCAAGTACATAACATGATTTTCCAATTTTCTCATTTTTGCAGAAATACAAATGGCAGAAGGGAAATATTGTTGGAAAAAGAGTGACAAGTGGAATGGGCCTTGTCAANAATTTTCTATGTCAAGTACATTACAAGATTTTCCAATTTTCTCAATTTTGCAGAAATACAAATGGCAGAAGGAAAATATTGTTGGAAAAAGAGTGACAAGTGGAATGGGCCTTGTCAATACTCTTACAAATGTAGTCATCATTGCAAACACTATTATGGAGCTAAATATGGTATATGTAAGAAGTACAAACCATGGGGTCACAAATATTACTGGGCAAAATATGCTTGCTACTGCTACTCACCTTGCCACTACTAAGAATCTTTCGGTGTCTCATGGCTTGGTTTTGATTATGTAAACAAATAATTAAGAAGCTACCTATTTTATGTGTGTAACAATGTAATAAGGATGATTTATGTGTGCCCAAAGCTTTGCGTAATGAATAAATGTATTGTATTCAACCAACATGAATGCTCTGCTGGTTGAACTGTTTTAATGCCATGGTTCACACATGGGTTTTATTCCCGATTGAAACAATTCATTCCAACAAGCCAGAGAATGATATAGAGAACATGGACTTACCATTTGAGAAGTTTCTCTTGGATAGGGAAGTCAAATATAGAACGAACAATACTCGCACTCCATGAACTAACCGTAGAACCAACCGCCATCGTCGCCTCCATCTCTTCCTTCCTTCCTTCTCTATTGTGGAAGAAGACGGTGGTAGCTCCCCCACCATGGATTCAATAAATCATATCTTTCGATCAATCATCAAAAGCCCTAACTTTAGCTCCACCCCCATGGATAACTGATGGAGTTTAGACCCATGCATTTTTAGGTAGAAAATATAATGGAATATTCTTTATTATTCAAGAAAAGAATGAGCAATAAATAAAATTTTAATATTTAGAAAAGGTCCCCTATATATCGATCCTAACTAGTCCCAAACCTATAAAGAAAAGGTCCTACCAATCTTAGAGGGACAATATATATATTCTTTTTCCAAACCTATTAGAATAAGGGGTCTCCTATATATACCACTAGGAATTATGATTTCCTAAAATATATATGGAAAAAATCAAGATATAATTAACAAACCTTTTCCTTTTGAATTATCTACATTAATAGGAATAACGTCTCTCTGCCTTGCCTTCCTCCCTCAAAAGGATTTTTTTAGTACTACACACACCAATCAAGTCTAGTCAATGCCTAAAGTTATTGGCCGAGACTACCTTGATCATCATAGCTACTAAATAATTAAATTATCATGTGTTGACACTTCCTTCATGTTAACAACATTTGCAAATCATTTTGGTCGGTTTATTACTCTATTTTCCCTACATGTTGCAACGATTTACAACTATAGTTATATGGGTGCATCTACATCATTTTGATTAATATATTGCACACCCTTTCACTTCTGAACTACTGGGCTGATCAGCTAGTGGAGATTCACTTCTAGCTCTATGCAATCACTAACACCACAATATATTTCTGCTATTGCCTTTTCCTTTTGACTATCTAGTGAGACAATTCATTGAATGCCACATTACTACTAATAATTGATCATGGAGTCTTTTGATCTATGAACCCATAACTTGTAACCTTTTACTCTATTTGATACTCTAGTAATATGCACTTTTTTTCCCTCGGCTCAAGTTTTCCATCCCTTACACAAGCATACGTAGGATAACCAAACATCCTTCAAATAATCAGCAGGCAGGCAGGCGAACTGGACCGAAACTTAAAGCAATTTTGAACTCAATAGTTGTGGATAGAGATCTATTGATCAAATAACAAGTTGTATTAATTACTTCGGCCCAAAAATTCTTGCTAACAAGTCTAGAATAAGGTCTACCCTTCATGAGTACTATGGAGACTTTACACACTTTAAGGGCCTGTTTGGAAGGACACCCTGATAATTTGATTTGGTATAATTGGTGTAATTACACTGTCTTGTCCTGTTTGGAAGGACAGGTAATTACTTGGTCAGCAGGTAATTAGTGTAATTGACAGAGGGTAATTACACTGTAACACCCCAGAAAATTCTCGAACTAAGACTCGAACCGTTCTTCGTAGTGAGTGAGATTTTACCAAGGAATTAAAAATTTCTTAAGTGTTAAGGCCACTAGATGTAGCACCTTGAGTTCGAAAAAGAATTAAATTGGAAATAGCAAAATCTGAAATTTTGCAAGTTAAGCTAAGTATGAGTTTTGGGTCGACTTCAAACAACCATAACTTCCAGTTCAAGATGAGTTAGGTGTGATACCAGATACCGTAGGAAATACCTTTGAATTATCTTTCCAATGCCGCCGAGTTTGCTAAGTTTCGAGGTCGGATGAGTGAGATATGACCTTTTGAAGTTAGGCTGTCCAATTAAAGAAAGTCAAAACCGGGTTTTAGAGGGGTATTTTGGTCTTTTCCTTACCCAATCAGATTTATTTCGTTTTTAGTAATATTTTAGGGGTATAATCTGATTAGGTTCAGTTTTATAATCCTAGTTTACACCTAGGGTTTTAGTTGAGAGTTCAAGAAGAGAAAAGAAGAAGAGAGAAGAAGAGAAAAGAGGAGAGGATCAAGCGTTCATCGAGATTCTTGCGTGTTGTAGCGGATTTTCGCCATGTGTTTGATCCCTAAGAGGTATGTAAGCTTCCACAGTGTTGGGTTTGTTCACCCACACGCCAAACATGCTATTTTCAGTGCAAATTTCATTCTTGAAGTTGAAAGATTTGAGTTCATGATAGGAGTTCTTGATAGGTGTTCTTGAAGTTCATTATAAATCTTGTTGTGTTGGGTTTTGGATGATTTCTTGAGATCAAAGTGAGTGTTTTAAGGGATGTATTGAGTAGATTAGAGTGTACTTATGTTAAGTAATCAATTCTAAGTGATTGGGGAAGAAACCATTCGATTCTAGACGAAATAGGGTGAGAAAACGAGAAAATAAACTTACTGAATTTTCTGGGTTGGGGCCTGGCGCGATGCGCCTGCCAGAGCGCCCCAAACCCACCTCTGAAGTTTAGGGGCTGGCGCCCCGCGCCACCCATAGCGCCAAGGTCGCCTGCCCCACTTAGTTTGTCGTCGGTTGCCCCGTTTGAGTTCGTTTAAGTGCACCTTCACTCCTTTTCGATTCTAACTACTCTAAGCTATTTCTAAACACCTAAAATCATTCCTAACATGATCATAACCTTGAATTCATAAATCAAATTCAAGGAAGAGTTGAGAGTCAAGTTTGAGAGTTCTTTCAAGCCTTTTTGATAAGGTCCCTTAGAGTCTTTTTGAGGAGTCTTCTACAATTATTAATAACTTGTTTCAAGACTCGAGTAAGTGAGTATGAGGATGAGGAGAATGTATTCATGGATCTACTTTGTCATCATGAGATCCTTCATATCATGAACCAAAACTCTTGAATTCATAATTGACATTCAAGAAAGAGTTAAGAGTAAAGTTCAAGTAAGCCTTTGAGTTCAATTGTGAATCCTTTGAGATTAACTATAGATTTGAACTAAGTTCTGAGAAAGTAAGTAAGAGAATGAGAAGAGTCGTATACATGAGTTCATGTTATTATGTAGACCATCGAGTCGAGTTGTTTCATGCCCATAATTCTACATGAACTTCGTAAGTTGAGCATCTTTCAGAGAAGTGGTATCTTCAAGTTTTAAGCCTTTAAGTGTTGAGTTCCTAAGCCCTTTTGAGAAGTATATTTGAGTTCTTGAGTTGAGAAGTTCATGCTTATAATTCCACATGAACCCTTTGAGTTGATCATTCTTTAAATGAGTAGTATCATTGAAGTTCTTAAGTTCCAAGTATTGAGTTCTATCTATGGTTNTTCAGAGAAGTGGTATCTTCAAGTTTTAAGCCTTTAAGTGTTGAGCTCCTAAGCCCTTTTGAGAAGTATATTTGAGTTCTTGAGTTGAGAAGTTCATGCTTATAATTCCACATGAACCCTTTGAGTTGATCATTCTTTAAATGAGTAGTATCATTGAAGTTCTTAAGTTCCAAGTATTGAGTTCTATCTATGGTTATTGAAAACCTTGCATTGAGTCATTCATGTCCCTAATTCGGCATGAACCATATTTTAAGGAGTCTTTTACAAATGCTTTAACTTTGTTTTAAGACTCAAGCTTTGAAGTTAAGTAAAGAGTAAGAGTAAAGTCTTTTATAAACGTTTAAACTTCGTTTTAAGACTGAAAGTTTCAAGTTAAGCAAAGAGTAAGAGTTGAGTTCATTTCTCAAAAGTTATTAGGGAACTATGTATTCCCAAAGAAGTTTATAAATGTTTTCACATTTGAGCAAAGAAAAGGGAACATCGATTCCAAAAGAGCCTTTGGGCTAAGCTTTGAGCAATTATCTCAAACTAAATAAAGAGGTGTTTAAAACACATATGAGCTAAAGTATATTTTGGGAGTAGTATTGAGCACCGAAATAGGGATGCGAGTTCATATTAACTCAAATCTTCATAAGAACCATGTGGCCAACATGGGATTTAACGGGTCATACTTTTTAGATGATCATGTAAGTTAAGCTAGTGGATCCACTAAGTTAAGTAAGGTCCTATATCAAGGCAAGGTATAGGATGGTCCGTGGGAAACGTGAGGTAAAACGTTGTATCATCACTAGGGTTCATAGTGGTAGTTGTCGGTTAAAGAATCTCCCACTAAAGTTATATTACTTTTATATATAAGTAAAGTTGAGTTTGTTATTGCATTTTCTAGAACAAACTAAGTTGTTTTTACTGTTTTATAAAGCTTTCCATATATTGCATGTGTATTGTTGCTTTATATTGAGTTGAGTACCCAAAGTCGAATATCATATCTTTTAGTTGAGTACTTTATCCTTGAGTACTTCTGAGTTGAGTAAGTTTGAGTAGTCTTGAGTATTCTTGAGTATTCCTTGAGTTAAGTAAGTTTGAGAAGAGGTAAGTATGTTTCCTTTTTATCAAAGTTCAAGCTTATGTTTATGCTTTAGAATTCCTCTTACATGCTCGTACATTCCACGTACTGAACCATTTGGCCTGCATCTTCTCATGATGCAGACACAGGTATTCAGGATCATCAACAGGAGCTTCATTGATACATCCGAGAGTTTGAGTAAGCTATGGTGAGCTTTCTTGTTTTCGGAGGATTTCATTTACCTTTCAGTTATATCAGTTGTTAGGATGTCGTGGGTCTTGTCCCGACTTCCATCTTTATCAGTTAAAGGCTTCATAGATAGTCAGTATAGTTGAGAAGTCTGTATCATTTATTTTATTAAATATTTTAAAGACAAAAGTTGCCTTTTTATGGCGAGTTGTATATATTTTATTATACAGAGTTTTCTTTGGACTTAAAGTTGTATTTGAGTTTTATGGACTTTTATTTCAGTTTTAAGCTTTTGTATGCTTAAGTTAGTCTTTCGCTTGTAGTCAACCAGGATGAGGGTTCGCTTGGGGACCAACAATAGTTCTCGAGTGCTGGACACGTCCAGGATGTAAGCTCGGGTCGTGACATACACTCTACAATTCACAGGCAGAGGCTGTGAATTGTTGGTAATTACATGGTGTAATTACCACCTGATTACTTTTTAATTTCTTTTTTTTTTCTTTCTATTTTTATTTTTTTGTTTTAATTTTTTTTACTTCTATTATTTTAAGTTCTTTTTTTATTTTTATTATTCTAAAAATTTGTAAAAGTTTATTTTTTATTTTATATTATTATATTTCATTTTCTTCTTGTTCTCAACCTTACTTTACGCGATTCTATGTAATTTTCTCGTATTATCTATTTCTTTATGCCATGCTTATTTTCTCATTAGCATAATTTTATTAGTATTCTAATTTTTAAATTAAAATAGAATTTATTGTTAAGTAAGGTTATAGACTTATGGTTTCTTTATTAAGAAAAAATAAAAATAAATCATATTTATTGCTATGTTGAAATTTGTTATAAGAGTATTATGTTAAATTTTTTGGTTTGAATTTATAACTTATGTTATATTTTCAGTTTCATTTTGTTTTAGTAATATTGAATTTACATTGCACGTCATTTTTTAATTAGACTTGATAGATTATATATTTGTCAAACATTGAATAATTTATGACATTATATTTATATATTATTCTTTTTATCAAACATGCATTTCACGATATTCGTAGAAACTTCATACTTTTAGTTGTTACAATCAATTCAATTGTAATATATTAAATTTTGTCTAGTATAAATTTTAAATAATTAATTTTTTATTTTTAAAATTTATTATAAATTTATAATTGCAATTGTGCATCCAAACAGAACATGTGTAATTACACTGTGACATCCAAACAGGACATGTGTAATTACACCGTGGCAACCAAACAAGTCAGTGTAATTACTAGACAGTGTAATTACTAGGCTGGTAATTACTACCCTAGTAATTACACCAATTTCAATTACCAAGTGGCTTTCCAAACAGACCCTAAGTGTTTCATTCTCCAAGTGAAAATTATACCCTTGATCATCCAATGTCGAAAGAGAAATCAAATTCCTCTTCATTCAAGGAACATGCCAACACTTAATATTTCTGATAAAGCTAACAAACATTCTCAATTTGATATTATCAACGCCCTTTACATCTAATGAATTATAATCACATCGATTAACAATCTCATTTGTCTGTTTGTATGTTGCAAACCAATTCTTGTGTAGACATATGTCAACAATTTCACCAGAATCAAGAATCCAAGAATTGTGCTTAACATCACAAACTTTTCCTACATAGTCACTGTCATCTAAATTATTATTAGTACCACCAATGTTTGTAGAGTAATCAACTTTCTGCTTTCCTCTTTTATTTTTTTTGTTTAGGTCAATCTCTTTTGTAGTAACCCTACTTCCACCACTCATCGCAATTTTGCTTTCTTGCTCTAGACTTCGATCTGACGTTAGACTTTTTCCTATTAAAGTCTTTATATTATTTTCTTCCCCTACTCACAATACCTTAAGTACCCTTAGCTCTACTATCCGGAAAGCTCTTCTCAATTCTTTAGGGTTTACTGCAATAGTAACATCGTCAAGTTAGATACTTTCTTTTTCATACAGAAATGTATCGGCGATATAGAGTTGATCAATTAGTAGAAGACTTTAATTATCACTCAATAATGGTTCTTTGATCAATTCAAATTCCTTACAATTAAATAAATGCTAATTCTGCTGGACTAATTCGCTTGTACTTGATGTGTCCTTTTAATTATCCATCTAAATTAAATAAGCAAACATCCAACGTAACCTTGAACAAATCAAATGGAATTAAGTTGACAATATGAGTTTCCCACACTATAAATACAACTATTTCAATTGTTTGTTTCCTCACCAAATTAAAAATCCACACAAAATAAGAGATATGGCAAAATACACCACTTTTCTCGCCCTTCTCTTTTGCCTCTTCCTTGTTGCTGCAACTGGTGAGTCAACATGATACTATAGATACCAAATATAATGATTTGTTTAAGATTACAAAAAAAAATTAAATATTTTTTTCTTATTAAATTTTGTGACCAGTCAAACATGATTATATATAGCTACCAAATATTATGATTTGTTTAAAATTATGAATTTTTAAAATATTTGTTTTTTTTTTAGGAAATAAAATTTGTTTAGAAATTATGATAAATTTGCTATCTCAAGTACATACCATGGTTTTTCAATTTTCTCATTTTTGCAGAAATACAAATGGCAGAAGGGAAATACTGTTGGAAAAAGAGTGACAAGTGGAATGGACCTTGCCAATACTCTTATAAATGTAGTTATCATTGCAAGCACTACTATGGAGCTAAATATGGTATCTGTAAGAAGTATAAGCCATGGGGTCACAAATATTACTGGGCAAAATATGCTTGCTATTGCTACTCACCTTGCCACTACTAAGAATATTTTAGTGTCTCATGGCTTGGCTTTGACTATGTAAACAAATAATTAAGAAGCTACCTATTTTATGTGTGTAACAATGTAATAAGGCTGATTTATGTATGCAACTATTTTGGCCAAGCTTTGCTTAATGAATAAATGTATTGTATGTTTTTCTATGAGTATTAATTGATGTGAACTATGGTGTTTTTCTATATGAATACTTATTGTGTAAAGTATCATGCAAGGCTAAGCTAAAATGAATAATAACTACATGACTCCACATATATACATGCGTATTTATCACGCCCCAAGAGTAGACTCTATGCAAGATCGATACTCATGAATGCCATTGTTGGTCCTATCATACCCATAATATAGCATTAGACATGCCATACATCTAGACATGAACGAAAACATAGCTTAAAAGCATTCGAAGGGAAGTCTTGTAAATGAAACACTTTTCATTAATGTAAATCATAGTACTGAAATCACTGATAAAGGACACAGAGGTCAAACTGAAGCATAACTAGCTATCTACCAATGAAACCTCTAAATATAACTGAGTACTGACTTAATGACTATCATTACCTCTTCATTGAACTCATCAACTTTAATGGAGGTATGCCACCATGGATTCTTTGATTCCTCTCTCTTTGAAAATAAATTGTCCTCGAATTTGAATCTCGCAAAATAAAAAATACATGCATTAGTAAACAACATCCACTACTAGAAAACAACAATAATATGACCAAAACGACCATAAAAGAATCACTTTTAATTAATGTAAGTCATAGTATTAAATCACTAGCTATGACTATTTTGAAGAACATAGATGTCTCTTTTAAGGTTTTAGAATTTGGGGTGTGTTCAGCATAGGAAAATATTTTTCTAGTAAATGTTTCTTAGAAAATAAGTTGATTTCTAATTTATTTTCTTGTTCTTGGTTGGTGAGTGGAAAATATTTTCTAGTGTATAATTGGTGAAAAAAACATATTTTTTTAGAAAACATCTTTTATTTTTAGCTACAAAGTAGAAACATACTTTTTAGAAAAATAGTTTCTTACTTAGAAACCAACCTCGATAAATATCTGCCATTCAACCCCGACCTCGACCCAAGACCCAACCTCGCCTCAAGACTTGACCTCGATCTTGGCTCGAGACCCGACTCCTACTCCGACTTGAGACCCAACCTTGACTCAAGACCTCGACCCTGAGACCCGACCCAACTCGAGATTTATCCACAATGCTAGCCCTTACATGAGACTCAACCTTAACCCTAACCCAAGATTTGACCCCAACCACGACATGAGCCTGACCTCAATTGAAGACCCAGCTCTGACTCTGACCCGGACCCCGACCTGAGATCTAAACCCATCCTTAACCTCAACCTGACCCCAACCTTAACCTGAACTTGAGACCCCGACCTTGACTCGAGACCCAACCCTGACCCTGACTCAAGATCCGACCCCCACCCAAGACTTGACACAGATCCAAGACCCGAGACCTTGATCCCTGCCCGATCCTGACTCCGACCTGAGACCCAACCGAGACCTAGACCTAATACCTAAACTTGACCTCGACCCCAAACCTTGATCCAACCTTGAACTCGACACTCAATTTTCAATTTTTGAACCCTGATTTGACATTGACACCCGAAACTAAGACTCCAACTTGAGACCCGACCTTGACTCGAGACACAGCCCGCCTCCGACCTAAGATCCAACCTCGACCCAAGACTCGACCCCGACCCGAGACCTTGACTTGTGACACGACCCCGACCCGAGACCTTGACTTCACGTTGAGGATTTTATTTTGATTATTAATAAGAGGTTGCTAGATGCTCTGTCTAGTGGTATAAATTTATTTATTTATTTATAAAAAAGAGGAAATTATGTCCAAGTAGAATTGGAATCGCTAATATAACTTGGTTTGGCTTTGAAGAACAAAATTTAGAAGATTTGACCATCAACACTTCCATAAGCACCACATTGATGCTATGCAGACTAACTATAGCTATTCCCACACATTCAATCTTATTCTTGAAAAATAGTAGTCATTCTGATGGATTGTCACTTTTCTAATAAGAAACAATAACACTTGTTAATACTATCCCTTGTTATCTTAAGAGTAAATGAAATTTCTCTCATTTTCCTGAACATCTTCTGCAAATTTCCTTACAAACAAAAATATGGACTCTTTGTGTGATTCCTTACTAACCTTGAGTTCGACAAAGTAGTCCATAACCTTGGGACAATTGTGAAAATAACATGTATTAACACAAAGGGGTGGTGAACTCATAAAATTAAAGGAATGTGTGGAGATATAGAATTGATCAATTAGTAGAAGACTTTATCTCTCAAGCTCTTTGATCAATTCAAATTTTTTACAAGTAAAGAATGCTAATTGTGTTGGACTAATTCTTTGTACTTGATGTGTCATAATTTAATTATCCATCTCTTATGACTAATTTATCAAACATCCAACGTAATCCTTGAACAAATCAAATGGAATTACGTTGACAACATGAGTTTCCAACACTATAAATACCACAATTTCAATTGTTTGTTTCCACCCACCACAAGAAATCAATAGAAAATAAGAGTTATGGCAAAGTACACTACTTTTCTCGCCCTCCTCTTTTGCCTCTTCCTTGTTGCTGCAACTGGTGAGTCGACATGATTCTATAGCTACCAAATATAATGATTTGTTTAAGATTGAAAATTTTATAATATTTTTGTCTTATTAAATTTTGTGACTAGTCAAACATGATTATATAGCTACCAAATGTAATGATTTGTTTAAAATTATGAATTTTTTTAAAAAAAATTTTTTAGGAAATAAAATTAATTTAGAAATTATGATAAATTTTCTATCTCAAGTACATACCATGAGGTTTCCAATTTTCTCATTTTTGCAGAAATACAAATGGCAGAAGGGAAGTATTGTTGGAAAAAAAGTGACAAGTGGAATGGGCCTTGTCAATACTCTTACAAATGTAGTTATCATTGCAAGCACTATTACGGAGCTAAATATGGTATTTGTAAGAAGTACAAACCATGGGGTCACAAATATTATTGGGCAAAATATGCTTGCCATTGTTACTCACCTTGCCACTACTAGCAAACTTTCAGTGTCCCATGGCTTGGCTTTGACTATGTAGACAAATAATTAAGAAGCTACCTATTTTATGTGTGTAACAATGTAATAAGGATGATTTATGTGTTTAATCATTTTGGCCAAGATTTGCGTGATGAACAATTGTATTGTGTGCTTTTCTATGAGTTTTAATTGATGGGAACTATGCTATTTTTCTATATAATTATTATTGTGTAAAGTTCCATGCAAAGCTAAGCTAAAATTAAAATTTACTAACTTTAAGGGGAATACAACAAAAGTAACGGGCCTAGGGAGTGGAAGAACCAACTTTAACGAAATACAATCGGGGTAAATGAAATAGTAGCGGAAAGAACAAGGCCTACATATATAAATATAGTGAATGACAACAAAAGCTACAAAAGATCCATCCCAAAATCTAACAGGACTAGGCATATACAAATATACAGACTCTCAGAATACAAAAGACTAGTCAAAATATACGGAAGAGATGAGTCAATTCTAAATGCTGATAATTACGCTTACCCTCATCTACGACTATCAATTGTGTTGTATGAGGATCAACGCAAACGACTAGAGCTTGGATCTACATCAGGAAAAAGAGATGAAGAGTGTGGTATACATGAGTACCAAAATAACGGGTACCCAGTAGTAGGCCGATCGAGATTGATATTGTAAAACATAATAAAATGCGAGTAAGTAAATCGGTAAGTAAGTTAACTATAAGGGAATAATAATCGTAAGATAAGCCATTAGTCGCATAGGAAAAATCTTAGATTGAATCTAAGTAATCTAGATTTGTCTAGACCCCATAAGACTAGAAGGTGCATACAAAAGATAGAATAGAGGAAATTAATAATATGACCAAACCCCCATAAGCCTAACGAATACATACAAGAGCTTATATTAGGAAGAACAATACCAAGAGCATCTAAGAACATCAACAATAAACTCAAGCAAAGAGTAATTGAAATCTGACATTGGTATAGTCGCGAAGGAGGCAAAACTCATCCTGTAATCTTACATCAGAATGGCAACAATGAAGACTAGCCTATTCCTGAATCTTACATCAGAAGGGTCGGTCATTCCCAGAATTTGACATCAGAATATCCACGCAAACCTAGCTCCTTCAAGAATTTTACATAAAAAATATGGCTAGTCTTTTTCAGAATCTTACATAAAAAAAGCCACAACCAGACTAAGCATCTCTCAGAATCTTACATTGGAACAACTAGTCAATTCTGGAATCTTACATATCGGAATAAACATTGAGAACCTACATTCTCTGCAAATTTTACATCGAAATAGCTAGTCCCTTCTAGAATCTTACATTTGAAGACTACCACACAAGAGACTATCTTTCCCAGAATCTTACATCGGAGGATCCAATCACACAAAGAGTATAACTAATCATCTAAGGCAAGACTAAACATGAATTCAGTAATTCTGTTTTAAACACAAATTGGAAACAATTTTTAGTTTTGAAAATTGGTAAATTTGACCAAAATTAACATTCCAGGTAAATGCTCTCGAAATTGAATTTTGACAGTTCTGTTAGGTCTAAAAAGGGAATGTGGAATTATTTGGATAGGTTGTACGGATCACAAAGTGTTTGGGAGTGATTTAAAATGTGAGTTTGACAGAGATGTCCTATGCCTATAGTTTCGAAGCTTGTCCCAAGGCAAGGACTAGCAACATATGGGTTTCTTCATTGGTTGAAAAATTTGAGTTTAAGAAACTTAAGATTGACCACGGTCAATATTCCATCAAGACAATCCAGAATTGGTGATTTAATGATTACAACATATCCTGAGTGTGGTTTTTAGTCAATCTAGTACATTTTCAGTTTCCATGGAGTCTTGAACAAATCTCGAGGATTCAATCAAAGCTTGACTGAATGTAGTAATTTTTTTCAATTAATGTATTTGGTGTTGCTCATGATTGTGAAGTACAATCTTCTGAAGAATCTCACAAGTGCAAGATCTTTGTTCGCATATACAATGTTTGATTTTTTAAAACCTAAGTTTAGAGCGTTTCTCGCAATTATAATGTTGTATTCACAATTACGGGATCAAATTAGTGTCTCTGAGGGGGTATGAGAGGTTTGCAATGATGATGGTTGGTTCAAAATTCTGATACTTGGTCGGGATCGGGTTCCTCACAATTGCAATGATCAATTCACAATTGGAAAGATTTCAAGATTTTGGTAGGTATTTCAAGATTTGATTATGGTGGNGGTGAAGAATCTAACCTTTCATCTACACATCCCCACCAATCTATCGTCGAAATAAACATTAAATTAGTGATTGAAGAATTTTTTCCCCAAAAGTGAGTTTTATGTATTTCTTTTATTTATATTTGGGTGTTAATTAATTATTCATTTTAGCTAGCTTTTTATCCGTGAGTTTCGCAAGATATAGATAAAACGATTTTGAAAGAAATTTCCAGATTCGACACTTGTAGGTCTCGAATTTGACATTTTGAGCCGATTCTTTTCATGGAAATATGGGTGACTACAAAATCGTTTACTATATAGATTTCATATTTGACTAGATTGGGATCGTTCAAAGTTTTTAAGGAAGGGAAAAGTCATAGTTTAAATTTTTAGGTTTTGATGAAGAAAAAATGACACTTTCTTTGACTCTTCATGAAGTGTTAGTGTAATGATTAATTGAACAAATGGGGTAATGGGTAATAAAGATATGTATAAATGAGATGACAAGTATTTAAATAGATACCAGCGGCATGATACGAGTTATTTGATTATTTTCCTCGTTTGGATTGAATTCCATGACTCGTAAGCATATTTTAAAGGATATGTGATTTACTTGGTTCTTTTTTTTTTGTACTTGGTTCATATTCATTATATATTGAATTTGTATTAATATTATGGCATCGCTAGTGGACGCATGCATTACATTTCATTTTGATTGAAGCACACATATGCATATGTTATAGAGGTCATTATTGGTTATAACCAAAAAAAAATTGTTAATTAATGGGTTGAAAGTGCAGTTTGTGAAAGAGCTGCATTTGATACCAAGAGAACGCTGGACGGTCTTCAAACTTCTTTTTGGATCTGACTGAATCAGAGCTATTAAGTAGTAAAACTTTTTTAAAAAAATGCACTTAATGACCCAATGTCTGAACCATTTAGATTCAAGACCCCCATTAAGTGCAAATAAGTTAGGTTTAAATATATATTTGTGCACAACAAAAGTTGAAGGATATAAATATGAGCTGCAACTAAATTAAATAACATTTTTATATATAAAATTTTTACTTTCGATCTGTCATCCAGTTTATTTTGTAAATCAAGTTTATTGTTTTTGAACACAAGTAGAAAAAAAAAAAAGAGTTAAATAGCATGTATATATTAACATAAAAGGGATGGTGACTTCATAAAAGCAGTTTGTGGAGATAGAATTGATCAATTAGTAGAAGTCTTTACCAATCAAATGGCACTTTGATCAATTCAAATTCTTTCAATTAAAGAAATGCTAATTGTGCTAGACTAATTCTTTGTACTTGATTTTCCATTTTAATTGTCCATCTTATAAATTAATTAATTAAGCAAACTACTTCTTTTGAAGATATTTTAAAGTCAGGAAACTGAATCAAATTCTAGTCCATTATCTATAAGAAGAGTGTCCATTTTAATTGTTGTTGACAACCAATTTTGACCCTTCACATTATAGATTAATCATCGAGCTTCTTCAATTTCAAACGACTTAATATAATTAGTTTTATAAAATTCCAAAACTGGTTATTTTATGTAATTCTGTCACTTTTGGATTTCTAAAATAATAAATATGTTTTTTTATATTATTATGTATATAATTAGTATATTTTATGAATGTTCGAAAATCATCTCAAAAAGATTTTATTTTTTAGTTAAATGTTTTATTAATTAGTTTAATTTGAGTTGATTTATATTTTTTAATTAACCAATTTATAGTCAAGTTAATTATCTTGTTTCGTTAAGATTAAGAAGCTCATTAATTAATTTATATTAAGGAAAAATCACCCCATATACACATTTAAGAGTCAATATTACAGGTTTTAAATCTACTTTTAAAAAATTCTTGCTTATAACAGTTTAATTACGGGTTATAACATATCACTAATTATTTATAAATTAATTAAATTTTACTTTATTAAATACGTAATTTTTTATAATTTTATATTATTATTAAATTATTTAAATAAAGAATACCCCATAATTATCTCTTACACAATTATAGGGATTTTACATTGATTACACTTCCTTATTTAATGTTATACTCATAACCTCCCATTAGTCAATCCCACCACCCTTCCTCCACACATATCCAACTATACACGTTATCACCCCACTTTCACCTTCTTCTCTCCCATTTTTCTCACCAGCCAACTATACCAACATTCAATCTTTCATCCAAATTTTTTTTTCCCAACAAAATTATGTCTAAGAAACCCATTGAAACGCCTCAAAAGAGTCCCAGATTGGGTGAAGGAACATCTAATGATGATGTTCATGTTTCAAATTTTAATATATTAACTCAACCCCCCCCC
>NC_064290.1:46560937-46565158 GCF_019186545.1 Solanum stenotomum
TTTACCAATCAAATGGCCCTTTGATCAATTCAAATTCTTTCAATTAAAGCAATGCTAATTGTGCTAGACTAATTCTTTGTACTTGATTTTCCATTTTAATTGTCCATCTTATAAATTAATTAATTTGCTAGTACTTGATTTTCCATTTTAATTGTTCATTTTATAAATTAATTAATTAAGCAAACTACTTCTTTTGGAGATATTTTAAAGTCAGGAAACTGAATCAAATTCTAGTCCATTATCTATAAGAAGAGTGTCCATTTTAATTGTTGTTGACACCCAATTTTGACCCTCCACATTATAGATTAATCATCAAGCTTCTTCAATTTCAAACGACTTAATATAATTAGTTTTATAAAATTCCAAAAATGGTTATTTTATGTAATTCTGTCACTTTTGGATTTCTAAAATAATAAATATGTTTTTTTTTATATAATTAGTATATTTTATGAATGTTCGAAAATAATCTCAAAAAGATTTTAATTTTTAGCTAAATGTTTTATTAATTAGTTTAATTTGAGTTGGTTTATATTTTTGAGGCAGAATGACCTGAGAGGCCTTTATACTTTGTTCTGTTTGTAAGTTGGACCCTTATACTTACAATTTTGTCAACTAAACTCTTAAACTCACTAAAACACAATATTTTAAACTCTTTCCTCATCCTATGTGTGTGTGTGTGGTACACTCATTTACATGTAGGATTCCACATCATTTTTAATGACACATAATAAATTAAATATTAAACAAATAAAAAGAGTACTTCCGCATATGCTAGAAATTTTGAACATTATTTTCTCCATTTTTGCTCTCAAATTGAGCACCAAATTCATGTTAAATTGGTGGAATTCTTAACTATTTGACTTGAATTTTACACTAGTTTGTTCACAAACATAAACCCAACAAATCTCTATACAATTTCAAATTTATTTCATAAATTCACAAAACCCATTTATTATTCTTGAAGCTTCATCAAGCTTATCAATGAAGTTTTTCATTTTTCAATACCCACTATCACCAAAGAATACGCACGAAATCGAGATTTTGAAAAAGAATGAATTTTGAGAAAATATTTAGGGATGAGACAGTGTGCGGGCTGTTAAGAAGAAGAAGGAAAATGGTGGGTGAATCCAAAGAGAGAAGGAAAGAAGTGGAATGGGTTTAAGAAATTTGGTTTGGGGGGTGGGGGGGGGGGGGGCAGCAGCGACAGGCTGCTTGAAGAAGATAACTGCCTTTATGTTTTTTTTGGTGTTTTTCATTTATTTATTTTTTAAAATTTTAATTGTTTTTTCCATATAAATTTCAGACACTTTCTTTAAAATGCGTGGAATCACGAATCATTCCAAGTCAGCAATATTAATGCCACATGTGCTCAATCAATGGTCAGAGGTGTTTAATATATTGTGTTTCAGCGAGTTTAAGGGTTCGGTTGACAAAGTCGTAAGTATAAAGGTCCAACATACAAACGGAGCCAAGTACAAGGGTCTCCCAGACCATTTCGCCTATTTTTGAATTAACCAATTATAGTCAAGTTAATTATCTTGTTTCGTTAAGATTAAGAAGCTCATTAATTAATTTATATTAAGGAAAAATCACCCCATATACACATTTAAGAGTCAATCTTACTGGTTTTAAATCTACTTTTAAAAAATTCTTGCTTATAACAGTTTAATTACGGGTTATAACATATCACTAATTATTTATAAATTAATTAAATTTTACTTTATTAAATAAGTAATTTTTTATAATTTTATATTATTATTAAATTATTTAAATAAAGAATACCCCATAATTATCTCTTACACAATTATAGGGATTTTACATTGATTAGACTTCCTTATTTAATGGTATACTCATAATCTCCCATTAGTCAATCCCACCACCCTTCCCCCACACATATCCAACTATACACGCTATCACCCCACTTTCACCTTCTTCTCTCCCATTTTTCTCACCAGCCAACTACACCAACAATCAATCTTTCATCCAAATTTTTTTTCCAACAAAATTATGTCTAAGAAACTCATTGAAACGCCTCAAAAGAGTCCCAGATTGGGTGAAGGAACATCTAATGATGATGTTCATGTTTCAAATTTTAATATATTAACTCAACCGTCCCCCCCCCCCTCCCCCCGCCTAAAATTGTTGAAAATCCGACGAATATTCAAAATTCGGCGACGGATGATTTATCTAAGTTGAAGGAGTGACAAAGAGAGAAAAAATGAAGAAAAAAAAAGGTCACCCCTGCAAATCAAAAGGGGAAGAAGAGGATGGGGAAAATTGTTGAAACCCCTTCTGCTTTCGATTTTGATTTTGTTACTGAAATCAAAAAGAAAAAAAAACAAATGTAGAAGTTGGAGCATCTTCAAAACCATCAACAAGAAGAACAACAAAAAGTTATTTTTTTTTTAACTTTTGGACAATTTTTAAGTATTTGATGATATATAATATCATATGTTTTCTTTCAGGCAGATACCGTTTAAATATGAATTACTGATCGCCTATTACAATTTTGAAAATATTAGTGTGTTTCTAAACTGTATGAAATCTGTATGAAATCTGATTAATATGTGTATGACTACGCTTAAATGTTTTGACTTTGAAAATTTTATGAATTGTGATATAATAATGGTATACAAATGGTATGAATTATGTTTTAACATTGGTGTGATTGTCTATTAAATGTGTTTATGGTATAAATTATTAAATTGGTATGAAAATGGTATGATTTGTCAAACTACTGATTTTTTCTAAAAAAAATCACATTATTCTTACTTTATATTCTAAACATGTTTTTGGATAAAAAGTGTATGAAATCTGATTAATACGTGTATGCCTATGAGTTTAATATTTTATTGTTGGATATTGTATGAATTGTGATAGAATATTGATATACAAATGGTATAAATTGTGTGATTATATGAATTTATCAATTTTTATACATGTTGTTTGGATAAAACGTGTATGAAATTTTGATTAATATGTGTATGACACTAACTGAAGTTAGTCTGGGAATGAAACACTAACTGCAATTTGTTTTAAATTTATTTATAGTAGGACACCAGCTGAAAACCAAATTAATATTCATGTAAACTTACATTAAATTAAATACTCAGGATACCATAATTACATTTTATAATTATCACTAATATTTACAGTATCTTATGTATTAAGCTGGAATAAATTTTATTTTTAATAGTATGCAATCTGTATGATTAATGAATGAACAATGTATAAAGAATAAACGGTATATTAAACACTAAGTTTATAATGCACTTCAAACCAATTATGTTTCATATCAAAACAAAACATTAATCTAAACGACAAAATAAAATAAAAATTATATATATTCTAAACAAATAAACAGTCATTAGTTTTGCACAAGATAATTTGAACATGTTTCATGTTGTGTCCAACTTGACAACATCTACTGCAAGTAACTTTGGAGTTTTTTGAATTTCACATCAGCAACCCTCTTTAATATATAATTCATTTCATTTGAAAATCAACATAATTCTCGATTTCATGAAAAAGAATAACAACTAGTCTAACATTATACAAATCAATTAGAAAAATTTTAAATATTATTAATTTTTCATTTCAAAGACAATACAAATTTCATTCATAAAAATCATTATAATAACAACAAAATTATACACACTCGTCATTATTTTTTCATACAAATATCATTTAGACAATACATTACAAAACAAATTTCATACAAAACATAATATTTCATATTTAATACTCACTTAATACACATTTCATACAACAATCATCATTCATACCAAATTTATACATTTTCATACTCATTTAATACACATTTTATACAAAATGATTATTCATTCAAACTATATACATTTCTCGTCTCAAATAATTAATTACTGTCACCCAACTTTATACAGAAATAACAAAACTAATATAAACTCAACAACTTCACATTTAATACCAATTTAAAACACTTGTAATACACTTCGTCAAGAATTCCAATTTTTTTTTACATATTTCTTAACACAGTTTTCATACATAATTCATTCGACTTATACTATCAAATTCATTATCAAATAAAATCAATTTTCATAAATTCGTCAACATTATAATTAAATTATTTTTACAGAATAATTAGCACACTTTCATACAAATTTCATTTAATTTATTCTATCAAATTTATTCATAAAATCACATTAAATTTATAATTTCACAAAACAACAACCATATACAAAA
>NC_064290.1:46565328-46605432 GCF_019186545.1 Solanum stenotomum
TAACTGATTTGAGTGAATTAAGGATACTAAATAATCTTAATTAATTTAAATCCCTTAATTCGTGCTATTTATTAATTATCTACAAAACAAAATGATATGATCTGATTTTTTAGCTTATCTTAACTGATTTTGAGTAAATTAAGAATAAAAAATATTGTTAATTTGTTTGAATCCCTTATTTCATGCTAATCATTAATTATCTACAATAAATTCAAATTAAATTACAGGCCACACTTTCGGTTTTTTACTTTATTATCTATAATTTCGTTTTTTTAAATATTCGTTTATCTATTTTATTTTATTTTTAACTTTTTTCGAATTAATAAAAACATTTCTTTTATTTGTGAATTTGTTATAACCTAAAATTTTTAATGTTATAGCTTGAAAGTCTAAATCTACTGCTATACCCTGAAAATAGTACTATAATATATGTCATATATGAAAATTACACTTATATTAACTCGTCCTATTTAAATTTTAGCCGAATTAATTTATATTAGCTCGTTTTCTATTTTTACCTTACCTTAAACCCATTTGAGACTAGTTTGGGCATTTTACTCAATTCTATTCCAGCCCAACTCCCAATTCAGCCCAACAATACATTATACAATCAACATTCCAAACCTGGACCCAATTCAATGTTCCCAACCCATCTTTCTAGGCCCAATTCTTTTAACTAGTGGCCCAATTTATAATTTCAAGTCCACAATTCCAATTCAAAGAACCCATAAACAATAACATCAGCAATACCAAAAAGAACCAAACGACCCATGCGTCTTTTTCACGCGAGAAACGAAACAATAGCAACACATACCAAAACTTGACCCCACCCCGTACTTGCCTTCGTCTTCTTCATGCCTAAATCACCGTAAATCACGGAGAACTCAGAAATGTAATCATATGTAAAAACTCATAACCCTAGCAGCCTAATCGATCACATCGCCTTCCCATTTTCCCTCTTTTCAAGGATTTTCTGAATCTCTTCACTGTTGCTTCGAAAAGAGCATTTCGAATTCAAATTTGAACACTCATTTCCCCCCATTCGACCTTAGTTTTTCTGTCTATATAAAGCTTTCATCCTCACTGTTTTATGGGGGATTTTTAGATATTGATTATGGTTACCCGAAACAAGGGCATTTTTAGGTGGAATTCTCGACCAAAACAGAGAGGATTTTTCAATTTCTTTTCCTCAAATTTGAAGCTATTTTACTCGCCGGAGCTCATTGGAATCGATTCGGGTGGTGGAAGTTCTTCGCGGTCAAGCTCGTCTCCCCAGTCGCTGCCCCAAAAAAGTAACGCGTCCTCCTCTAAAATACTCTTCCCGTCTTTTATATTTCGACATGTTGTTTCCAACATCTCAAGGTTTATGATGTTGATTATTTAACATTAAGTTCTTTGTTCGTCATTTCAGAGTCGTCTACAAAACTTTTCGATTAAAGTAGATTTCGGGAGGACCACGTTAGAAATCTCTCAAGCTTTAAGGATATTTGAAATTCTCCAAAACAAGCTCTCAGACACGTCAAAAGTTTGGAACTAAGGGTATTTATTTAAACTTGACGTGACATGATACTTAACAACGACTTTTTTCAATAACAACTTTTTGAAAACCCTTTTCTTAAGGGTTTTATATTAATGTTTCAAATATTTTTGCATAAAATGTTTTGTCTTGTCTATCGAGAAGCAAGAGATCGAAGTGATCAACTGAAGACAGCAAGACGAGGAGCAATCGATTGAAGAAGTCAACACAGATCAGTTTGTTTTAAAAACTAACAATTTTTCTGTGGATGCAGGTGTATAAGATTGCCTCAAATTCATCATATTCCTTCATTCAACGAATATGGAGAAGTCAAAAGAGTAAGGAGCTTCCCAAAACTGACAATTTTTATATGGATGCAAGAAAGTCATTGATGTTTTTTAGAAGAAAAAGAAGCATTTCAAAATACGAGCAACGACACCGTTTTCAAATTCACAGCAAAGCATGAGTCACAATGAACACAAATGTTCAAATATAAACAAGTGAAAACATCACTCTCAACATGTACAATCATCTACAATGCCATCAAATTACATTTTTCAGCATCAAGGACGCTTAAAGAATATTCACAAATCACGTAGATATCAACACGGTAAGGTGATTTATCCAGAAGGACATTTCTATAGTATTATCAAATGAGATAGTACCATTACCCATAAAGATATCAACATCATCCTATCAATGGATCATCAATGAAGAATCATCATCCTATCAATTGAGCATCAACGTCATCACCCAGAAAGATATCAACATTATCCTACCAATGGATCATCAATGAAGAATCATCATCCTATCAATGGAGCATCAATATCATCACCCATAAAGATATCAACATCATCCTACTAATAGATCATCAATGAAAAATCATCATCCTATCAATTGAGCATCAACGTCATCACCCAGAAAGATATCATCATCATCCTACTAATGAATCATCAATGAAGAATCATCATCCTATCAATGCAGCATCAACATCATCACCCAGAAAGATATCAACATCATCCTACCAATGGATCATCAATAAAGAATCCATCCTATCAATAGACCATCAACGTCATCACCCAAAGGAACATCAATATCAACCTACCAATGGAGCATCATTATCCTATCAATGAAACATCATCATCAATATAACACTGACGAGAAAGTCATCATCATCATCATTATAACATCATATCAAGTTATCATCTACTACGTCAAAATCGATGGAGGCTGAATGTTGACACTCAATTTTGGCTCTCCACATTTAACTATAATAATAATTATAATAATAATAATAATAAATATATATATTATGAAATTTTTATAGGAATACAAAAAAGATTTTTAATTATTTATTTGACTTGATAAATTTATTTCATAAATGTTATTTCTTATAAAAATTAAATATATTATATTACTACTTACTTTCTCATTTTTTAAATAAGTGTCGTTCTTAAGAATTGAATCTATTTTGTTCAAATATAATTTCTTTTGTCACAATGGTTATTTTTCGCACATTGTTTAAAATTAGAAAGCTTCATTAATTAATAAGTTACTAATCTATATTAATTTAATTTTAAGAACGACTAATTTTATCAAATAAGCTAATCTTGAAAAATAATTATCTATTATGGCTATTTAATAAAGAAAGTAGTTATAATTTAAATTAATTTAATTTGAGCAAATTTGGTAATCCAAGTCTTCTTAAACCGGCCAATTTGTGTACGCCACGTAGGCGAGCACATGGATTGTGCTTCTTTAGCCTAAATCTTGACCCTATGATTAAATCTAATGGTCCTAGTTGATTAAGCTTTGCCATTATTTATAATATATATGTATATATATAACTTTTCCTTTTAATTCTTGATTTATCTTACCCGTCCAATCAAACGATTGGACGACCCAAATTAAACAAGACATTTTTAACATTTTCCAAACGAACTCCATCACTGGTACACTTCTTCTTTTCCAGAAGTCACGCCTCAAACTTTGTCCTCCTTCTCCAGAAGTCTGTTTCATCTTTTCTCCAAAAGTNAATGGTTACTCATGCTATTTTTTATGGAGTAGGCTACGGGTCTGCAAGAAAGTACGATAATTTGGCTCCTATGATCCTTGCCGACATTTATAAGGCATTGGATAGATGTAAAAGCGACACACGTTTCTTTCAAGGGTGCAACCTGATACTCCAATGGTGGATGATGAGACACTTGATCAAACCTCATGATCTAACAGAACCAGATCCTTTGGAAAGGCCAAACAGACTCAAAAGTCACGATTGGCGGGTGCAACGTAATCATTTCAACAAAACTGGAGGCCAAGAGTTTTGGTACCCGAGACTTCAGTGTTTGAGAGAGGAAAATGTGCAGTGGTTGATCCAATGCTTAGTAGTAACAAAACAAATTGTGATCCGAAGTGGAAAGGCCCCCTACTTGATATTTGTTGGGTTAAGAGGAACTCGGCCATATGCTCCTTCTCGAGTACTTAGACAGCTAGGAGGGAAACAAGAGCTTCCTCAGATCGAAGACATGACAAGATTTGTGACGGATCATGAAAATGGCGAAGTCGCTTTTACTAAAAAGATGCTTCAATTATGGAAGACTCGAAGGGTATTGGGTGAGCCTGTGCCGAATAGGTTTCGTCCGGAATTTTCTAAGGATTACAAAGAGTGGTTAAAGAAGAGTCTCGCCAGAACTATCGAACCCGGTCCAAAGGTTCCCCATATTATTGCAGATGTTGGAGCCAAGCATCAAATTCGACTTCATCAACTCCAAGAGAAGTTTGATAGGAATGAGTTAAAGCATCAACGTCGACACTCAGAAGACGCCAAAGTCATAGCTCAGTTGAAGCAAGAGCTACAAAAATCCAGGCAATGTATGTTAGAATTAGATGATAGCATGGAGCAGCAGATTTAGTTGGTCGAGAGGTTCAGACATCAAGAAGGGGCTCGGTTGGCAAGAGATCACCTATGGGCGAACAAATATGCTATATGGGAAGAGATCAACATAGCCAAGAGGAGTAGACTTGGTGAAAGATCAGAATGAGCTTGGAGTTTGTTGTCATCCCCTGCGTGGGGTTGCTTTATTTGTACTTTGTCTTGTAATTTATTTTTCGAACTCTTTTCCCCAAATTTATGTTTGTCAAACATTTTAGAATGCTATTAATGAAATATTTTGGGGATAATTAATTGGCTTAAAAAGACATATACATCTTTTAATTCTCTAGGCCTACCCTTGGCACAAAAGGGTCACATGCATGTTTAAGACGCGATATTTGTCTTTTTACTTGTGTGTTTTAACTGTTTATGTGGTACGTTGCTTTGAATGAGGACACCCTTAACCCACTCCTTTTCAAAAATTTCCAAAAGAAAATTCCTACAATATCCAAATACAAGTCACTACCAAAATGTCTGACCAAAATTTCACGAGTCATGAGTTTCCTAGCTAGGAATAATAGCTTACTACCAAATCCTAAAATACTACTCTATCATCTCAGGAAAGGTGAAATTGCCGCTAAGATGGAAAAAGGCAAGGGTATCGACATAGAACTAACCGAGGAGGATTTGATGATGGAATTGCAACGGCTCAGGTGAGAGATCCAAGAAACTAGAGAAAGGAGAATAGAAGTGGAGTTTGCCACCGCGGTCGCACAAGCAGCAAATGCAGCACTAGACACGGAATTGGCAGCAAAGAGAACGAAATGTGATGTTATAAGTGAAAGGACAGTTGCTGTGCGGAAGGAACATGATGTCTTCAAGAAAGACATAACTATGAGACTTCAAAGGATACGCGGGAAATGCTCTTTCTTCAATCAAGAAGCAAATAGTGGTCCCGAAGACACTCACCCTGAAACTACTGAAGAAGATGTCGATGAGGAAATCATCTATATGCCTCCCTTCCTGGGACGTCTGAAAGGAGGAGACCAAAAGATCACTCTCCCAGCTTATGAACGGACATATAGCGTGGGGGAAAAAGTCATGTCGTGTGCTCTCATTTACGAGCACCTTAAGACGTCAGGTATTTCAGCCTCTCGAAGGAACCACTTTCGGGTTTGGGCATGAAAGCTTTCAAAAAACATGTGCCTACCACCCGAACCAAAGAGGACACACTATAGAGGAATGTGTGGAGCTTAAGGCAGTAATCCGCAATCTGATCAACATTGGGGAGATCCCGCATATGTGGGGTTGGAATATCGTCTTCACCTGTGACCAACAGGATCCTAGTATGCCGGTCATTGAGCATTCTTTGTTTTATTGCCACTACTTCACGCTTTTCAAGAAAACGTTGCTGGATATCTATAGTCTGTTAGTTCAAAAAGGAGTTTTGGCCTCTATCAGAAAGAACGACGAAGCAATCGATCCCGTTGGAATTGAGATCTGGAAACCCTGCCCTTATCATGATGCCATAGATCAAAACATTGGAAGGTGCCTCAGGTTTCGCTATGACGTGGAATCCCTCGTCAACATGGGAAAGATTCAAGTTGAGTTTGTCCCCCGTGGCTAATACAGAAGTCAGAGGAAGAAGCTTCGGTGAAGGCACCACCTATCTTTTAGGAGCTTTATTATTTGTTTTTCACTTTCCTTGTATTCACCAGAAATGAATGAATGAAAATGAAATTTTCCTTTGTATTCGAACTACGTAGGGCCTGAATTCTCCTTCAGAGATACGTAGGCAGCCTTTCACTGCCCGACCCATATCTTTAAAAGTTTTCTTTTCCCCTTCATCCTACAAGGAAGCATTAAGTTCAGATCAACAGATACTAGAAGATGCAACAAGAAGACCTTAGCTTAATGCAATTTAGCCTTTCTGAGTCACTAGCCCCAAAATGAAACGAGCAAATTCCTGCTTGTTCAAAAGTCAGTCCCCATTATTCGTGGGTTAACATGTTCTCAGACAAAGCAACTTTTATGTATTTACCTGCTTTCTATATGATATCTTGCATTATTCATCCAGAACTAATACTGACAGATTTGCCTTTGAGCTGTTTTTCTCTACAAGTAGTTAGAACTGATCTGTGTTGATACACTGGCTGAACACCCATATTTTACCAGATCAAAAGGGCCTACAGATTCCTTTCCCAGTCAAAGTTCACAAAAGGGAAAAACAACAATGGGTGATAACAACGAAGAAACCAGCCTTACTGATGTCGTGGTGGCTCAGCCCATTTTTCTTGATCAGAATGAATTGATCTTACAACTGATGCAACAAATTGCTGAGATGAGGGTGTAGATGCAGAAAAAACAAGATTTGTCTCTGATTTTTGTTGTCAACACTCAACCAGACGGAAGACCTCCAGCTCAAATTTCCCCTCCTAGCGTGGAACAAGCTCAAAACCCGTCTTCAAGTCCTGCTCGTAATCCCTTCATCATTGACTTTACCACCAAAAACCCTCATTACGCCTCAGCCTCTTATCAAACACCACTCCCTCCCCCTAATGCAAACCACCAAACTGGCCTACCCCTATATAGCCAAAACGCTAATAACCCACGCACTTTCGTCCTTCACACCAACCCCCAGACTTTTCCCCAAAACTATCACGCCCTTTTAAATGACCATAGTCCCTCTATCGCTCCACCACTACCGCAAAAAGCCATTTTCCAAATACCAGTCCCCAACGAGCATGATGCCCATGGTTCGGAGCTCGACCACTATGAGGAGAAGGAAAGAGAGTGGAGGTCGAAGGAAGAGACCGTCAAGATAGATATGAAGGAGGAAATTAGAAAAGTCATGAAGAAGTTGAACTGCATTCCTGAGGTCGCCGGGTTGAGTTATGAAGAACTGTGCATTCACCCAAATTTGGACCTCCCGGAAGGGTTTAAGGTGCCAAAATTTGACATCTTCGGAGGAACGGGGAACCCCTTGGCACACTTGAGAGCCTACTGTGACCAACTCGTGGGAGTTGGGAGAGACGAAGCTTTATTAATGCGGCTTTTTAGCTGAAGTTTGAGCGGAGAGGCTCTTGAATGGTTTGCGTCTCACGAAACGAAACAGTGGTCTAGCTGGAACGCTCTGGCTAAGGACTTCATCGAACGATTCGCCTACAATGTGGAGATCGTTCCTGATCGTTATTCCTTGGAGAAGATGAAGCAGAAGCCGACCGAAAGTTACAGAGAATTCGCATATAAATGGCGAAATGAGGCAGCTAGAGTTAGACCTCCTATGTCAAAAAAGGAAATTGTCGAAGTGTTTGTGCGGGTGCAGGAGCCCGAATATTATGACAGAATTATGTTGCTCGTTGGAACAAAATTTGCTGAGATAGTCAAGGTAGGTGAGACTATCGAAGATGGATTGAGAACCGGGAAGATTGCCCGTATTGCTGCCTCGCTCGGATCTTCGGGCTTGTTAAAGAAGAAAAGAGAGGATGTGTCATCTATCTCTTATGAGGGGAAAAAGACCCCAAGAAAATCCTCATCATACCAAGGTCGTTCTCGACCTTCACAGAGTACATACCCGGCTTGTTATGCACATGCTGATTACCAGAATACCTCTCCCCTTAGTTACCAAAATACCCCGCTTCCTAGTTATCCAAATACTCCCCCTCATAACTACCAAACTCCCCTTCTAGTTTACCAGACTCCATCTCATCACTACCGAAATGCCGCCCCCAACTGTGCCAACGTTCAGGCAAATTACCAAACGTCTCCCCTAATATACCAAACCCCAGCTCCACTTTACCAAAATACCCCATCGAACTACCAAGCTCCACAACCGAATTATCAAACTAACTCATATCCCAGATATCAAGCCCCCCGTCCGAATGCTCCAAATTATCGCCAAATGCCTCCCCCTCAACAAGGCAATTACGATCCCTCCCGTCCTAGATTTGAGAAGAAGCCTGCTAGAATTTTCACTCCGCTTATTGAAAGCCGAACAAAGCTGTTTGAGCGATTAACTGCAACAGGATATATTCATCCAGTGGGGCCCAAGCCGGTTGACACTAGCTCAAAGTTTTAGAGAACTGATCAGAGGTGCGCGTATCACTTCAACAGTGTTGGACATGATACCGAGGACTGTATCAACCTGAAGCATAAGATCCAAGACCTGATTAACCAGAATGTGGTCTATCTTCAGACAGTCGACCCCAATGTCAATAGTAATCATTTGCCAAATCATGGAGGCGTCACCATCAATATGATAGAGATAGATAATTATTGGTGCGTGACAAAGGCAATAGTTCTGATTGCTCCTGATGAACTGGAAAAAGGCTGTAGCTTCGTTGAGCATTAGAGAGAATAAAAAGTTTGTGATTCTGTCACCCGAGAAGGCTATTGCCTTGGTGCCGCGAGAAACTCTTACTCGACCAAAGTTTGTGATTGAAACGACTGTTAACCAAGGTATGACCTGATCTGAAAGGTGCTACACACCGGAAGAGTTAGCTCAAGGAGGGCAGAAGAAGGACCAAACAAAAAGGTCGATCAGTGAAGCCGAGGCCGAGGAGTTCTGGAGAAAAATGCAACTGAAAGATTATTCGATTGTGAAGCATTTGGAGAAGACGCCGGCTCAGATCTCTGTGTGGGCCTTATTGATGAGTTCGCACTTACATAGGCAAGCTCTGATGAGAGCTTTTGATGATACTTATGTGCCTGTGGGTACTAACAGTGACAATTTAGCAGCCATGACAAACCAGGTCATCCAAGGACACCGAATCAGTTTTTGTGACGAAGAGATGCCCTTTGAAGGAAGGATGCACAACAAAGCTTTGGACGTCACCTGTATGTGTCGAGACAAGATAATTAATCGCGTCTTGGTCAATGACGGATCCGATCTTAATATTTGCCCACTTTCAACTCTGAGGCAACTGAAATTCGACTTGGGGAAGCTTCACCAGAACCAAGTCAATGTGAGGGCCTTTGATGGCGTGCAAAGAGACATATTGAGTGCAGTAAACTTGGATATTCAGGTGGGTCTTGCGGATTTTAATGTGGAGTTCCAGGTGTTGGATATCAACACCAGTTACAACTTGCTTCTGGGAAGACCGTTTATTCATATGGCTGGGGCTGTGTCTTCAACCCTTCACCAACTAATGAAGTTTGTTTGGAAGGACAAGGAATTGGTCATTTATGGTGAAAGGTTTCATTCCAATGGGTATGCACCGATCGTTGATGATGTTTCTCGAGGTTGTGATTTCTACACGGTGAAGCTGGTAAATGCCACCGATGATGACTTGGCTCCACAGCCTCCTATGCCTGCTGTGTACAAGATGATTGCTACTGTCATGCTTCAGAGTGGTTTTGAACCAGGTTTCGGGTTGGGGAAACACTTTCAAGGAATCATCGAGCCTATCCAAATTCCCGCCAAATGAGCAAAGTTTGGTTTGGGATATGTCCCAACAGACGAAGAAGCAGAAATGAAGAACATGAGTGTTGATCAAGCATTGGCCAGGCCAATTCCTCATCTGTACTAATCATTTTCGGTACGAGAAAATTTCAACGATGGTGGTCTCGGGGAAAGAATTTGGGGCCTTTTTGAGGAGATTGATGCGGTCATCAAGGAAGAGGCTGGGACATCAGGCATCCGTGATGCAGAAACTGAGGAGCAATTGCAGAACTGGACTTCCACACCACTCCTGATTTCCCGCTCATCTGGGTAGAAAAGACATGCGTCTTGGTTTGTTTTAAAATCGGTGGTAGTCCGAAAGAGGCCCAAGACCCACCCTTTATGCAATTGTTATTTGTTTGAAGCTTTTAAATTCCCTTGTGACGTTTAAAAAGGCAAAATGGCCCTCGGCCATGGCCAAAGTTTGTGCTTGTCTTTCAATTTAAATGAAAAGCCTCTTTTATCAAAATTTGTTTGTTTACTTATCTGTTTATATTTTACTTTCCTAACTTTGTTTGTTTATGATTTCAGTAATATTAATCTAAAATCTGCCAAAGTCATGTCATGTCATGAACCGAGTGAACGAAATGAGGCAAGTGATGATGAGTGTGAGGAATATGAAGAAGAAAATGAGGTACCCAAACATGTTGTTGAGGACTTTTGACAATTCGAGATTCAACACAAGCCGAATTTAGAAGAAACCGAAACTGTGAATCTCGGAGATGAAGAATGTGTTAAAGAAGTAACAATCAGTGTCCATCTAATTGAAGCTCAAAGGAGAGACTTGATTCATTTGCTCAGGGAGTACATTGATGTATTTGCCTGGTCTTATAAAGACATGCCAGGGCTGAGCACGAATATGGTGTTCCACAAGTTGCCGATCAATCCAGATTTCAGTCCAGTAAAACAAAAGACTCGGAAGTTCAAGCCTGAGTTGAGTTTGAAGATCAAAGAGGAGATTACAAAGCAGATCGAGTCCCAAGTAGTGAAAGTAATGCAGTATCCGACTTGGTTAGCTAACGTTGTTCCGGTTGCCAAGAAAGATGAAAAAATAAGAATTTGTGTTGACTACAGAGATCTCAACAAAACTAGCCCGTAAGATAATTTTCCATTGCCAAACATTCACATCCTCATTGATAACTGTGCTAAGCATGAGATGCAGTCATTTGTGGATTGTTATGCGGGTTACCACCAGATCCTGATGGACGAAGAAGATGCAGAAAAGACTGCTTTCATCACGTCTTGGGGTGTATATCATTATCGGGTGATGCCGTTTGGTCGCAAAAATATCGGTGCTACTTACATGAGGGCTATGACGACCATTTTTCACCATATGATTCACAAAGAGATCGAGGTGTATGTAGATGATGTCATAATCAAGTCCCGCAAGAGTTCGGATCGAGGTGTATGTAGATAAGAAAATTCTTTGATCGCTTACGCCGATATAATTTGAAGTTAAATCCCGCCAAGTGTGCTTTTGGAGTACCAGCTGGCAAGTTGTTGGGATTTATAGTCAGCAAGAGGGGCATTGAGCTTGACCCTTCTAAGATCAAGGCGATCTAAGAATTACCTCCTCCGAAGACCAAAAAAGAGGTGATGAGTTTTTTGGGAAGGTTGAACTACATCAGCCGGTTCATAGCTTAATCCACTGTGGTGTGTGAGCCCATCTTTAAGTTATTGAAAAAAGATGTCTCGACCAAGTGGACCGGAGAATGTCAAACTCCTTTTGATGCCATCAAGAACTATTTGTCCAATCCGCCGGTATTGGTCCCTCCGCGAGAAGGGAGTCCATTATTGCTATATTTGTCTGTCTCAGATAATGCATTGGGATGCGTGCTTGATCAACATGACGAAACTGGGAAGAAAGAGCGAGTCATTTATTACTTGAGCAAGAAATTCACTCCATATGAGGCTCGTTACACTCTTTTGGAGAGAACGTGTTGTGCTTTGACTTGGATCGCTCAAAAGTTGAGACATTATTTTTCTTCTTATACCACATACCTTGTTTCCAGGATGGACCCGTTGAAGTATATCTTCCAGAAAGCGATGCCGACCGGGAAGTTGGCTAAATGACAAATGTTTTTGAGTGAATTTGACATCGTGTACGTGACTCAGAAGGCGATAAAGGCACAAGCCTTAGCTGATCATCTTGCAGAGAATCCAGTTGATGAGGAGTATGAACCGCTCAAGACATATTTTCCTGACGAGGAAGTTTCATTTGTGGGTGAAGATATTTCTGAGGCATACTTGGTTGGAAAGTATTCTTTGATGGAGCGGCGAATCATCAAGGGAAAGGTATCGGAGCAGTCTTAGTGTCAGAATCTGGTCAGCACTATCCTATGGCGGCTAAACTCTGATTTGAATGCACGAACAACATGGCCGAATATAAAGCTTGTATCCTTGGTTTGAAGATGGCCATCGACATGAATGTTCATGAGCTTCTGGTTATTGGAGACTCAGACTTACTGATTCATCAGGTTCAAGGAGAATGGGCGGTGAAGAATCCAAAGATCACACCGCATGTGCTGTATATACGAAAGTTGTGCAAGAGATTTCGCAAGATTGAGTTCAGGCATACTCCCGGGATGCAGAATGAGTTGGTCGATGCTCTTGCCACCATCGCATCAATGATTAAGCATCCAGATACAAGTTATATTGATCCAATGGATATAGAGGTAAAATAGCAGTCTGTCCATTATTCACATGTTGAAGCAGAACCATATGGTTTACCTTGGTATTTTGACATCAAGAAGTATTTAGAGGACGGGACTTATCCTGAGAATGCAACGTTTAACCAAAAAAAGTCGATACGCCGTATGGCCCTCAATTTCTTTGCAAGCGGGGAAATCCTTTACAGGAGGACTCCAGATTTAGGTCTTCTCAGATGCGTTGATGCTAATGAAGCTGCAAAGCTTCTGGACCAGATACATGCCGGAGTCTGTGGTACCCACGTGAATGGGCTCACTTTGGCGAGGAAGATCCTTCACACCGGTTATTTTTGGATAACTATGGAGCATGACTGTTGCAAGTTTGTGCAGAAGTGTCATAAATGTCATGTGCATGGAGATTTGATTCGAGTGCCGCCTCATGAACTCAATGTTATGAGTTCGTCTTGGCCATTTGTAGCTTGGGGCATGGATGTCATTGGTCCGATAGAGTCAGTCGCCTCTAACGGACACAAATTCATTTTGGTTGCCATTGACTACTTCACCAAGTGGGTAGAAACAGCTTTGTACAAATTGGTAACCAAAAAAGTTGTAGCTGATTTTGTTCGCAACAACATGATATGTAGGTTTGGAGTACCAGAATCCATCATCACTGATAATGGAGTGAATCTCAACAGTCATTTGATGAGAGAAATATGTGAACAATTCAAGATTACTCACCGAAACTCAACCGCTTTTCGTCCCCAAATGAATGGAGCTGTAGAAGCCGCCAACAAGAACCTAAAGAAGATTCTGAGAAAAATGATTGATAATCGCAGAAGTTGGCACGAAATGTTGCCATATGTTTTATTGGGTTACCGAACGACTGTCAGAACATCAGTTGGAGCTACTCCATATTTGCTAGTATATGGAACAGAGGCAGTTATACCTGCAGAAGTTGAAATACCTTCATTAAGAATCATCCAAGAAGCTGAATTGAGTAATGTTGAATGGGTTTGCAAGCGGATTGATCAGTTAACACAGATTGACGAGAAAATAATGGTTGCCATTTGTCATGGTCAACTGTATCGACAGAGAATGATTTGTGCTTTTCACAAAAAAGTAAGAGCCAGAATATTTGAAGTTGGACAGTTAGTCCTCAAACGTATTTTCCCTCATCAGGATGAGTACAAAGGGAAATTCGCACCGAATTGGCAAGGACCCTACATGGTTCGCAAAGTATTATCTGGAGGTGCCTTAGTCCTGTCGGAGATGGATGGCACCGAATGGCCGAAACCGATCAACTCAGATGCTGTCAAGAGATATTATGTGTGAAGTTTCAGTTCGTATTTTCCATCATTTCTTTGTAATCATACTATTTGCTTGTAATCGTTTTGTTCAAAAAATTATTTCTTTGTAAATGAACTACGTCTGACCTGAATTCTCAAGAATGAGATACGTTGGCGGCCTATATCGGCCTCGGTCACTTCTTTATCCCCTTTTAAAATATTTCTTTGTATATTTGAACTACGTCTGACATGAATTCTCAAGGATGAGATACGTAGGCTGCCTATGTCAGCCTCGGTCACCCCTTTTATCCCCTTTTAATTTTTCTTTATATTTGAACTACGTTCGACCTGAATTCTCAAGAATGAGATACGTAGGCGGCCTATGTCGGTCTCGGTCAATTTCTTTGTAAATTTCTTATTTTTTTAATCCTCGAGAAGGGGAACTACGTTTGACTTAATTCCTGCCTCAACGGGATACGTAGGCGCCACAACGGCTCGATCATATTTCCCGTAAGGATTTCTATTTCTCTTTACAATAGAAACTGGGACAGAATTTTTGAGAAGATCTCAAAAATTTCATGATTTGCTCACCAACAGTTTGAGATAAGTCAAGACAGTTAACTGGGACAGAAATTTTCGAGGACGACCTCAAAAATTTCAATAAGGTTCAGCGAGAGTTTAGGCAACTTTGAATACTTCCCAACAAGTGATCAGACAGATCTCAAAACACCAACTTCGACATGACACTTGGCAGTGACCTTTTCCAAACATTACTTTTGAAAATCTATTTTCTTTGAAAGTTGTTCCTTCATGTTCTAAATTATTTTTGCATAAAAATATTTTTGTCTTATCTATTAAGAAGGCGGGAGATCGAAGAAATCAACCGGAGATAGCAAGGCAAGGAGCAGACAACCGAAGAGATCAACACAGACCAGTTCAATTTTAAACTAACAATTTTTCTATGGATGTAGGTCTACAGGGTGCCTCAAGACCGACATATTCTTCCATTCAATGAATATGGAGAAGTCAAAAGGGCGAAGAGCTCCTCAAATTGACAACTTTTCTGTGGATGTAGGAAATATTTTATGCTTCTTATACCAAGAATTGAGAATATGAGTAGCATTACTTTATTCAAATTCTCAGCAAGGCAAGGTTCATAATGAACATGCAATTATGTTCGGAGATGAAACAAGTGAAAACCTTGAAGAGAGAAATATTATTACTTTCCAGCGACTAAAGATATCTGGAAGACATTTATCTGCATTATATTCTTCCTACCCTGAAGGTTATTTATATCGTATTGTTGAATGAGACGATACCACTATCCGGAGAGTCATTCATATCGTATTGTCAAATGTGATGATACCGCTACTCCGAGGGTCATTTTATTTATATCGTCGAATGAGACGATATCACTACCCGGAGAGTCATTCATATCGTATTGTCAAATGTGATGATACCGCTACTCCGAGGGTCATTTTATTTATATTGTCGATTGAGACGATATTACTACCCGGAGAGTCATTTATATCGTATTGTCAAATGAGATGATACTACTACTCCGAGGGTCATTTTTATTTATATTGTCGATTGAGACAATACCGTCACCCAAAAAAATACCCCAGAAGATCACCTATGTTGCTCGGTGAAGCATTATCTTCGTTCGGTACCAGCCACGACGTTACCAAAAGAAATCATGCATTTCAAAAGAAAGATTCATGCATCGTGAAAAGATTCATGCATTGCAAAAGAAGATTCATGCATTGCAAGAAAAGATTTATGCGTCGCGAGAAAAAGATTCATGCATCGCGGGAAAAGATTCATGCATTTCAAGAGAAAATTCATGTATCGCGAAAAAAATATTCATGCATCGAGAGAAGAAATCACTTATTGCAAGAAAAAGATTCATGCATCGCGAGAAAAAGATTCATGTATCACGGGAAAATATTCATGCATTTCAAGAGAAGATCTATGCATCGCGGAAAAAGATTCATGCATTGCAAGAGAAGATTCACGCATTGCAAGAGAAGATCCACGCATCGTGGAAAAAGTCATACATTGCAAGATAAAGAAGTCATGCATTGCGGGAAAGAGACTTATGCATAGTAAGAAGAAGAAACCATGCATAGCAAGAGAAAACGTCATGCATCACGGAAAAGAGATTCATGCATAGCAAAAGAAAGATTCATGCATCGCGAAAAAGAAGTTGTACATTGCAAGAGAAAGATTTACCCATCACAAGAAGATCAACATCGACTACATCATTTTTTCTTCACAAAATGACATCAAGAGAACCATCAACAACGAGATCAAGAGAACCGTCAACATATTACATCAGCTTATTTTATTACTTTGACATCAAATGAAGAGTACATTAAAGATTATATTGCAAATATGAGACACAATCTTTACTTGCTTCACGTCAAACCCGATAGAGTTGACGTCAAATGTTCAAGGAGAACAATTAAGTGTCAACACGGTAAAAGACATTGTCTCCCATTTGAATTGCATTTTTATGCTAATGAGTTTAATCTCGGTCTTTGTCGAGAGCATCCGAAAGGATGAATCTCCAAAACAAACCACAGGTGCGGACGACATAAAAAAGGATGCAGCACAACGTGAAACTTTTTCTTAGCAGCGAACTAGGACATAGTCCAAAGAGGAGTGTCAAACTCTTAGGACGTGAGCAGAGGAGCGACTTCCACCGCAATCAAACCATACCCCTATCAAAAGGCATGTGGATTTTTCTTAGGTTTGTCGGTTTCAGTTTCGCTTCTGGAAATTTTTGGTCTCTACCGGAAGCGGCTTTCCAATCCGAGTGACAATGAACCAAGAGCCCTGGAAATTATTTTCGTGTAAGTTCTTAATTATGAGTGTGAAGTGCACCACATTCATGACTAAGAGGTTGCAAGCCTCCTTTCCATACTCGACTCACTTTGTCGCTTTTTCGAAACCAAAGGTGATTTAGCATAATAGATTTCCTTTCCAACCGATCGAGTCGAACTACAAATAGCCTGATTCCCTAAGCAGAGGGATATGTAGGCAGAATCAGTGTTGAAACTCGGCTGTATTCCAATCATTCACTCTTAAATCTTATTCTCGAGCATTTCGGTCCCTCCATAATTCGGTATCAGCATGACTTTTGAATTCTTTCAAAATCGTGCGTCAAATTGAGCGTATTGAACTACAAGTAGCCTGAATTCTCATATAGTCGAAGACATGTAGGAAACCCATTTCCGGGGTTCGACCATAATTCCTAAAAGTCTGTACCAAAACCTTTTTCCTAAAGACGAAGATGTGGTCGGTTAAAATTGAATTAGTCAATTTCATTTTCCTCGAATTTCTTGCATCAATCCAAGTAAAATAAGGGACAGTTGTTGACACCCAATATTGGACCTCCACATTATAAATTAATCATCGAACTTCTTCAATTTCAAACGATAAAATAATTAGTTTTATAAAATTTCAAATAAATAAATAAATATATATATATATATATAAAAAAAAAATAGTTCGTCAATTATTTTAAATAGATTTTCTACTCTGTAAGTTTTAAATAATATATATCTTTTATTAATATTGAAAAATCGCCTCAAAAAGGATTTTAGTTCCACTCAAATATTTGGTTAATTAGTTTAGGAGTTTATATCTTAAATAATTTAATTTATAATCAAGTTGATTATTTTATTTTCTTAAAATTAAGAAACTCATTAATTAATTTGTACTAATTCATCTTATTTAAATTTTGGCCGAATTCACCAATTAAATTCAAATCGGTTAAGTTTTTAACTTCAATTGGTTCTAATTATATTTCCTTACCCATCTTAAACCCATTTGAGATCAAGTTTTGGCTATTTTCTCAATAATTTTTGGCCCACTTCCATTTTCCACAATACCATGCAGTACATAACCCAACATTACACACATACAACAAAACCAATTACCCCTGGCCCACCTATATTTCCAATTCAATACAACAATACTTAGTAGTACGGACAACAATACCCAAAACAGTATCCCTGGTGTCTTCCCCATTCCAGACGCAACAAATTTGATCCCAACGATTCCCGCACCATTTCCAGCCAAGAACTGTCCTTGCAGTTGCAGGATCACGCCACATGGCTCACCAAGGACGTTGGAATCGATCCAAGACGTCCATCTCTCATTTTCTCTTTCGGAATGAGGCAAATTTCAGAGAAAATGGTGTTTGTCCGAATTAGTGAAAGGTTTGAATTTTGAAATGGGTCTTGAATTCGATTTTCATCCTTTTTCCCCCCCAAAATATTTCGAACCCTAGTAGTCTCCTATATATATTCTTCTCTTATTCATTGTAAAAGAGGGATTTTTTGGAGTCGAAATTTTGAGCGAAAATATAGAAAGCAACTTGAGTGGAGGTAGTTCGATAATACTCTTAAGGGAGGAAATCAACTCGTTCAGGGTCTTTGCATTTCTTTTTCTCCTCGTTGTCGTTCACTACTCCGTCACGAGTCCCTTGGAACTCGAGGGAACTATTGGGATATTCTTGCCCATATTTCTTTGCCACTGTTTGAGTCCCGAAGTTGGTGGTAAAGTCGCGGTTCTCACTGCTCGTCTAGTCTCAAATCGCTGCCCGGAAAGAGGTAAACCCCTCTTCGCTTATTGTTTTAGCTCCTAATTCCCTATGTGATTTCGTTCATGTTCTTAACAAGAGTAATGTTGAAATTGAAATGTCAGAATGATAATTTTGACACTTATCTCTGCCTAATGAATGCTAAATCACTTCTTTAATGTAAAGTTAGTTGTCGATTAAATCTTTATTGGTTGTGTAACATTGTTGTCGGTTAAACCGGAATGTCATCTCTAGTTACATGCCTAGATTTCTTTCGATTCGTGTCTCTATGTTTCATCATGAGTTGACTTTCTTCTCGTTTAAGTTGAAATTTCAGATTATGGTGTGTTTCAAATTGTATTCGTTTGAATGTTGGTATTCATAGACAATAAGTAGAGCTTCATTTATATGATGTTGGTTCATAGGTTGATTATTATTCTTCATGTGTTTAGGGTATGATCCCCGGACTATTTCAAAATCATTTTCCCTCTCCCCTAAAATTATAAGAAGGATGAATTAATGATAATAGCTAGTGTCTTATTTATAAGATTTAAATTTGATCTTTTATGAGCTGTTTTCAATTCGATACCGCGCCTGTTCGAACCTTGATGCCCTTGCGTGTTTGCCTTGATTTCGTATATACTTCAAAGTCTTAAGCAATCAATCTATGAGATTTTGAACTTATCCCTTCCCTGTTTAAAGTGCTAAATCATTTTTTTCTTCTATTTTTATGTCTTGTGTTCTCCTTAAAATATCATGTTCATTTTTAGTTATAGAAAGGACTTAAGGTTGGTAAATTTGGAAAATGCTTGCTGCCTGTGCTTTCTCATTTGTTGTTACATATTCTCAATATAGTAGCTATAGTTAGTTGCTTCATTTATCTTATATTAAATGTTTTGTGCAGTAAATCTTTCATATACTAATTTGCTCTCTTTCTTTGTTGTGAACCCATCCGAGTCCATATTGGACTAAACTTCCGCATTTCTCCGAGTTGGTTTCCTCTCGAGTCGACCCCCATCCCTGTTCGGATTTTATTTTTTTTAGAAGCTGAAATACAGAGCTGATGAACAGATGCACAGATTTTTTTGGAAATCTCCAAAGGGGCTGCATACCTACTGTATACAGCAGTATACACGGGCATACATGAAAAAATACGATATACAGGTCCAAAAATTGAAACAAGTGTTCTGGAAGTTGAATTAGGTTGTATACATTTGGTATATAGTCTTATATACAAAAAAAATGGGCTGGATTCATACGATATACACTGGTATACAACCTGTGTATACAAAAAGAGAATTGAGCCTAAGCCCAAAATCAGCAGCGAATTTGGCCCAAGAAGGGCCCAAATTCAATTTCTCCCTACTCTTTAATTATTTAATTATGATTATTTATATTTTATCGTGTGTTGACTCTAACTTTTAAATTTTTAACTAACCTAATTAAATTCCCCAAACGATAAGTTATTTTCTTTACATTGGCTTACTTTCAATACATTCTTTTATTTGTTTTTGCATTCATTTTATCTTACTAATCAAATATATTGGCCATATTTTATTTTTATTAAATCTTTTGTTCTTAAAAAAGATATGTTTTGAATGCCCCTTCCTTTAATCGTTTTGCTTATTTAAATGGTTTTAAGTTAACACTTTTCTCAAATGAACCAAAATAAAAATAAATAAAATAAATAAAATAAAATAAAATTGTGTGTGTTCTCTTTTTATCAATTTATTTAAGATGATCTCATGCTTTAATTGATTCAAATTATTATTTTAAAAATAAAAATAAAAATGAATTAAATAAATTTTAATTAATCTAGTTTTATTAAAATTCTAATCACTTGTATCACAAGCCAAATGTGTCATATTGAATTTTTTTCTCTAAAAAAGAAAAATGTGTTGTTTATCTAATTATTATTTTTTAAAAAATTAATTAAATATTGTAATTTATTTAAATATTCCTATGTTAAATTTCTCAAAATTAATCAAATCATTTTAAGTCAAATTGCCGGTCAACCGCGAGTTAGCGGGCATTCCGAGGGCCTAACACCTTCTCGAAATGTACATCAAACTTCTAACCCTTTTATTTTCAATTGATTGTATCTGTTTAAATCTTTTTGAAAACCTTTAATTTTTTCTTGATTTTTTACTAAAAATTAAGTGGCGACTCTATCCTTTTGGAAATTCGATCTCTCCTAAACCATAAGTTTGATCGATTTTCCAAAAAACCCAGTCATTTTCCTTGTACATATATTTTTTAATAAAATAGAAATGGCGAAATCTGCTGGGGATTTAATTAAGTTCTAACCATAAGATTTGACTTATTTAACTAATTGATATTAACTGATGAATTGCTTATTTGTGCTTAAAGTGCTTAAACTGCTATAACTGTCATTGTATTTCATGGCATCTTCCTATTATCTGTATAGTATATTAAAGACGGTTTCTGTATAATCGCAGCCGGACTTTTTATACTCATCCCTTTTTTGGAAAGATCGACAATTTATTGGTACGTCATGCGTCCAATGGTTATCGTGAATTTCAGCCTAAGTTGTCCACTTGAGTTCTCAGTCTTTTAAAGCCACTCTTAGTTAACTAACGTAGAGCGAAACCAAATCCCAATTTTTAGCGCATTTTGAACTAGGTCGACCCAACGCCCAAGGCGTGTTGGGCCCATTAGAAGCCCACCTTGTGTCTATTTGGCCCATTTGCCAATAAAAAGACAACCATACTTATGTGTTTTAATTGAAGGATGTATATGTCATTTTTAAACAAATCGATTATCAAGTGGGGGTGGGGGTTAACTTACCTTTGTTTGTTTTTCTTGTAGGATGAATCCGACATTTGAGCCGTTGAGAACCCGAATAGTGACTATACCTGATCCTTACCTCTAAGTTTGGTGGAAATTCATGAACAAGGAAGATAAGAAGAAAGTTCAAAGACACATAGGCCATCTCCCGTCATTAATGGAAATGGTGGCTTACCCCGGCTTGATTGGAACGATGGTGAAATTTTGGGACAGCGACAACATGATATTTCGGTTTGGGGAAGTAGAGTTGACCCCGACTATAGATAAAGTTCTTGCAAGTTACGAGAGCGTCGGCATGTGCAACAAGAGGAAACATCAACCCCATACTGATCTTCTCTTTCCAAAAGTATGGAATTTTGCCGAAATCAAAGAAAAATTGTCACTCGTCAAAGCTGAATGGATGGACAGGCTTCCCGGGCCAAATATTCCATTTCGAAAGTTGTATNACATCGAACTTCGAACCCTTTTATTTTCAATTGATTTTATATGTTTAAATATTTTTGAAAACCTTTAATTTTTTCTTGATTTTTTACTAAAAATTAAGTGGCGACTCTATCCTTTTGGAAATTCGATCTCTCCTAAACCATAAGTTTGATCGATTTTCCAAAAAACTCAGTCATTTTCCTTGTACATATATTTTTTAATAAAACAACTTGAATGTGGAATTTTTTTTTGTTGAACATTGAAGAGAGAAACGTTGAATTTTTTTTGTTACAAATTGAAGAGAGAGAAACGTTTTTTAAAAAAAGAAGATAAAATCTAAATTTTTATTTGATTTTAACTGATTTTAGTGAATTAAGGATACTAAATAATTTTAATTAGTTTAAATCCCTTAATTCTTTCTATTTATTAATTATCTACAAAAAAATGATATGATCTGATTTTTTAGTTTATCTTAACTGATTTTGAGTGAATTAAGGATAAAAAATATTGTTAATTTGTTTGAATCACTTATTTCATGCTAATCATTAATTATCTACGATAAATTCAAATTAAATTACAGGCCACACTTTCCCTTTTTTACTTTATTATCTATAATTCCCTTTTTTTTTAATTTTCGTTTATCTATTTTATTTTATTTTTAACTTTTTTCGAATTAATAAAAACATTTCTTTTATTTGTGAATTTGTTATAACCTAAAATTTTTAATGTTATAGCTTGAAAGTCTGAATCTACTGCTATAGCCTGAAAATAGTACTATAATATATGTCATATAAAGAAAATTACACTTATATTAACTCGTCCTATTTAAATTTTAGCCGAATTAATTTATATTAGCTCGTTTTTTATTTTTACCTTACCTTAAACCCATTTGAGACTAGTTTGGGCCTTTTACTCAATTCTATTACAGCCCAACTCCCAATTCAGCCCAACAATACATTATACAATCAACATTCCAAACCTGGACCCAATTCAATGTTCCCAACCCATCTTTCTAGGCCCATTTCTTTTAACTAGTGGCCCAATTCTTTTAATTAGTGGCCCAATTTATAATTCCTAGTCTACAATTCCAATTCGAAGAACCCATAAACAATAACATCAGTAATACCAAAAAGAACCAGACGACCACTGCGTCTTTTTCACGCGAGAAAGATACAACAACAACGCATACCAAAACTCGACCCCACCCCGTACTTGCCTTCATCTTCTTCATGACCAAATCACCGAAAATCGTGGAGAACTCAGAAATGTGATCATATGTAAAAACTCATAACCCTAGCAGCCTAATCGATCATATCGCCGTCCCCTTTTCCCTCTTTTCAAGGATTTTCTGAATCCCTTCATTGTTGCTTCGAAACTATTTTGCTCGCCGGAGCTCATTGGAATCGATTTAGGTGGTGAAGTTCTTTGCAGTCAAACTCGTCTCCCCAGTCGCTGCCTCGAAAAAGGTAACGCATCCTCCTCTATAATACTCTTCCCGTCTTTTATATTTTGACATGTTGTTTCCAACATCTCAAGGTTTATGATGTTGAATATTTAACATTAAGTTCTTTGTTCATCATTTTGAGTTCTAGTTCTGTTTTTTCTCGGTTCTAAGTTGTTTCTTTTCATGATTTTGGTCGAGCCGAGTCTTATTTGAGCCATGATTTTGAGTCGAGTTCCTGTTATAGTCTGATTTGGATGCATTTAGTTTGACTGTTGATTGTTTACATCTTGCTCCATGGTGGAAGATTTTTTTTTTTTTCTTATTGAAATGGGTTACTGTCTCAGTTCACTTGGTCTCCAGAAGTGTGCATCGATTAATTTCAAATGGTTCCACTGGCCTCAGTATATTCTTAGGAGTATTTGTTATGGATATACATTAATAACTAGTGTTCGATGTCATGTTATTTAATCTTTTACTTTAAGCTAAATGTGGAAATCGCAATAGTTGTTTCAACTCATTTTTGTGTCTTTACTATTCCTCGTTTCAATTCTTTTTCACTTGAATGTTGCCAGACCCATTTACTGTTGTTCCTAGGCAGTTCTACCTTCCAGTGATAGATCTTTCAACTGTTTATCAAGATCGATTATCATAATAGTTGAGTAAGATTTGCTATTCTTTTAGCTTGAGTATGATTAGTATTTATTATGAATGTTTAAATGGGTTACATCTCTTATTTCAACGATGTGATTTACTTGTCATCATAGCATGAGTGAATTGTATAATTTTGCATAAGCCTTTTAATACCAATTTATGTCTGCAATGACTTTTAATTATTTAATTCCTAAATATATGAAGAAGCCGAGTCGTGCTCTTTTTTATCTGCTAATGTCACTTTTTTGTTAAGCTTATGATTGGCTTCTTAAGTGTATTTTTTCTTTCTTAAATATAGCTTGTTTTTTATTGTTTTCTTTAAGGAATAATGTGATTGGATTTGATTTGCCCATAATTTGTTAAAGTTTGATCATATATGCAATTTGTATACACTAAATTTACACTGGTATACGGATCGTAATACAGAAATTCGGGGCCAAAAAATTATTATAAGTGTTGGAAGTTCGAGGGGGCTGTATACATTCGGTATACAGTCAGATATGCAAGAAAGTGGGTCAATATATGACCCGTATACAAAAATATACATTTGTTGTATACATAGTGTTCAGAAGCAAAAATGGGCTGGAAAAAAGCCCAAATAATGCAGCTGGCCCATTATTAGATTTAGGACAGGTTGGGCCAAAGTCCAAACTAATTTTTTCTGAAAAAATGGCACAACATGACATCTCATTTTACTAATTGGCAACATATAGCCATCTTTTATTTTCTTGACAAAAAAAGGTTTTTAAAAATTAAATTTTGCAATTAGTAGCCCACGTGTTGGGAAGTTTTTTTAATTAAATTAAATAATTTTAGGAGGTGGCAGCATGATGTTCTTTTTTATTGGGAAGTGGTTTTTTTCTGCCTTTTTTTTTCTCTTCTTTCCCATACGCACACGATTCTTTTGAATGATGTTTTTTTTATTGATTATGTAACTATTTATTCAATTCTTCTTCTTCATTACTTTGAATAAAATATGATTTACTTTCTTGTTTATTAGTTTTACATATTGAATTCTATAAAACTATTCGTCCATAGTGTATTTTTTTCTTTTTCACTTTTAAATTCTTGATGGTTTGTTGATGTCTACCCGTCAATTTCTCTAATTGTTAGCCTATGTTGGATCCCCTCTTGTATTGTCATTCAATTTTTTTTGGGGTTTTAATTTTTGAAATTGAAAGTTATATCTAATTTAGGTAAAAATTTACGTAATAGTAATTAATTGTGGGTATCATTGTCATATTTAAGAAAGTTATCCTAGGATTATTCATAAAAATGGGGATTCTAATTCTATTTTGTGGATTCTTCATCCATAACTCTAAAATTTAAAGCTATGTAAGTTCTTCTCGTTATCGAATTCGACTTGTGTGTTGGCTATTGAGCATTTTTATATTCCACGTGCAATTCTCATTTACTGAAGAAAGAATTTGGAATGTATACATATTTTGAGAGAATGAATACACAGATATGTATACATGAATGCAATGTGTACATGATGGTCATGATTAAAACAAAATCTTCAATGCAGTGTATACATAGGATAAGTGAATGAATACATAAAGTGTTTGATTTTTTAATATGTATACATTGGAGGGGATAACATAGCTATAAATGTATACAATCATCAAGTATACAATTGAATTTTTTTAATCAAGTAACGAACAAAAAAATATATGAAAATACATAATTTACGTTTTTAGGTGGTTACGTATTGTATATAATTTTTTATGTTTTCGTTATTTTTGTTGTTTAGTGATATTGGTTATACGAGGAAAACAAAAAAAAACTATTAAAATGTCATTTATTAATTTGGGCCATTTTGTGCTTATTTTTTATTTGTCTATTAAATGCTAATTAATGTTGGGCTATTTATTGCTAATTATAACTATCAGTTGTATATATATGTCATTTCCTCATTTTTTTTCTTCTCTTTTATTATCCTCCTTATTTGTTTATTTGCGATTTGTTTAACTCTAACTCTTTTATTTGATTTGGTTCAATTTAATTAAATTCCCCAAAAGATGAACTATATTCTTTATGTTAGTTTATTTTAATTTTAAAAAAAATTCTATCAACTCTTATACTTTTATTGAATATATTTAGTCAAAACTTTTTTTAAAAAAAAATTATTCTCCAATTAATTTAAAATAGTTTTCATGCTTTAATTAATCAAATTGGTTTAAATTATTATTTCAAAACGAATTAAATAAATTCTAATTAATCTAGTTTTGTTAAAATTCTATTTACTTATAATTCAATTCAAATGTTTCATTAAGGTTCAATTTTCTTAAAAAATTAAAAATTGTTGTTTTAACTATTTTCTCAAGTTAATCAAATATTGTAAATTATTATTTTTTATGTTAAATATTTTTTCCAAAAAAATAGTCAAATATTTAATCTAAGTCGTAGGATAACCGGATGTTAGCGGACGTTTCAAATGCCTTAAAAACTTTCTTGAAGCGTAAATAAGAACATCTTACCCATTTTCTCTAAATTTTTAAAGACTTCATCTGTTAGAATCTTTTTAAATTAAGTGTTCTTAATTTTTTTAAAAAATTAAGTGGCGACTCTTTTCTAAGTATCTTTCTTAAATTGTTTTATACTTCGAACATTTCAAAACAGTGATTTTTCTAAAGATAGTAAAATTACGGCATAACAGAAATTTCAGAGTCGTCTGCAAAACTTTCCGATTAAAGTAGAATTCGGGAGGACCACGTTAGAAATCTCTTAAGCTTTAAGGATCTTTGGAATTCTCCAGAATAAGCTCTCAGACACGTCAAAAGTTTGGAACTAAGGGTATTTATTTAAACTTGACGTGACATGATACTTAACAATGACTTTTTTCAATCACAACTTTTTGAAAACCCTTTTCTTAAGGATTTTATCTAAATGTTTCAAATATTTTTGCATAAAATATTTTGTCTTGTCTATCGAGAAGCAAGAGATCGAAGTGATCAACTGAAGACAGCAAGACGAGGAGCAATCGATTGACGAAGTCAACACAGATCAGTTTGTTTTATAAACTAACAATTTTTCTGTGGATGCAGGTGTATAAGATTGCCTCAAATTCATCATATTCCTTCATTCAACAAATATGGAGAAGTCAAAAGGGCGAGGAGCTCCCCAAAATTGACAGCTTTTATGTGGATGCAAAAAAGTCATTGAAGTTTTTTAGAAGAAAAAGAAGCAGTTCAGAATACAAGCAACGACACCGTTTTCAAATTCACAGCAAAGCATGAGTCACAATGAACACAAATGTTCAAATATAAACAAGTGAAAACATCACTCTCAACATGTACAAGCATCTACAATACCATCAAATTATATTTTTCAGCATCAAGGACGTTTAAAGAATATTCACAAATCACGTCAATATCAAACGCGGTAAGGTGATTTATCCAGAGGGACATTTCTATAGTATTATCAAATGAGATAGTACCATCACCCATAAAGATATCAACATCATCCTACCAATGGATCATCAATGAAGAATCATCATCCTATCAATGGAGCATCAACGTTATCACCCAGAAAGATATCAACATCATCCTACCAATGGATCATCAATGAAGAATCATCATCATATCAATGGAACATCAACATTATCACCCAGAAAGATATCAACATCATCCTACCAATAGATCATCAATGAAGAATCATCATCCTATCAATGGAGTATCAACGTTATCACCCAGAAAGATATCAACATAATCCTGTCAATGGATCATCAGTGAAGAATCATCATCCTATCAATGGGGCATCAACGTCATCATCCAAAGGAACATCAACATCAACCTACCAATGGAGCATCATTATTCTATCAATGAAGCATCATCATCAATATAGCACTGACGAGAAAGCCATCATCATCATTATAACATCATATCAAGTCATCATCTACTACGTCAAAACCGATGGAGGCTGACGTCAAAACATTTGCCGAATGCGGTAAAACATATCACTTCTCTATTTAAATTACAGTTTCTGCTAACAAGTTTATTTCATTCTTTGTCGAGAGCATTCAAGAGGATGAGTTCTCAAATCAAACCACATGTGCAGACGACATCAGAAAAGATGAAGCACAACGTGGAATTTTTTTTAGTAGCAAATATTATCGAGCCATCCACATCGTTACAGTTGGATATTCATCAAGACATGTACCTCGTTACAGTTGGATATTCATCAAGACATGTACCTCGTTACAGTTGGATAATCATCAAGCCATCCACCTCATTATAGTTGGATACTTATCGAGCTATCCACCTCGTTACAGTTTGATATTCATCGAGCCATCCACCTCGTTACAGTTGGAAAATCATCGAGTCATCCACCTCATTACAGTTGAATAACCATCGAGCTATCCACCTCGTTATAGTTGGATAATCATTGAGTCAACTAGCTCGTTGCAGAGATCACCGACATGAGGAAGTGATCACTGGTTTCGGAAAGTCCAAAAATGGGTTGTCTGCTATTTGTATACACTAAATATACACTGGTATACGGGTCATAATACAGAAATTCGAGGCCAAAAAATTGTTAAAAGTGTTGGAAGTTCTAGGGGGCTGTATACACTCGATATATAGTCAGATATACAAGAAAGTGGGTCAAAATATGACCCGTATACAAAAATATACATTTGTTGTATACATAGTGTTATGAAGAAAAAATAGGCTGGAAAAAGGCCCAAATAATGCAGCCGGTCCATTATTAGATTTAGGACAGGTTGGGCCAAAGCCCAAAAAATCTGATTTTTGCTTCTCTTTTATTATCCTCTTTATTTGTTTATTTGTGATTTGTTTAACTCTAACCCTTTTATTTGATTTGGTTCAATTTAATTAAATTCCCCAAAAGATGAACTATATTCTTTATGTTAGTTTATTTTAATTAAAAAAAAATTCTATCAACTCTTATACTTTTATTGAATATATTTAGTCAAAACTTTTTTCTTTATTTATTCTCAAATTAATTTATAATAATTTTCATGCTTTAATTAATCAAATTGATTTAAATTATTATTTCAAAACGAATTAAATAAATTTCTAATTAATCTAGTTTTGTTAAAATTCTATTTACTTCTAATTCAATTCAAATGTTTCATTAAGGTTCAATTTTCTTAAAAAATTAAAAATTGTTCTTTTAACTATTTTCTCAAGTTAATCAAATATTGTATATTGTTATTTTATGGTTAAATAATTTTTCCAAAAAAATAGTCAAATATTTAATCTAAGTCGTAGGATAACCGGATGTTAGCGGACGTTTCAAATGCATTAAAAACCTTCTTGAAGCGTAAATAAGAATCTCTTACCCATTTTATCTAAATTTTTAAAGACTTTATCTGTTAGAGTCTTTTTAAATTAAGTTTTCTTAATTTTTTTTAAAAATAAGTGACGACACTTTTCTAAGTATGTTTCTCAAATTGTTTTATACTTAGAACATTTCAAAAAAGTGATTTTTCTAAAGTTAGTAAAATTACGGCATAACAATTGTCATGTTGCATTTTTCGAAAGTCAAATTGACTAATTTTCATAGTGAAATTAGATTACATTGAATCAATATTTTAGAGCAAATGACATAAATGGTCCCTAAACTATCCTAGTAGGTTTAAAATAGTCCCTTAACTATACAGTTGACGGATATGGTCCTTTAACTATTCACTTTTTTGTCAAATTTGGTTTCCATCAACTTTTTATGAATACCATCAACAAACGTCGTTCAGTACACACTCTCTCTCAATTTGGAGCTGTTTTTGTGCAGTTTGGTGATGTTTTTGGAGCTGTGTTTTGTGCAGTTTGGTGCTGATTTTTGGTGGTTGGTGCTGCTGTTTGTGCAGCAGTTTGGTGACGTTTTTGGAGCTGTATGTGCAGCAGTTTGGTGACGTTTTGGGAGCTGTTTTTTTTTTTGGGTGTTCTGGTGCTGCAATTCGATCAAAGTTTGATAGCTGCTATTTTTTGTTGTAATTTAAGTTATTTTCTGCACAACAATTGTTGAAAACAGAGCACTATAGTTCAATTTAGTTGCTGATTTTTGAATTTTTCTGCAATTTTATGCAATTTCATTGATGTAATGACCGATTATTAACATGAAAATAGAATCGTATTTTTGCTCACAATATTTTCTCAATTGTGTTCACTACTTTGCATTTTGCTTTAACTCGCATGAAATAACGACCAACGACTTAATTGCAATAAGACAATAAAGAAAAGAATTGAGAAAAAAAGTGAGAAAATAGTGAGATAATGGATAAAAGAAATGACATAAAAGAAAGTCAATACAGATTGACTTACCAGATTAACGGTGTTAACTAATAGTTTTTTTAAAAAGTGGATGGAAACCAAACTTGACAAAAGGGTGGATAGTTAAAGGACCATATCCGTCAACTGTATAATTAAAGGACCATTTTAGACCTACTAGGATAGTTTAGGGACCAGTTATGTCATTTGCTCCGATATTTTAAATCAAAAATTTAAATATTCAAAAACTATACAAAAAGTACTATAAATTACAATTTTTTGCATATAAATATGATAAAAAAAAATACATCATAAAACATCAGTCAAAGTTCGTATTGTTTGACTCTTAAAAAGAATATCATAACAATTAAAAGGGATCGGAGGTAGTATCTTACCATAAATAACTCCAAGTAGGTCAACTCACATAATCATTTGAATACTCAATAACCTTGAAATTAGTTTTGATGATTGATAAACAAAATTTATGTTTAAAATAAAACCAACGACAGTGTTTTGATTTTTTTTTCTTTTCAAAAATCGACGAACATCTATCGATTTTAAAGTCTAAAATTGTAATTAAAGAGCATTAATAAAAGTTATGGATGTATTTGATCAACTAATATGAATGCTCCAGTGGTAGAACTGTTGATTCCCAGTTGAAACAATTCATTTTGTGTTTTCTTTACAATTTATTAAAGACATAATATAGGGGCGTACAAAACCGAACCAAACCGCAAACCGAGAAAACCGAAAAAAAAACCCGACTAGTGGTTGGTTTGACTTAGTTTGGTATTGAAAAAAAAATCCAATTATATTTGGGTTGGTTTGGTTTTAACTAAAAAAAACCAACCCAAGACCAAACCAACCCAACATTATATATATAATTTTAAAATTTTATTTTATACATAAAAATATTTACTTTGATATAATTTTTAAATATTTCTTATACTTTTTCATAGTTTTTATCTTTTAATATATTATTTCAAGTTCGAAACTTAGAATCCTAAATGGTTCAATAAAGATTATAGTCCACAAATGTTGATAATTATAATAAAGCTTAAATCAAAATCGAATTAATACTAATGCAAAAAGAAAATCAATTCAACACTAAGAATGACAATAATATTGAATACTTGTTCTTTGGTTTACATTGGTTTAGACAATTCAAATACATAATCTAATTTTAATTTCTTTTAATATTTAGTCATGTAACTAATACTTATTAAACTTATTTTAGCATGATTTAGTACTTTTAAATTATGATCATTTTCATTATGACTTGTTAATTTGCAATATTTGTTTTACGCGATTTCATTATTATTATTTTTTTGTTGGATATTTTAGTGTCATTACTCATATCATATTTTGTATTATTTTCTTAAGAAACACCTTAGATAGTTGTATTTTGGTAGGACTAAAGAAATATTTGAAGTACAAATAAATTATATGTTTGTATAAATACTTTACCGAAAAAACCCAAAAATCTGAAAGAAAAAAAAACCTGAGTTTGAAAAACTCAATTTTAATTGGTTTGGTTTGGTTTGGTTTATAGATTTAAAAATCCGACACAAATGATTTGGTTTGATATTAGAAAAACTCGAATCAACCCGGTCATGTACACCCCTAGCATAATACATAAATATCTCATTTAACTTTGCTTCAAATGACATCAATACCTTCCAACTTTGAGTTTACACAAGTAGACACTTAAATTTGTATAAAATTGAAGAAATATACACATTCATCCTACATGACAATTTTGTGTCCTATGTGATAGCCTACGTATACTATGGCATGTGGTATGTGTGTGTTTACTTGTGCAGTTTCAAATAAATTTAAGTGTTTATTTAAGTGTTGTCACCAAGAAATAAACAAAAAATAAGAGCTATGGCAAAGTACACTACTTTTCTTGTCCTCCTCTTTTGCCTCTTCCTTGTTGCTGCAACTGGTGAGTCAACATGATTCTATAGCTACAAATATAATGATTTGTTTAAAATTACAAATTTTTAAAATATTTTTTCTTTATTAAATTTTGTGACCAGTCAAACATGATTATATAGCTACCAAATATAATGATTTGTTTAAAATTATGAATTTTTAAAATAATCTTAGATTGAATATAAGTAATCTAGATTTGTCTAGATCCCATAAGCCTAGAAGGTGCATACAAAAGACAGAATAGAGGAAATTCATAATATGACCAGACCCCCATAAGCCTGACGAATACAAACAAGAGCTTATATTAGGAAGAACAGTACCAAGAACATCTAAGAACATCAACAATAAACGCAAGAAAAGACTAATTGAAATCTGACATTGGTATAGTCGCGAAGGAGGCAAAACTCATCCTCTAATCTTATATCGAATGGCAACAATGAAGACTAGCCTATTCCTGAGTCTTACATCAGAAGGGTCGGTCATTGCCAGAATCTGACATCAGAATATCTACGCGAACCTAGCTCCTTCAGGAATTTTACATAAAAAATATGACTAGTCTTTTTCAGAATCTTACATAAAAAAAAGCCACAACAAGACTAAGCATCTCTCAGAATCTTACATTGGAACAACTAATCAATTCTGGAATCTTACCTATCGGAATAAACATTGAGAACCTACATCTCCCCAAATTTTACATCGAAATAGCTAGTCCCTTCTAGAATCTTACATCTGAAGACTACCACACAAGAGACTATCTTTCCCAGAATCTTACATCGGAGGATCCAATGACACAAAGAGTAGAACTAATCATCTAAGCCAAGACTAAACATGAAATCAGTAATTTTGTTTTAAACACAGATTGGAAACAATTTTTAGTTTTGAAAATTGGTAAATTTGACCAAAATTAACATTCCAGGTAAATGTTCTCGAAATTGAATTTTGACAGTTCTGTTAGGTCCAAAAAGGGAATTTGGAATTATTTGGATAGGTTGTACGGATCACAAAGTGTTTGGGAGTGATTTAAAATGTGAGTTTGACAGAGATGGCCTATGCCTATAGTTTCGAAGCTTGTCCCAAGGCAAGGACTAGTAACATAAGGGGTTCTTCATTGGTTGAAAATTTTGAATTTAAGAAACTTAAGATTGACCACGATCAATATTCCATCAAGACAATCCAGAATTGGTGATTTGATGATTACAACATATCCTAAGTGTGGTTTTTAGTCAATCTACACATTTTCAGTTTCCATGTAGTCTTGAACAAATCTCGAGGATTCAATCAAAGCTTGACTGAATGTAGTAATTTTTTTCTATTAATGTATTTGGTGCTGCTTGTGATTGTGAAGTACAATCTTCTAAAGAATCTCACAAGTGCAAGATCTTTGTTCGCATATACAATGTTTGATTTTTTTAAACCCAAGTTTAGAGCGTTTCTCGCAATTATAATGTTGTATTCACAATTGCGGGATCAGAGTAGTGTCTCTGAGGGGGTATGAGAGGTTTGCAATGATGATGGTTGGTTCAAAATTGTGATACTTGGTCGGGATCAGGTTCCTCACAATTGCAATGATCCATTCACAATTGGAAAGATTTCAAGATTTTGGTAGGTATTTCAAAATTTGATTATGGTGGTGTGGGGGGGAGGTGAAGAATCTAACCTTTCATCTACACATCCCCCACCAATCTATCGTCGAAATAAAAATTAAATTAGTGATTGAAGAATTTTTTCCCAAAAGTGAGTTTTATGTATTTCCTTTATTTATATTTGGGTGTCAATTAATGGTTCACTTTTAGCTAACTTTTTATCTGTGAGTTTCGCAAGATGTGGATAAAACGATTTTGAAAGAAATTTCCAGATTCGACACCTGTAGGTCTCAAAGTTGACATTTTGAGCCGATTCTTTTCATGGAAATATGGGTGACTACAAAATCATTTACTATATCGATTGCATATTTGACTGGATTGGGATCTTTCAGAGTTTTTAAAGAAAGGAAAAATCATAATTAAAATTTTTAGGTTTTGATTAAGAAAAATTGAGACTTTCTTTGACTCTTTATGAAGTGTTAGTGTAATGTTTAATTGAACAAATGGGGTAATGGGTAGTAAAGAGTTGTATTTGATACCAAGAGAACGTTGGACGGTCTTCAAACTTCTTTTTGGATCTGACCGAATCAGAGCTCTTAAGAGCTATTAAGTAGTAAAACTTTAAAAAAAAAATGCACTTAATGACCCAATATCTGAACTATTTAGATTCAGACCCTCATTGAGTGCAAACAAATTAGGCTTAAATGTCTATTTGTGCACAACAAAAGTTGAAGGATATAAGTATGAGCTGCAACCAAATTAAATAACATTTTTATATTTAAAGTTTTTACTTTCAATCTGTCATCCAGTTTATTTTGAAAATCAAGTTTATTGTGTTTTGAACACAGAAGTAGAAAAAAATTGAGCTAAATAATATGTATATTAACATAAAAGGATGGTGGCTTCATTAAAGCAATTTGTGTAGATAAAATTGATCAATAAGTAGAAGTCTTTACCAATCAAATGGCTCTTTGATCAATTCAAATTCTTTTCAATTAAAGAAATGCTAATCGTGCTAGACTAATTCTTTGTACTTATTTTCCATTTTAATTGTCCATCTTATAAATTAATTAAGCAAACTACTTCTTTTGGAGATATTTTAAAGGAAGGAAACCGAATCAAATTCTAGTCCATTACCTATAAGGATTCTTAAATCGTACTCCTTCCATCCACTTTTAATTATCATGTTACACTTTTCGAAAGTTAATTTGACTAATTTTCAAAGTGAAATTTAGATTACATTAATTCGATATTTTAAACAAAAAAAATAAATATTCAAAAACTATACGAAAAGTACTATAAATTGCAGTTTTTTGCATATTGCTATGATAAAAAAAATACATCATAAAATATCAGTCAAAGTTCTTATTGTTTGACTCTGAAAAAGAAAATCATGACAATTAAAAGGGAAGGAGGGATTATCTTACCCAAAATAACTCCAAGTAGGTCAACTCACCTACTCATTTGAATACTCAATAAACTTGAAATTAGTTTTTGATGATTGACAAACAAATTTTATGTTTAAAAGAAAACCAACGACAGTGTTTCGATTTTTTTTCTTTTTCAAAAACAACGAACATCTATCGATTTTAAAGTCTAAAATTATAATTAAAGAGCATTAATAAAAGTTATAGATATATTTGATCAACCAACATGAAAGCTCCAGTGGTAGAGCTGTTGAATGACATGTAAATAATTGGGTTTGATTCCCAGTTGAAACAATTCATTTTGGTGTTTTCTTTATAATTTATTGAAGGCATAATACATAAATATGTCGTTTACTTGACTTCAGCTAACATCTATGCCTTCCAACTTTGAGTTTGCACAAGTAGACACTTAAATTTATATAAAATTAAGAAATAGACACATATCCTATGTGACATCCTAAGTGACAATTTTGTGTCCTATGTGGCAGCCTAAGTGTATTATGACATGTGGGACATGTGTGTCTACTTCTTTAGTAGTTTCATACAAATTTAAGTGTCTATTTATGCACACCCAAAGCTTCTTGTGTAAAAATGTATTGTGTTCTTATATTCTCTACTTTAGTAATTTACTTCTTGTGGAGATAAGGAATTGATCAATTTGTAGAAGACTTTATCACTCAAATATCTCTTTGATCAATTCAAATTCTTTTCAATTAAACAAATGCTAATTGTGCCAGACTAATTCGCTTGTACTTGATGTGTCCTTTTAATTATCAATCTTATAATCAAATAAGCAAACATCCAACGTAATCCTTGAACAAATCAAATGGAATTAAGTTGACAACATGAATTTCCAACACTATAAATATCATCATTTCAATTGTTTGTTTCGTCACCTAGAAATCAACAGAAAATAAGAGCTATGGCAAAGTACACTACTTATACATGAGAAAATTGAAAAATCATGGATTAACTAGGACACAATCGATAAATTATATTTGTACTTGATTTATGGCAAAGTACACTAATATTTTTCAATTTTCTCAATTTTCTCAGGTATAAGTAAAACCGATCCAAACTGAAAAACCAAATCAAACTGACAAAATAAAACCGATTTTATTTGGGTTTGGTTTAGTTTGGTTTGGTTTTAGATTTTTGAAAACCGATAGTATTTGGTTTGGTTATGATTTTATTAAAAAAAACCGAAGAAATAACCGAACCGAACCGATGAATTATATACATATATTTTATTAATATACATACTTAATATATTATTTTTATAAGCAATTTTAAAGATCTTATACATATTTTCATTAATTTTTTTTTATAATTTACTTATTGAAAGCAAAAATGCCCAAGATGAAACATTTATCTTATTGATTTCATGTATATGAGTGTCTATGGCAATTCTTTGTGGGACTGCAAATGTTATTGTCTCTTCCTTCTAGGCCAATATAGTGAATTTTAAAGCTTTATTGATAGTAAATTTAGTGATCGAAAGTTCAGTAATTTAAGTCATTCTAACTATTTTTCGTTTTGAATAGATTGTTGTCACTTTTTTCACATTTTAAATGAATTGTTTCTTTTATTTTTGTGTATGGTTAATAACCGAATAACCGAATCAAACCAAATCTAAACCGATAATCACCAAACCGATAAATGTATATTATAGTTGGTTTGGTTTGATTTTGATAATTTTAAAATCGATTAAGTTGGTTTGGTTTTGGTTTTGCCCTGATTTTCTACTATGGAGCTAAATATGGTATATGTAAGAGGTACAAACTGTTAGGGTTTTGCCCTGATTTTCTTACCATAGTTTAAAATTTATTTTTCCTTAAAGAAAAGACAAAACATTACCATAAATGTTTTTACTTTTCTTGAAAGGAAAATATAATATTCTTTCATATTTGGTTTGTTCTCTCCTTTTAGGACTCTTTTTCTAGTAAGAAAAGGCTTTAGGACTCTATAAATATAGGTTTGTTTCTTCTAACACAATAACAATAACATCCACAATGTAGTCGTTTAAGACTTTTGTTTATGGGGAGATTTATTCTCTCTAAAGTTTCAATGTTTTTCTTTGTATTAGTTTTGATATAATAATATTTTGATTTTTAGTATAAGTTTTTGTTATCTAATTCATCAACTATATGATTTGCAATTGTAAGCTTCCGCATGACGCCATAATCACCCTTTCATAACCCAACACAAACCATGGGGTGACAAATATCACTGGCCAAAATATTGCTACTGCTACTCACCTTGCCACTACTAAGAATCTTTCAGTGTCTCATGACTTGGTTTTGATTATGTAAATAAATAATTAAGAAACCTATTTTATGTGTGTAACAATGTAATAAGGATGATTTATGTGTGCAACTATTTTGCCCAAGCTTTGCGTGATGAATAAATGTATTNTTTTCACATTTTAAATGAATTGTTTCTTTTATTTTTGTGTATGGTTAATAACCAATAACCGAATCAAACCAAACCTAAACCGATAATCATCAAACCGATAAATGTATATTATAGTTGGTTTGGTTTGGTTTTGATAATTTTAAAATCGATTAAGTTGGTTTGATTTTGGTTTTGACCAATAACCGATCCAAACCAACCTGTGAACACCCCTAGCAAGCACTACTATGGATCTAAATATGGTCTATGTAAGAGGTACAAACCATGGGGTGACAAATATTACTGGCCAAAATATGCTTGCTACTGCTACTCACCTTGCCACTACTAAGAATCTTTCAGTGTCTCATGACTTGGTTTTGATTATGTAAATAAATAATTAATAAACCTATTTTATGTGTGTAACAATGTAATAAGGATGATTTATGTGTGCAACTATTTTGCCCAAGCTTTGCGTGATGAATAAATGTATTGTATTGTATTCAACCTAACATGAATGATCTAGTGGTTGAACTGTTTAATGTCATGGTTCATACATGGATTTTATTCCCGATTGAAACAATTCATTTTGGTGATTTTTTTTAAAAATAATTTTCTAAAACAGACGAAGTTTCTCGGTCTTGTAAGAGGGCAATCGTTGTTTTTACATCAATTTCCTAATAAAAGTGTGATTTATGTATTTTATATAATTGACAAGCGTTTCTTAGTTTTAACCTAGACAGTGCACTATTTTTTTTCTATTGTGACCATTTATTGATGTTATAAAGTCAATCAATTATTCTCAAATTTGACCTATAGCTCACGTATGTCCTTGAAAAACGTGTGTAGAATTGGAATCCCTAATGAAACTTGGTTTCGTTTTGGAAAATAAAGTGTAGAAGATTTAAATTTGACCATCAAACTTCCATATAAAGCACAACATTGATGCTATTGAGACTTATGTTAGATGTTGTAAAAATATCTTGGATTAACTAGGACACAATCGCACGCAAAGAAAATAGATCAGAGAAGAAAATTAACACGAGAATTTAGCGAGGTTTTGCTAGGCCTAATCCTTCAAGCAAAAGCAAAGAGAGTTTTCTACTATGAAAGAAAAGAAAAAGTGTACAATGTTTTAGAGTCTTCAACTATATCCCCTATATATCGATCCTAGCTAGTCCCAAACCTATAAAGAAAAGGTCCTCCCAATCTTAGAGGGACACTATATTCTTTTTCAAACCTATTAGAATAAAGGGTCTCCTATATACCAATAAGAATTATGAATTTCCTACAATATATATGGGAAAAATCAAGATATAATAACAAACCTTTTCCTTTTGAATTCTCTTCATTAATAGGAACAATTTCTCTCTGCCTTGCCTTCATCCCTCGAAAGGATTTATTGAGTACTACACACACCAATCAAGTCTAGTCAATGCCTTAAGTTATTGGTCGGGATTGCCTTGATCATCATAGCTACTAATTAAATTATCATGTGTTGACACTTGCTTCATATTAGCAACATTTGCAAATCATTTTGGTCGGTTGATTACTCTCTTTTCCCTACATGTCTCAACGATTTACAACATCGTCATTTTGATTAATATATTGCACATCCTTAATTCACTTCTGAACTACTGGGCTGAGCTAGTGGATATTCACTTCTAGCTCCATGCACAGTATATTTCCGCACTATTGCCTTTTCCTTTTGACTATCTATCTAGTGAGACAATTCATTAATTGAATGTCACATTACTACTAATAATTGATCACAGAGTCTTTTGATCTATGCACCATAACTTGTAACCTTTTACTCTACATGCATACGTAGGATAACCAAACATTCTTCAAATAATCAGCAGGCAGGCAAACTGGACCGAAGCTTAAAGCATCTATTGATCAAATAACAAGTTGTATTAATTACTTCGGCCCAAAAATTCTAGAATAAAGTTTACCCTTCATGAGTACTATGGAGACTTTACACACTTTAATAAGTGTTTCATTATCCAAGTGATCCTCACTATCAATTTTAATATCTACATTAATTCTTCATGTCCATTCCTAAATCTATTAGCTTTGTAATTATGCAATTACTACGTTTATCGAGTCCCTTCGATTATTTATTTGTAACCTATAACTGCTTGATCATTTAGTAAAGTTTATGAGGGAAATCCTCATGGTTTTTTTACTCTTNGTTACCCAATGGATAATATGGGTAACCATATTTACCCATATTATAATAGAAATCTAGTTTTTTTTTTGGTTGAAAACAGAGTAATATATATGTTATGTAATATGCATCGTTACATTGCTACCAGCAAGTGGTAAAACAGGACACCTACTATTGGTGTTCTGAGGAAGGGGCATACTATTACTAGTACTATTACATGAGTTAATTACAGAGGGCATACTATTACTAGTACTATTACATGAGTTGCTTGCAAAAGATTTCTTAGATAGTCTAACAAATGGAGTTCCTTCTTTATCTGCTTCTAGTTTGCTGGATACAAACACCGGAGGAACTTCCATGCACAAAAAAGAGTTGATTTGATCCATTTTAGCGCCTTCCTTTGCTAGAGCGTCTGCCACTTGGTTTGTTTCCCTAAAGGTGTGGTGTATTAGGGGGTTCCCCAGGCGGTGAAGTAGATCCCTGCAATCAGAAAGAATATTTTCATAAGTGGGGTGTTCTCCTTGAATGAGGGTTGTAATTTCCTTGCAATCGACGTTAACTTCCAATGGTACTAATCCTCTTTCTAGTGCTATTCGAAGTCCCTGCAGAAGTGCTATCAATTCAGCTTTCATGTTATTTGCCATATACAAGTTTCCCATATATCCCACAACCCAATCGCCCTTGCTATTCCT
>NC_064290.1:46608408-46610583 GCF_019186545.1 Solanum stenotomum
GATGACAAAATTGATTTTCTTGCAAGATCGATTTGTGTCCATCTAGTGTTGACACTTAGCTTTAAATTTATAAACAATATATTTGTTAAGCATAAGTATCAACACTAGTTGATCCTATTGATGACAAAATTGATTTTCTTGCAAGATCGATTTGTGTCCATCTAGTGTTGCTATTAAGCTTTAATTTAGGAATAATGTGTTTGTTAAGCATAAGTATCAACACTAGTTGATCCTATTGATGACAAAATTGATTTTCTTGCAAGATCGTGTCCATCTAGTGTTGACACTTAGCTTTAAATTTAGAAATAAGATTTGTTAAGCATAAGTACCAACACTAATTGATCCTATAGATGATAAAATTGATTTAGTTGGTGTATTTAGTTGTTGGGATTAAGTCAAAACTAAACTATGTAAAGTTTAAAAGTTATGTTGTTTAAATAAGTTAAAATAAATAATGTGGTTTAGTTAGTGAATTTAGTTGTTGGAATTAAGTCAAAACTAATGTAGTTAAAGTTAAAAAGTTGTTAAGTTGTTTAAATAAGTTAAAATAAATGTTGTGGGTTAGTTAGTGAATTTAGTTATCGGAATTAAGTCAAAACTAAACTAGTTAAAGTGAAAAAGTTGTTAAGTTGTTTGAATAAGTTAAAATAAATGTTGTGGGTTAGTTAGTGAATTTAGTTGTCGGAATTAAGTCGAAACTAAACTAGTTAAAGTGAAAAAGTTGTTAAGTTGTATGAATAAGTTAAAATATATGTTGTGGGTTAGTTAGTGAATTTAGTTATCGGAATTAAGTCAAAACTAATGTAGTTAAAGTTAAAAAGTTGTTAAGTTGTTTAAATAAGTTAAAATAAATGTTGTGGGTTAGTTAGTGAATTTAGTTGTCGGAATTAAGTCAAAACTAAACTAGTTAAAGTGAAAAAGTTGTTAAGTTGTTTGAATAAATTAAAATAATTGTTGTGGGTTAGTTAGTGAATTTCGTTGTCGGAATTAAGTCAAAACTAAACTAGTTAAAGTGAAAAAGTTGTTAAGTTGTATGAATAAGTTAAAATAAATATTGTGGGTTAGTGGATGCTGAGTTAGAAATGAATTTGGAGCATCCTGATCACATTTTAGAAGAAGTTAATAGGGAAGAGTTAGATATGCCAACAAATATGGAGGACGAGGAGGAAGAAACTTTCGAAGAAGATGAATGGATAGATGAGGAGAAAACTTCCGAAGATGATGCATGTGAATGGATAGATCATGAAGAAACTTCCGAAGAGGATGAATAACAATTTGTATGTTTAGTTAGTGGATTTTTAGCTATTCATATTTGAGTATAATTTATATTTTAGTAGTTTTAACTTTTGTTTGACATTGTGAAAGACTATTTGGATTAAGCCTTATGTTGTGATAACTTTGTTTGATATATTTGTTCGACATTGTGACATTATTTTGTACTACTTTATTTTAATCTTTATATTTAATTGATATAGATGGTATATAAAGACAAGGGTAAATCAAAAAAATCCGCTAATCCAAAAAAGAAATTTAAGGCCAATGCTATGAGAAGGCCCACTGGGGTCGTGATATCTGATGAGCCCTCTCGAGTTAATATTTCAAAACGAGCCTCAGTTTCAACTACTCACTCGGCACACCGGTCACATAATGCCTCTACTCATGTGGCTCCACAATCTGGTTATACTATATCTACACCCACTGTGGTACCTAGTTCGGGGTACCAAACTTTGCAGGGCTATTCACATCTTGGTCGTGGGTCTACCATACCATCATCTAGTGCTAGTCAGTGCAATACTTTGAATACTAGTAGTGGATCAATTGGACTTTCCAATCTTCATCTTCAATCCAATGGCTCGGAGCCTAATACTCCCACCATCCAGCACTCAAATGCACATGGTCCTCAGCCAGGCGATAGAGACAATTTTCAAAGACTCGTCATCGAGCCATTAGGATACAAGTATGATTTAATTATGTTTTATCTTTCATTTATCTATTTATGTTTTAATTGATTGATTATTTTTTGTTTACTCTACTTTGTCAATGAACTCATATTTCAGCTTACGTCTGACAAGGAGAGTGAGAGTGATGAGAATGGTATGTCTGACAAGGAGAGTGAGAGTGATTAGGAGTAGTTGTATCTATTAGACATTTTAGACTTCTATATTTTTGGAATTG
>NC_064290.1:46610683-46620187 GCF_019186545.1 Solanum stenotomum
TGGTTTGGTACTCACCCCTTGCTTCTACAAATTTTTGTAGGTTATGAGCCTAGATTTTTGTGGTACTTGTTATTCTCTTCTTTTCTGAGGCTTCTGGGAGATTTGTGAGGTAGTTGTTTGTCTTCTCAACGATCCTTCTTACTCCTATTTATGATCTTGTTCTTCTCTAGAAACAATGTCATATGAGACTTGTATTTTTCTTTTGATTCAATTGTAATACTTTAGAGGCTTGTACACGTGACAACCAGATTTTGGGGGTATATTTGAGTTTATTATAAAATCTCCGCATTTTATTGTAATGGTTGAGATTTAGGCTGACTTGTCTTGGTGGGTTAAGACGAGTGTCATCACGTCCATTTTTGGGTCGTGACAAAATTCCATTATGTAAATATGTGTAACTCCGAATGATTATATTCATTAAGATTTTTACTCTCACCTCTCATCCGTATCCATGATCTCAAATGGATTAATGTCATATTCATGACAATTCTTTGTGTTCCTCAATCTTATCCGATAAATAATGACATTTGACACAATATTATACACACTTAAAACAGTTGAACAAAAATGAGAAAATCTCTATGCTCTCTTCTACTGTCTCTTTTTATTTGTTCTATTTAATATTTATGTTTCTTATTTGTTGTTATTGTACAACTTTCAATTTTAGTATCCTCATTTGAATATTGTATTTGTACAATAGTTAATTATTTATACTTTACTTTATGCACTTTTAGTCAATTTATAATTAATGATGTATTCTTTTAAATTATTAGGAAGATATGTGTACTTTCTAACCATAAAAATGATAGATTTTTTTTTTTAGTAAATACCAATAGATTTGAAATGGATAAAATATGTCATTTACAATATAAAATTTAGATGAAATATTTTGGAATAAACGTGCAACGCACGTTTCTAAAACTAATCTATTCTAAAAGAGTAATATTAACTCAAAATAGATTGTCACACAATGTCATGCGTTAAATCTCATATTCGAGCTACTACATGCAATTATTAATATTTTTCACTTTATTTGAAACATTTGAGGTTAAAATTGTGTTTGGTTATAATTTTACAAATAATATTTGGTATCTAATTGTAATTACTTTCCTAAAAACATGAAATGTGATCAAAACACTAAACATAGTTTAAATAGCGAAACAACAATAATAACAATAACATAATCAGTGAAATTCTACAAATGGGATCTGGAATGGTAAAATACAACATACCTTACCACTACCTCACGAAGGTAGATAGGCTATTTCTGAAAGACTTTCGGCTCAAGTGCAATAAATCCAACTATAGGAAGAAGGAGACAACTGAGTAGTTGAGATTCCTTTTAGTTCAAATGATACAATTTTTGATAGGAGCCTAAATCAATAATTTCACATTTTGGAAATTAAATTAATTTAAATAGAAGCAATGCGATAAATTTATAAAAATAAAAGAGGAAAAGAAAATAAAAAATTCCCCACAAAAGTTATTTCTAAAACTTCCCGCCAACAATATGAGCCCGGAGACGAAATTACCCCTGTCTTATTCCCAAGACTCAGCGTATAACCAAAGGGTAAAACCATAAATATCCTTCAACGAATAACGAACTTTTTTTCCTTTGTAGAGCAGAATTCACCTTCCCAAGTAGAATGAAAAACGGAAAAGCCTAAATAAATTTAATCCCAAATAGAATAAGATTAGGAAAACAAATAAGCATTATNGCATTTAATGATACGAAAACAGGAATAATAGCTAAAACTGAAGTTCTCATAAACTTCCAAAAGATCTAGCAACTAACAATGCGGAAAAATACACCTAGAACCTGAAAGTCAATGTACCAAAACATCTAACAATGAACCAAAAGTCTAAACAAGAAGGGTCAAAACCCCAAACTAATGAACTATTAACTAACTAGAAAAGTCTAAGTCTGAAATGTGGACATAGACGAAAGAGCTCATGGCAGTCCGGAAGAATTGGCTCACCCTTGAATTCGAAAGGATCACTGATCTTCTAGACGAGGTCTATCAATAGCCACTTGAAGATGCCCTGTACTCAACAAAAATAAGAGCAAATGCAGTATCAGTACACAACCACAATGTACTGGTAGGATCACGCGGCTATCCCACTAAGTGTAACATACATAAATCAATACAACAATATAATCACATGCATCTATTGGACATATACAATATTATCAACATTTACGAACAACGAACAACTTCACATTTCTCAAGATGCACAATTATGACAAGTCATTGGTTCTCTCATGGAACCCAAATCCAAACAATTATCATACCGGAACGTGGTATCTGATCACATAGTTATACCAGAACGTGGCAACCGATCCCATATATATGCTGGAACGTGGCAATCGATCCCAATTAGTTATGCCGGAACATGACAACTGATCCATTCACCACACCACAATCACAAACATAAGTACATTCTCATAATCATACAAATCGAGTCATGATTCAATGGCATTCGACAATCATATATCCTCATTTGCAACAAGTGTGATCAAATATGCAATATCCACATACATACATGTATCATAATGAAGCAAGACAAACATACATCATACAATCATAGAATCACAATCATCACTTACCTCGAAACAAGCTTGAAACCCTAAGAAACTTGATCATTCCCCTTCCAAATTCGTTCTGCTTGTTCTTGGTCTACAAACAATCAATATAATACGGGAATCAATAAACAATCACCAATTATCCGAATTACTAACAATTCTATGAACCCTAGATGAAACTCATGATCCCAATTATCCAAATTAGGGTTGTTTCCACCATAGATTCTAGATCAAAACCCTCACACATCGATATTTACCCATTAGATTACGTTCTATGGATCGAAAAACGGATTCGGGGAGTTAAAATCTTACATTTAGCCTCAAGAATGGTGGAAAACGCTCAAGAAAACACCTGGGGTCGTTTCTTAGCTCTCAAAGTTGAAAAGTGCAGAATAAAACGTTTTTGGGGTTTATTTACGACTTTAAGTCGCGTCTGGCCCGCCACAACGACCAAAACCACCACCAAGGCGGCTTGCACGAAACAGTGAGCTATTTTAATAATTCCAAAATCCCCATTTCACAACACACTTTTAACCAACGACACTCAGAAAATAGCGTTCACGCTAAGATCGATTCCGGGAGTTCTACTCACCCGAATTCAATTCTGTAAAGTTGTACGGATTTCTTAACGACTTATCTAACAACTCATGTAATCAAAATCATAATTAAATCACCCGATTGTTACCAGATTTCCCTGCACCTCAATGACTCTGTTTCGTCCAAATCTGGACTAGGTTGGGAAATTCCAAGTTACTATGAAAAAGTTTTTTGATCCCAAAATTTTCCCCATTAGCTTTTCTATAACGACGGAACTCGATCATTACAGTTTGAACCTAAAATCTCTAGTTAAAAATTGAGGAATTACTTACCACTTTGTCGCATCCCTGGTTAGTTATTTGATCATTATTTTTTAATGGGTTTTTTTTAATGTTTTAATGATATATTCTCTCTCCCAATTTATATATGACATATCTTATAATCTGTCTACAAAATAGTGATAAATTTTATATTTAAAAATAATTTGAATTTAAAAGTTTCATTTTATCCTTAATAAGAGAATTTATAATTACACAAATATCTATGACTTATTTTAAATCATACATTTTAAGAATTATTCTTTCTTTTTTAAATTTAATGTCAAATCAAACTATATCATATAGTTGAGACAAAGGGTGTACTAATTAATTTTCTATCTACATAAAAGGAAAAACTTTATCTTTTAGGAGTATATGTACGTATTTAAGTTTCACACTATATTTAAGTTATTTTGTCTTGTGTGAGTCAATATCAACACTATTATCATAGTGATGTAAGTACTTTTTAATTCAACTTCTTCATTTTTCCAATTTAATGTTGTAGCATTTTTTTTCAATCTAATTTTTCTGTTTTGATAAGGTAAAATCAGCTAATTTGATCTCATATAACCAAGCAAGTAAGATTAACTATTAGGAATGACAATAAGACGAAATGAGGCGTACAACTATCTTTACATCGATGTATGGTGAATTGAGGTGAGACGAGGCGAGCTGAAATTTACTAAAAAATATAATATTTAATGCGGTTGAGACGGATTCACTAGAATAATATATGAAATTCTAAATTTTCAAGTGTAAAATCAATCTATAAATATTTGAGTTCTTTAGAATCTAAAATCATATCCAAGAATAACTTATGAGATATTATGATACGAAAGTAGAAACATACACCCTGCAAAAATATCATTTGTTATGAGGGAAAAAAGACTCCCTACAAAGACAATTATGTATCCAGTAGAGTTCAAACCTAAGAAATTTCTAGTTAAAAATGAGGAAGTATTTACCACTTTGTCGCATTCCATAGTCGGTAATTTGATCATTATTTGTTTGATTGTTTCTTTGAATTTTTAATGATATGTTTTCTCCATTTGAATTTGTATGACACAATTTGTTAGTCAGTTTTTTTAAAAAAGAAATAGTACTTTTTTAAAAAACTAATAACTATTTAAATTTAATTCTCATTTTATCCTTAATAAGATGATAGATAGTGACACAAATATTTATAACTTATTTTAGATTATAAATTTTAAAATGTGTTCTTTCCTTCTTAAATTTAATATCCCATCAAACTACACCTAAATTTAGATGGATGAAGTACTAATTAATTTTCTATCTTCATAAAAGGAAAAACTTTATCTTCTAAGAGTATTTAATTTATTTTCTATCTACATAAAAGGAAATACTTTATCTTTGAAGAGTATCTAATTTATTTTCTATCTACATAAAAGGAAATAATTTATCTTTGAAGAGTATCTAATTTATTTTCTATCTACATAAATGGAATTTTTTTTATCTTTTAAAAGTATTTGTGTTTAGTTCAACAACATAACTTTTACACATCATTAAAGTTCTTTTATCTTGTGTGAAAGTCAACATCAACACTACTATAATAGCGTTGTACGTACTTTTTAATTCAACTTCTTCATTTTTCCAATCAAATGATAATACCATTATTTTTTTATCTAATTTTTTCTGTTCTAATGAGGCAAAGTTAGCTAATTTGGTCATCATAAAATTAAGAAAGTAAGATTAACTAGTAGAAATGATAATAGAACAGAATGGAGTGATTCTGCCTTTATGCGGCTGAGAGGTGGGGTGAGGTGAGACAAGTTGAAACTCATTAAAAAATATTTAGTTTGATCGAGACGGATTCACGATAGAATTATATATGAAATTCTAATTTTTCGATCAATATAAAACTATTTGAGTTATAGATGATGACAAAATACTTCCTTTGCCTAGTGGAACATAAGTTCCAATTATTGTTCCTACTTGATCAACTTGTAATTAGTTGAATTTTAAATAATAAATTTAGGTCATTTTCCTTCATTAAATTCATATGTTCTACTCCCTCTGTCCACTTTTATTTGTCCTGTTGCGCTTTTCGAACGTCAATTTGACTAATTTTTAAAGTTAAATTAGATTACGTTAATTCGATATTTTTTTAAAAAAAATTAGATATTCAAAAACTATACGAAAAGTACTATAAGTTGCAATTTTTTGCATATCAATATGATGAAAATATACATCGTAAAATGTTGGTCAAAGTTCTTATTGTTTAACTCTAAAAAAGGAAACCATGACAATTAATTGTGGACGGAGGGAGTATTTACGTAGATGTAGATGTAGTTGTGTTCCTAGAAATTGTCAATGACTAATTGTCTCACTCTTAATTATGACTACCTAATCAAAAAGTTCAATCTTGAAATTGAAAGTTTATCCTTTTAGTCTAGATGGCTGGTTAGTTGTCATGTTGGTCAAATTTAATTATCGACACTAGAGTACTATATATATATATTGATTATTTATAATTAAAATTATTCAAAGGCATTAAATGGTAATTATCTCTGTTTATTATTAAATAAATAGTCTGTTTGGATAGACTTATGAGTTAGAATATATATATATATATTGAAAATTCCAACCTATGACTTTTGACTTATTTTTGCCTTTTTGGTTTAAAATCAAATGTTCAAAAAATAATTTTATTTTTCCAAACACAATAAATATATTTTAAAATATAAAAACAAGCCAATTAAAACATGCTCAAAGTAGCTTTTGTCGGTTGACTTTTTCTCTGAACTTGTTTTTAAAAGCTAAATAAATAGTTGAGATAACGGTTCAAATCCATCAATAGGCCCAATTAATTAATATTGTATCTACTTTATCAATTTTTAAGAGGAAATTACATATATTTAGATCATTTACCTTCTTTAAATTTATACCATATGTAGAATCATTAGTGGCGGCTTCACTTTAGTGTCCATAACTGATTTGACACACTTTTAAAAAAAAAAATTATTTTATAATTTTATTTTCAATTATTATAAATTGTTTCACTAATTGAGAAATGAATTTTAAATAATAATACCTAAAAATAAGAATTTATTAAAATTTTAAAATGGAATAAACAAAAAAAATCAGTTAAACAAGTAAGGATAGAAGAAATAATACATCTCAAAGGGCTGATTTTAACAACCAGGTGTGCTAGCTGCTTTTATCTTTTTTGGTTGACAAAAGCTATGGAATTTCTACACACTTACCAGTCCATGCTATTTCCTTTTTAGCATCTTGATTTATGTCAATGACATTGTTCTTTGATGAAAATCGATACTAAGTCAAAATGTTCACGTTAAAGTGTGTGACTATTATTCAAATACATAAGAGTTACAGTTTATAATGTGATTTTGCGAATTGAAGGGACATAGAAAAGAGAATAGCTATAGAATTGTTGGTTACTCTTTAAATTTCAAGAGTACAGAGTGATGTTTAGTTCATTTGAGAATAGCGCTATAGCAGTATATATGCATACATACATAAACCGAAAACATACAACCATCACCTACCTCGAATCATGCCAAACTTTCCCCTTTGCGAAGTGTCTTGATTTGTTCTTAGTTTAAAACAATAATATAAACACCAATAAATTACTAATGGCCGAATAATTTATCTATGACATATTTTTTAATCAGTCTACAAAATAATGATAAATTTTTATATTTAAAAACAATTTAAAGTTAAAATTTTCATTTTATCCTTAATAAAATAATTTTTAATCACACAAATATTATGACTTATTTTAAACTATAAATTTTAAAATCTTTTTTAATTTAGATGTCAATCAAACTATATAATATAATTGAGACAAAGGGTGTACTAATTAATTTTCTATCTACATAAAAGGAAAAACTTTATCTTTTAGGAGTATATGTACGTAATCCAACAACGTTACTTTCACACACCATTAAAGTTATTTTGTGTTATGTGAAAGTCAACATCAACACTATTACTTTTTAATTCAACTTCTTCATTTTTCCAATTTAATGATGTAGCATTATTTTTTTATCTAATTTTTCTGTTTTGATAAGGCAAAGTTAGCTAATTTGATCATCATAAAACCAAGCCTGTAAGATTAACTATTAGGAATGACAATGAGACGAAATGAGGTATATCTATCTTTGTAGGGTGAACTGAGGCGAGATGAGGCGAGACGAGGGAAGGCGAGGTGAGTTGAAACTTACTTAAAAGCATAATATTTAGTGCGGTTGAGACGGATTCACTAAAATTATATATGCAATTCTAAATTTTCTGGTGTAAAATCAATATATATATATATATATATATATAAATATTTGAGTTATAGAAGCATGACAAAAAACTATTTCCTTTGCCTAGTGGAACATAAGTTCTTTAGAATCTAAAATCATGTCCAAGAATAACTTATGGGATATTATAATACGAAAATGAAACTTAAGCTCTGCAAAAATATTATTTGTTATGAGGGACATAAATTAATAGACTAATACAAAATTGGAACAAAAATTCAAATGACCCACAAAGTTTCGCATTGGGGAAAAAAAGACTCCCTACAAAGACAATTATGTATTCAATAGAGTTCGAACATAAAATTTCTAATTAAAAATGAGGAAGTGATCATCACTTTGTCGCACCCTTTGTCGGTAATTCAATCATTATTTGTTTAATTGTTTCTTTGAATTTTAATGATATATTTTCTCTGTTTAGTCTTTTTTTTAAAAAAATAATAATACTTTTTTAAAAACCAATAACAATTTAAATTTAATTCTTAGTTTACCTTTAATAAGTTGATAGATAGTAACACAAACATTTATAACTTATTTTAGATTATAAATTTAAAATTTGTTCTTTCTTTTTTAAATTTAATATCCCATCAAACTAACCTAAACTGAGATGGATGAAGTACTTTATCTTCTAAGAGTATCTAATTTATTTTCTATCTTCATAAAAGGAAATACTTTATCTTTTAAGAGTATCTAATTTGCTTTCTATCTACAAAAATGGAATTTTTTTATCTTTTAAAAGTATTTGTATTTAATCCAACAACATAACTTTTACACATCATTGAAGTTCTTTCATCCTGTGTGAAAGTCAACATCAACACTATCATAATAGCGATGTAAGTACTTTTTTAATTCAACTTCTTCATTTTTCCAATTAAATGTTATACCATTATTTTTTAATCCATTTTTTTCTGTTCTAATAAGGCAAAGTTAGCTAATTTGACAAACATAAAATTAAGAAAGTAAGATTAACTAGTAGAAATCTGCCTTTATGCGGGTGACGGGTGGGGCTGAGGCGAGACAAGGCGAGGCAAGATGAATTGAAATATACTAAAAAGCATTTAGTGCGGTTGATGTGGATTCAGTAGAATTAGATCTGAAATTTTATTTCGTTGAAATCAATAGATAACTATTTGAGTTACAGAAGTGTAACAAAAATATTAAAGCGGAGGAAATACTCACTAGTTTTCTATCTACATAAAAGGAAAAAACTTTACTATCTTTTATGAGTATCTGTGCTAAAGCAAGTAAGATTTATTATTAGGAATGACAATGGGACGGAATGAGGCGTGCTTGTTTTTACACGAATGTAGGATGGAGTAAGGCGAGGCAAGTTGAAACTTATTAAAAAACATTTAGTGTGATCGAAATGAATTCACTAGATTTATATATGAAATTCTAATTTTTTTCAGGTGTAAAATCAATATATAACGATTTGAGTTATAGATGCATGATAAAATATTATTTCCTTTGCCTAGTGGAACATAAGTTCCAATTATTGTTCCTACTTGATCAAGTAGTAATTAGTAGAATTTTAAATAATAAGTTTACTTCATTAAATTCATATGTTCTATTTATGTAGATGTAGATGTAGTTGTGTTCCTAGAAATTGTCAATGGCTAATCGTCTCACTCTTAATTATGCCTACCTAATCAAAAAATTAAATCATAGAAATTGAAAGTGTATCCTTTTAGATGGTAGGTTAGTTGTTAAGTTGGTCAAATTTAATTATCGACGTCACCCTAACAAATATATATATATATATATATATATATATATATATATA
>NC_064290.1:46627878-46639910 GCF_019186545.1 Solanum stenotomum
GTTTTTTTTTCTAAAGATGAAGAACAATAAAGAAGAAGAAAACTTAGTTAAAGATGAAGAACAATAAACAACAATAAAGTTTATTTTAACACGTGGCCAATTTTTATTGGTCAGTGTTGTCTAAAAATTGCACCCACGCGCCTAACATAGGTGAAGTCACGGACTCAGCCACGTAGGCCAAAAGGTGGTAAAAAATTAATAAAAAAATAAGTTCGGGGGGGTAATAGGACCTTAGTAAAGGTTAGGTGTGTCTCTGGGATTTCGGGCATAGGCTGGGGGGGTACTTATGCATTTTCCCTTTTCTTTTATGTTAAAGTATGCATATAATATGATATAGTATTTTTGTAAAATTAATAATATGCAATAAAAGTTTGCATGTATACCTTCCTTTTCTTGTGTCGATGAACAGTCTTTATCACTACCGCAGTAGTTCTCCCTTTAGGCCATGAACAGTGTTTCGCCCTAACGACCTCAGTCTATGGCTACTTCGTTACTGTTTCTCCCTGAGGCTGAAGATCGCAACCTTCACTTAAGACTATTAATAGAGTTTAGAAAAGCGAGGTATAGAAATCAACTGTTTATTTCATATTATAATTTTACAATCATACCATATAATACTATACTATACTCACAACATAACTAGAAAATACTTTTCCCTGGCGGGAGAAGTTACTACTCACTACTCATACTCTCGAAGGTACCTAACATTTTTCCTTAAGTGTTTTTCTTTCAGAAAATGTAGTCCTCTTCTCAAGTATGAAGTTCCTCTCCTTTTATAGGTGGAAAGAGGGACTTATTACAAATTTTTTACATGTTTTGGGACTTTCCCTAAACTTTCACATATTTCTCCTTTGGTTCTTCACTGATTGAAGATTCCTTGTTGATAAGAAGAGGATATGTCTGTCTTTTGTTGATGGCCGACAAGATGTGACCCTTCTTTTTGACTTTGAGGAAAAGAAAAGATTCTTTTCTTTGTTGTTATCTTCATGACGTAAGTGCTTACGTCTCTCTTTTTGTCTTTTTCCATACCTTATGGATGATCATGATCTAGCATTTTACATGCTAATTTCCATGTCTCTTCGGTTGCTCCTAACTTGTGAAGCTCTATGTCGAGAATTCTTTCTTTTAGTTCCTTCGACTTGGATTTTCCTTTAGTAATTAAAACCCAATCATGGTCTTGATCAATGACTCTACAATCTTCATTATAGAGTCTTTTTAGAATAACATATAAGGCCTTTATCCCTAAAGCTCTTCTGGTCTGAATCCATTTTTTGTTAAGATGTGGAAGCTTTTTGTCCACTCCGGTGGCTTTAACATTAAAGTCTTTTAATTTTTTTTCAACTGAAATATAGTTGAGTGTTGGATAGTAAGCTTGCAAATCTTTGCCTTCCATGGAAATGCTAAAGAACCTGCAATAAACTCCATTGCCTTGGGCGTAATTTTTTACTGAACTGAACAGTATAGCTGGTAACTGAGATAATTCATTTAGATCAGGCTTTGTATATACTCGATCTAAATACCCGAATTCAAATAATTGAGATGTAAAGCTCGGTAATCCGTTTGGAAAAATTGATATTCTAGGAAACAAACTTGTCGTTCCTAAAACACCAAAAGTTTCTCCACTTTCTTCTGGGAGATTATACACGTATCTTGTGAATGTAAGATACTCTTCTTCCTTAGGATGTTGCTTGCCAACTTGAAAAGAAGAAAATACTTTTGTTCCTGACGGAACTGGGTTAGTTCTGCTTTCTGGTTTTCCAGATATATTTCTTTCAGCTTTCGCTGAGGATGAGCTTGTTCCTTCTTTCGAAGTAGAAGCTTCAGTTATTGCTCGGCTTTTATCTTCATCTTTCGATATAGAAATAGGCATATCCGTGCATACCTTTGAGATGTTTTGGGCACTAGGTGCTAGTGGGACATCTCCTGCCACTTTGTTGGGATTAATATTCCCTTTCAGATTTGAATTCTGATTTGGATATGAATCCAAATGTTCACATAAGAGTAAAAATTCTCTCATGCTTTCGGCCTGTGTAGTACTAAGCTTATTGATTTCAGATTGTAACATCCGAGATTGTTCAGACAATTTTGAGAATTCATCTCTGATCTTGAAAAGCTTCTGGCTTTTGTCATCTATGGATTCATCCACAGTTTTCATTTTTTCATAGATCCTGTTTACTAAGATCTTCGTCTGATTGTCCATATTGGACATTCCTGGAGATAAAATCTGCAAGAAAATTGTCACTTTCTTTAATGTATTCTGTTGAAAATGAATAAAAGGATAATAACACTTGCTATCAATGCAATCTTCTGTATTGGGGTTTAGAAGGAAGCTTGTTAAATATTAGTCCTGACACCTGCGTATTATTAGTTCTAATAACAAATTATTTTGGTAAAAGGAAAGTAGAGAATTTTCTAATTCCTCTAACAATTGCTAATAATTCCTTTTCATTTGTGGAATATCTCATTTCTGCGTCATTAAAAGTACCACTTGTGTACCTGCAAATTTCATTTAAATCGGTTTGCAATAATGCTCCCCAATGATAGTTAGATGCATCAGTTTGCAAAACTAAATTATCATTATCTTCTGGTAGTCTAAGTTTTGGTAACTTAGCACATTCTTTTTTTAGACTTTTGATACACCGTGTGTGTTCTTCTGTCCATCCAAGTCTATTGGATTTTCTTATTAATTTTTGTAGTATATTCCGTTTCTTGGCCAAATTCGGAATAAATTCTCCTGCGTAATTTAAACAACCTAGAAATCTTTGAATTTCTTGTTTTGTTGATAATTTATCAGGAACTTCTATGATCTTTTTTGAGATGTGTGATTGGAGTTCAATTCCATTTTTTGAAATAATCATTCCTAAGAATTCTATTTCATTTTTGTTGATGTCAACCTTCTTCTGACTTAATACAATCCCATTTTTTAAGCAAATTTCTAAAAATTCCTTCAGATGTCTTAAATGTTCTTCATATGTCTTTAAACATATTAGAATATCATCTATATAGACAATTAAAAATTCTTTTTCTGAAAATATTTTATCCATTTTTCTTTGGAATATTTGTGGTGCATTTTTTAACCCAAAAGGCATGACCAACCACTCATAATGTCCGTTGGGAGTACTGAAAGCAGTTAACTGGATTGAGTTTTCTGCTAATTTTATTTGCCAAAATCCACTTTTACAGTCAAATTTTGAGAAATAGGTTTTTCCTTTTGCAAGGTTAATTAGATTATTTTTATTTGGGATAAAATATCCATCAAATAAACAGTTTTTATTTAGTTCTTTATAGTTTATTACCGTACGAGCTTTTCCTCTTTTTATTTCAGCATGATTTCTAACCATAAATGTTGGGCTACTATGAGGGCTTTTACTCATTCTTATTAATTTTAAGTTGAATAATTCTTTAATTTGAATTTTAAATTCAATTTTGTCATCTTCATTGTAGAGCATGAGTTTAACTCTAATAATAATGCTAGGGTCTTTTAAAGTTAAAATTGCCCTTTCATGATTTTGTTCCCATTTTTCTAATGGATTTTCTCCATAAGATTTTTGTAAATTTTCTTTAATCTCTTCTAGATTGAGACATTTACAAGTAATTTTTCTTAGATTTTCTAAGTATTTTCTCTTATAATTTCCATTATCCTACTCAAGATTATATGGATTTTGTTTTCTGGGAACTTTTATGAAATGTCCACAAGGAGTTTTAAGGCTTATCATGTATAATGTCTGATGGTAATCCTGAAATTGTTGTAAAAAATCATTTCCTAATAATAAATCTGATTCCAGTTTATCATAGGCAAATAATTTGTTTATCGAAACAATCTTTGATCCTAGGATTATTTCAACTTTGTCTTTTGTTTTAGAAAGCTTTTCTTTATCTCATGTGATTCCAATCATTGATATATTATTTTTGTTTTCATCCCAATCTTTTATTCAAAAAGATTTTGCCAAACTTGCTTCGGATCCATTGTCTATTTGACAACAGGTTGTTATTTTTGTATCATAGAAGGTTATTTCTATGAAAACTGAGACTTTAAAACTAGTTTCTTTTGGCGTTTACATCTTTGATATGAAGCATGTTTCACCTTTGTATAGCATTTCTATGCCATTTTCCCCTATGCTATAATCTTCTAGTTTATCTAGGAAAAGATTTCCTAATATTAAATCTTGATCACTTTCATGATTTGTGATATAGCATGGCACATTTATTCTTATTGTATCTAGTTGTATAGGTAAATCTACCATATTTTTACAACTAAAGTTATTTTCTTCGAAGGTTTGATAGGTATATTGCTTACCTTCATATATTGATATTCCATCAAGTAAAATACATTTTACATGGTTTGCCGTTGCTCCTGTTTGTTGACACCCAATTTTGGACCTCCATAATAAATTAATCATCGAGCTTCTTAAAATTCCAAACTATTTGAAGTAATTGACTTTATAAAATTCAAATAATTTTCAAGTTAGTTATGTGTAATTTTTTCACTTTTTGGAATTTTTAAATAACATGTATATATATATATATATATATATATATTAGCATATTTTATAAATATTCGAAAATCATCTCAAAAATATTTTATTTTTGATCAAATATTTGGTTAATTAGTTTAGTTATATAATAGTTTATATTTTTACATCATTTGATTTATAATTAAATTAATTATTTCATTTCGTTAAGTTTAAGAAGCTCCTTAATTAATCTTATTTAAATTCATCTTAGATTTTAGCCGAATTGGCAAATTAAATTCAATTCGGCTATATTGTGAATTCTATATGGCTATAATTGCAACCCATTTAGCCATTTTGTATTTGCAAATCTAACCCTTTATGTTACAAATTTTCACTACCATTTTGGGACTAGACCATTTTTGGGCCAGCAACCAGCAGCCCATTACTCTTAATTAAAATCCAACCCCCAGCAACCCACTTCTCTTTATGCCATAACCCAGCCCATCAAAAATAACAATACAACATTAATACAATACCAAATACCCAACAATACCCAACCCCCGTAGCTTGTCTTCTTCGTGAATCCAGAAACGCTTCAAAAATCCAGAACCGCAAATGCAGTCCAGTAGCAAAATTGAGCCCAGCTTGCGCATTCTCTCTCTCTCCTATCGTACAAGAAGACGTTGGGAATTTTCCAGGTGGAGTGATCTCCTCCGAGTTCGTCCTTCCTCCCAAATTGAACGGTTCTCATCTCAATTCCGTTTGGAATTTGTACCATTCCTGCGTTGCCAACTTTATCCTCAAAGGATTTTTGAATTTCAAATTTGAAATTCTTATCCTTTTCTACCCGATTTCCCCCCTTAACTCAGCTCCAACTCCTTCTATTTAAACTCTCATCTACTCTCTGTTGAGGGGGTCTTTTTTTTTTTTTTGGGACACTGATTTATTACTCAAAACAAAGGGAATTTCCATAAAAAGAAAAGAGACTTAAAGACCGAAAAATCTCCAGGATTAGCTACAAAACATACACTTGGGAGCCCAAAAGCTTAGTGATTTTCTCGTTCGAATTCGTTGGAGTTCAGCAGAGCTTCTTGGAATTCCCAAAGCTCATTTTGTGGTGAAGGCAGAAAAGCTTCTCTACTCCTTGTCTCAGTCCGCTGCATCCAGAAAGGTAATCTCCATTTATTTTATTGTTTGGTGCGTCGATTGCTCGATCCTTGGTTGTAAAAATGTTTAAATGAGGAGATTTTGGGCGTATTTCGATTGATTGTTGGCTGTGAATCAGTAGCATAGATGATCCGTTCATTCATAGCTTATTCGTTCTGTTTTCAACCCTTTCTACTTGAGATTTGATGATCCTATTTGACGTTGAGTTGGTTTTTTTTTTTTTCAAATTAATCTTCCCTTGTTCTTTTCTGTTAGTTCAGTTGTTAATTTATGAATCTAGTTTATGTGGTTTCTCAATATGATATGCAGAAGTATTCAATATGTTTTCAATAGTATAAATTGTGTGAGTTTGAGTAATTTACTTTTTTTTTATGGCATAGGCTCCTTCTACACGCGAACTAACGTCTTAGTACATGTGTTAATTGTTCACATCTTTAAAATCTTGATATGTTTACATCTCCTAAATCTTGCTTCTAGCAGTGTTGGTTGCGTATTCTTAATCCTTCATGTCAAAGTTAGTAGTTTCAAGTATGTGAAGATAAGCTTACACATAATAAATGAGTTAATGGCCACATGTGACTACCTTTGTTGTTAATCCATCCGTTATGCTTTCATATTAAATCTCTGTTTCCTAGTCCAATTTTTTCTTTAATTACCTCTAGTCATGTTATACCTCTATGTGGTTCCTAGTCTAATTATTGTTTTAAGATGTGGATTATTATAATATGTCGATTATTTCTATATCTTTTAATTGCCTAGATGTGTGATAATGAATAGTCTTGCCATTTATTATTACTGTCCAATATGCCGTTGTGTGATTCCCTTTTGTAGTATTGTATGTTAATGTGCACTTTTCTTGAGATAATGCATATTTTCCAGTAAGTTAGCTTACTTTTTCCTATGTTATATTAGTTGGATTATATATTAACTCATGTCTTTTATTTATGTTGCATGTAAATCTGTCCGAGTTCACCATGAACTCCTATTTTCCTCTCCTCGCATTTCGAGAGAGCCCTAAAGGCTCAAACCCCTTTTTCGAGCTAAAGAATTGACGAACAGGTTCCGAGGTTGAAAGAAGCAACAGATTGGAGAGTCGAAAAATTGGGCCAATGACCCACCCTTTTATTTCAAAAAATTGTATTTTGTTATTTTGGGCCTAAGCCCTTGTCATTTTATTCATTATTATCTTGTTAGAAGTCTAGGACAGGTGAAAGAATTGGGCATAAGGCCCAAAGATAAAAATATATTTCTTTATGTTAGTTTAGGACAAGTGCAGGTGACTCAAATTGGCCAAAGACCCAAAATGAAAATGGGCCCAAATACTGACCCAGGAGAACAGGAAAACCAGATTTGGGCCCAAATCTCTTGCCCTCTTTGTTTTATTATGTCTGTTTCCTTGATTAATACTTGCCGTTAATCTTAAGACCAACAATTCAAATCCCCGAAAGACGTCCATTTCGCTTTAAGAAATTAACTAAACCAGTCAACTCTTAACAAGACTTAAAGAAATAAATTTTACGAGATAGCTCACTTAGATAATGTTTAAATATTTCCCCTTTTCCCCTTTTAAATAGTTTCAACTATAAAATAGTTCAATTTTGCAAGTCGAGTTAAGTTAAAATTATTTTAGCCAAATAATTAATTGTCGGATAACCACATTAGTGGACATTCTAGGTGCTTTTAAAACCTTCCTAGAATGTTAATAAAACCTCGAACCCTTTTTAAAGTTTTCACTAGATTTCTGTTTTAGTCTTTTGAAAACAACAGTTTTCTTAATTTTGTTTTAAAATTAAGTGGCGACTCTAAACCAGTCTAAAATATTATTTTTTAATAAAACACTGTTTGTATCAAGATTTCTTGGTTTTTCCATTCAATCCCATTAAAGATCCTTCCTTTTATCTTAGTGATATTTGAAGTTTCTAAATTTTTTAAAGGATATCTATTAGATATGCTTTTTTTATGGAATTTCTTCCATATTCTATTGAAAGTCTAGGGTTACTAGAACTTCCTATTTCTCGTGTTTTTCCAAACTGAATCTCGTATTCATCTGGAATTTGGGCTCGTTGAATTTCTGCTTCAACTATTCTTGCTATTCCTGCACATTCTTGATCTATTTCGATCATTTCTTAGTTTTTATAAACTTTTTCATAGTTTGAGTTTGTAACTGTGTACAAAGCTTGATAATAGATACTCATTATATGATTACCTGGTTTAAATAGATCATTTCTTTTGATCTGAAAGTGTAAACTCAAAGCGTCATTGAAATCAACATCTTTGAGTGATATACAATATTTCGGATAATATGTGAATAAGAGCTTTGTATAGGCTAGGTTTCCCTCTACTATACCAATATTTCCTTCTCTAGCATTTATAAATCTTTCATCAGATAGATTTATAACTATTGGACAATTAATTCCTTCTTTAAAAGTCGATTTGACTAGTATTTGAATTCCTCCTAGATGGACGTAATTCATCTTTTTCCTTTTTCTTTCAGGAATTTTCCTAAAAATTTGATCTATCATTTTGTTAACAGGTTTAGTTTATGTTTTCCTGATGTTTGGGTAATTTCTATTACCTTTTCTATTTCCTGATATTCATGATAGGAAATTTTATCTCTTGCAAATATTCTTTGCATTCTACTTAATAGATTATCTTCTGTTTTAAGATTTAGTTTTAATCCTTGAATTTTTCTGAATGTTTCTCTATCAAAGGTTGCTTTTAAAGCATATCCTCTGTGATCTTCTTCAGTTTCTAGGATTTGAACTGAATCTTCTTTTCCTTGAATTTCTTTACTCATTTAGTCAGAATCTTCTGAGCTGGTTGAGTATTCTTCATAGATTTCATCAAAGAAATCTTCACTTCCTATTGATTTTATTGATTCTATATCAGAATCGATATCTATTCTATCAATTTTTGAGATTTTTACTCTTCTTTTGTTACATTCGTAACTTTTATGGCCTTCTTCTCCACTATTGTAACATTTGCATTTTTCGGTATTTTTTGGTATAGCAAATTCTTTTTCCTTCCTAAAATATTTTTTCCTAGGAATATATTTTTGTTTAGAAATTTTTTTTCTTTTTATTAAACCCTTTTTTAGTTTTCTCCTTTTGTATATTTTATCATCACATCCCCATTGGGTAGATGCATTAGTATCTTGACAATAAATTTGTGTATTAATTCTTTTGGTTTTTCTTTGTATATTATGTGACATACATAATTGACCAAGTCTATTTTTTAAGAAGCTTATTCTTTGACCAAGAGTATCTCCTTTTTTATTTTCTTTTTCATATTCTTCTCTAAAATATTTTGCCCAAAAGCCTGATAATTTTTTATAGTATTTTTCTAGGTAAGGTATCATTTCTTTACCACTATCAAAGATTTTGTAGTAATATTCTTCGAATTCACAAGTGTATTCTTGAATATAACTCATTTTACAAATTTGTAATTTTTCTAATCGCTCCTTAGCAATTGTTCTTATCATTTCTTTATTTTCCTTTGCATTTCCTTGTCCACCAAAGAATTCATTAGCTATGTATTGCTTTAGGTTATTTATACCTTCTTGTAAGGAATTTTTTAATCCTTCTAGGGTATCATTTTTGATTATTTTTTCTGCGTCTTCTGTTAGTCCAGAAAACCAATCATTTACTTTTCCAATGAAAGTATTTATCATAATGATATATTTTTCTTCATCTGTATAATTTTCTTTTCCTAATAAGAAATATAGAAGCATATTTTGAGACCATAAGTCTAAACTATTTTCTGGATCTCTTTTGCAGTCGAGATCTAAGAATTGGGTTCCAATGTCTCCTGTTGGGAGTCTATTTGGCATAAATTTTGATTCATCACTGTTATGATATTGTTTTAATTACAAAATCATTATTCTTTTTTGCTTTGTTTGCAAAATTCTTATCATCTTTTTTTGGCTCTTGCCATTCGTCTTTTATTGAAGTAGATCCTTCAAATTTTCCTTGGGGTCCTCCTGTCTCCCCTTTATTCATGAATACCTTTAATTCATGTTCAGAAAGATCAAGATCTTCCATTGCATAAACTAGCTTATCTAGTTCATTCATCTTCTTTTTCTTTTGAATTGTTTTTTGTTATTTCTATATTTGTTTCTAGAAGATTTATTTCTAAATTTTCTTCTTCCNTTAGGTGTGTCTCAGGGATTTTGGGCATAGGCTGGGGGGTACTTATGCATTTTCCCAATTTTAAATAATAAGTTTACTTCATTAAATTCATATGTTCTATTTATGTAGATGTAGATGTAGTTGTGTTCCTAGAAATTGTCAATGGCTAATTGTCTCACTCTTAATTATGCCTACCTAATCAAAAAGTTAGATCATAGAAATTGAAAGTGTATACTTTTAGATGGTTGGTTAGTTGTTACGTTAGCGAATTTGCAATTATTGTGTTTGGGAAAATAAAAATTATTTTTGAACATTTGATTTTAAATCAAAAAAGAAAAAATAAATCAAAAATCATAAGATAGAATTCTTAATTTATATATTTTTTGATAAGTATTTTTACTTGCAAATTTCTTTGCTAGTAATTCACTAATGTATTTTTGACTTACTTTTTTGTCAAAATTTTCTGTTTTTTCTATTATATTAGTAATTCTTCCTGGAAGATTTTCTTTTATAGAGGTAATCTCTATGTCTATCATTCTTAACCTTAAAGTTAATTGTTTTTGACTTTCTATTAAGTCTTTTAGTAATTCTGAGATTTCTATTAAACTCATTTTTTATTCTGAAAAATAATAGTCAGAAGTATTCATATTATCTATAATTTCGTCGTCGAAATTATAATATAAATTATATCTTTCTTCTTCAAATTTATTTCTCCTAGTGATTATTGACACTATCTTTTTGTTTAGATCTTTATCTAAATTTTTCATTACTTGTAGTATTGCTACCAAAGTTTCTTTTTGTATATACCAAATAGGTTTTACTAGATATATATATATAAAATTAAAATTATTCAAAGGCATTAAACGATAATTATCTCTGTCCATTTTTAAATAAAGAGTCAGTTTGGATAGACTTATAAGTTAAATATATAAATTAAGAATTCTATCTTATGACTTTTGACTTATTTTTTCTTTTTTTGATTTAAAATCAAATGTTCAAAAATAATTTTTATTTTCCCAAACACAATAATTGTATTTAAAAATTATTTTAATTTAAAAAATGCTAAAATAAGACAATTAAAACAGGCACAAAGTAGCTTTTGTCGATTGACTTTTTCTCTGAACGTGTTTTTAAAAGTTAATTAACTAAATAGTTGAGATAACGGTTCAAATCCATCAATAGGTCCAATTAATTAATACCCCCTCTCTCCCTAATTACTTGTTCACTTTTGAATTGACACACCAATTAAGAAAACAATTATTGATATAGTAATTTATTATTTTACCCCTATTAATTATGAAGTGGATGAATTAAAAACTTAAGATTTTAAAAAAGTTATATCTTTTTCAAAGTAATTAATTGAGAGTATAATAGGTAAAAAGAAAATTGTTCTTTCTTGATTTACCAAAATAGACAAGTAATTAGGGACAACTATAAAAGAAAAAGTGGACAAATAATTAAGAACGGGGAGTATTGTATCTACTTTATCAATTTGTAAGAGGAAATTACATATATTTAGATTATTTACCTTCTTTAAATTCATATCATAGTAGAATCATTAGTGACGGCTTGTCTTCACTTTATGTCTTATGTCCATAATTGATTTGACGCACTCTTTAAAAAAAAATTATTTGTTATTTTATTTTTAATTATTATAAATCATTTTACTAATTGAAAAATGAATTTTAAAAAATAAATTATCTCTCGATTTTAAAATTTGAACGGATAAAAATAATCATCTAAACAAGTAAAGATACAAGACGAAATACATCTCAAAGAGCTGATTTTAACTTTTTTGGTTGACAAAAGCTATCTTTTCCTTTTCTTTCTTATTTTATAATTCCACACATAGCCAAATAGTCAAATTTATAAAGTTGTAGTAAGAGTTGGTGAACAAACAAGTCCATGCTATTTCCTTTTTAGCATCTTGATTTATGTCAATGACATTGTTCTTTGATGAAAATCGATACGAAGTCGAAATATTCACGTTGAAGTGTGTGACTATTATTCAAATACATAAGAGTTACAGTTTATAATGTGATTTTGCGAATTGAAAGGACATAGCAAAGATAATAGCTATAAAATTGTTGGTTACCCTTTAGATTTCAAGAGTATAGAATGATGTTTAGTTCATTTGAGAATAGCTATAGCAGTATATATGCATACATACATAAATCGGAAACATACAACCATCACCTACCTCGAATGATCAAGCCAAACTTTCCCCTTGCATAGTGTCTTGGCTTGTTCTTAGTTTAAAATAATAATATAAACAACAATAAAT
>NC_064290.1:46640544-46694521 GCF_019186545.1 Solanum stenotomum
CAAGTTTTAAAATGTGGGTTTGACCCATTTTATCAAGTGAAACATCTTTTCACTTACAAAATTTCAATTGTTTTCAAGTTATAGGCATTCAAACACAACCAATTGTCAAATTTCATTATATTACATTTTCTATGTCGAATTTGTCTGGACCCATAAAAATTAAAGTAGGCCATCTTAATTAATGCATCACCATTGACTTTCAACATGCATCAAACGTTTAATTATCATCAGAAACATATAACTCAAGAAATAACAATTTTTCTTCATATATTTACAAAAAAGGAAACCATTGAAAGGGCTACAAATTTTGAGAACCCCTAATAACCTACATGTGATTAACTAGTACTATAACATTAACAAAAGTTCAAATGAAATTTGTATAAATCAAAGTACTAACCTTCTTCTTTTAAGACAACTAGAATAGTTAAAAAGAAAAATTGATGAGAATACAAAAGTTAACAATTTTCATCATGAGCTATATAAACTTCACACCTTCTAAAATTTTCTCTTGTAGATCAGACTCACTTCTACGATTAAATGATCTTTCTCGAATGGTATCCAAAAGTGGTTCCCACTTTGGTGACTTTGTCGAGTTTCTTTGTCCCATACCATAGGTTATAAGTCGTCCTTTCTCTGAATCAACCCATTTACCCTCATCTGAAACCCTATTAGGGCTACTAGTCGGTGAGTTCCAAACTCGTTGGCTAGTAGTACCATTTGATGACTTTTTCTTCCTTGGCTTGTCCTTATTATAGGCCATGGGTTTTTTGGCTATGCCACTAAGTCTTTTAGCAATTGGAGCCAAATCAATAGGAGATACACAAGATTGAAAAGTTGAATGAGGTAACAAGAAGTAAATATTGCCTTGTTGCAACATGTAATCAAGATTGAGAGGTTGTAAACAAGTGGATAAAAGTTGGGATTGAGTGAAAATAAAATGCTTTTTGGTTTTTCCCATGACTTCACTAACACTAATAGGATGATCAAAATCTTCTACATAGCCATTCAAATGCACCACTCTAATTATCTTGAGTTTATCAGAGTGTCCTATATTGAAAGAGAAACAACAATACATTTTTTTCATTATTCTTCTTTGTTTTGAGATATAGATGATAATTGGCCAATTATATATATGTTGGACTTTGAAAATATTGGGTTTATCTATTAAATCCAAATCAGCCTAGTAGACTAGTTGCCCAATTGGATAATAAAAATATACGCCCACATGCACCTACTTTTGAATGTGTCATAACCGTGGGAATTGGGGGACTCAAAGAAAGCATGAATAACACACTACATCAAATAAAAAAATTATATTAATATCGCTATTTAATTTTGGATGCAATGACATTAACGGTATACCACTAAATATTTTTAAACTGATAAATGCATATTATCGTTAAGAAGAAAATATATTGTCACTAGCTAAATATCTCTCATGTTTTAGTAGTATATATAATACGGTCATAATTACTTCTTAAAAGAGTTTCTTATTCAATGTTCAGTATTTATATTGGATATTGACAAAAATTGGATTTGTACCAGCAACAAGAAGTCATAAAATTGCACGTTTTGCCTTTTAAATGAGTTAGTTTTTTATTTTTTTATCCTTCAAATTGGGTGATGTTTAATTTTTGTTCTTTTCTAATAGAACTTATGCCTAGTGATACATAAGTTCTTTAAAACTAAAATTTAGTCCGAGAATAACTTATGAAATATTACGATATAAGGATAAACCTTCAAATGACCCACAAGAAATTTCGCATTGGGGGAAAACTCTATTTGTATCCAACAAAGTTCGAACCTAAAATCTCTAATTAAAATGAGGGAAGGAAATACTTACCACTTTGTCCTATCACTTGTTGGTAATTTGATTATTATTTGTTTGATTATTTCTTTGAATGTTTTGATGATATACTAATTAATTTTCTATTAACATAATTATCTATTAGGAGTATATGTAGTCCAACAATGTAGCTTTCATACACCATTAAAGTCTTTTTGTCTTGTGTGAAAGTCTAACGCCGCCTCATCCTAATTGCCATCCCAATTAATTATAATCATAGTAACACTAATTTTTTCTTTTCTATAATTATCGTGTTAAGTTTTCGAGTTTGACCTAGGCCTAATTGCAACATAAGCCAAATAATAGATTATATGAATTGAGTATTTATATCAAATTGTGTATAATATTCTATACATAGTAATTTAGAATGTGTTTGATATGGTGGAAATTCAAACATTTTTCTTTCTTCTCATATTTAAATTAGTCAAAGCTCTAAAAATGTATTTCTCTAAAAGAAAAAAAGACTTCTTTGACGAAGCATGAAAAACACATTATACAAATAACATTGTTGTCTAATTTGTATTACGAAAATAGTTAGAACATCAACTTTGGAGAATTTCGTAAGAGATAACAAAGTTTAAAAAATATTTTTTGTCACGATCCAGACCGTCCGGGTGACACCCACACTAAATAACCTGGTGGGAGAACAAACAACTAACCCAAATTAAACCCAAAACACCATTTATTTAAGGAAAAATTACATAAATACACAACTTATTTTATTATATTCTCTAAAATTGTTACCATTTGAAAAAATTACAAAAATCCCTACTTTACGCGATGTATCAATAGGATACATCATTTTACGCGATGTATTGATCGGATACATCACTTTACAATGTATCAGGACGTACACGATGTATCGGGACGTTACTTTATGCGATGTATCAATCGGATACATCACTTTACACGATGTATCGGAACGTTAAGTGATGTATCCAAAATCGAGACGTAATGTATCAAGAAATTAAGGGATGTCCGAAACTGGGACACGATGTATCGAGATGTTTTGATGAGATGTATCCGAATTCCATCAAATTTAAGGAATTTTTGTAATTTGAAAAAACAGATATATGGTGTAATTAGCTCTTAACACTATGGGAATTATGTAAAATCTACTTTATTTAAAGCAAGCTTATCATATAAATAGAAAACACAGTTTTTCAAACAACTAAGGATTTAGTCCCCATAAACTCAATCAATAATCTAAAACAATTTAGTAATTAAAAAATTGAGCCCCTATAAACTCAATCCAATAATCAGAAATATTTGTGCGGAAATAAACCCCTAAAAATTGAAAGTCGTGGTACCAAAACTTTAATGTCCAAAATAGAGGGGATGCAACCCCAAAGCTAAAAACAATAACAATAATCTAAGAATGTCCCTTAGATTCGAAATTAAGCGTTCCTTAACTGAGGTCTTGGATCAGCAGCTGAAAAATGCCTTGTACTCAACAAGGAAAGAACATGTGCAGTATCAGTACACAAATCACAGTATACTAGTAGGATCATACGATCAGACCAAGATATGAATGTAAATAATTTACCACAAAACAGTAACACAGAAACAACATTTAACAATTATCAATTCATATAGACTTCCAGTCACATATCATGTAGCAACAAATATCAGGATGCATGTCCCATATGATCACAAATGCAAATACTCAATCCGCTCATGGAATCATGAACACATATTTGATCCTCTCATGAAATTCAAACTCAATTTGTTAGTGTACCGGCGTGGTACCTGAGTCATTCGTAGTTAGTGTATCAGCGTGGTATCCGATTCAACTGTTAGTTTATACCATGTGTGATATTCTAGCCAACCGTGAAAATATCATGTACCAAGCGTGGTATCTAAGGCAACCAGCATACACTGACATTCATGCACAATCACAAACATCATGAACAATAACACTTGAAAGCATAAGCCACATAACCAGTTCATTGCATGAGATTATCAACATGATGGCATTTTATATGTCACCCTATGTTTTCCACTAACATGCATTGTACAGTGATACTATAAAGCAACAGACATACATATATACATAAACCGAAAAGCATACACCCATCACCTACCTTGAATCAAGCATCTTGGAAACTCTAAAGAACCCAAAATTTTCCTTTTTGAAGTGTCTTGTCTTGTTCTTGGTCTGAAACTATAAACAAAAATAACAATCAAACCACAATGGCCTATTAATACCCGGGTTATAATCAAATCCTAACCCCAAGTTAATTAATGATCATCTTCCCCAACTTAAAGCTTTTCCCACCATGAAATCATGTCAAACCCTCCCCCAAGATTAATATCTTAGGTTCTAACTTCTAAGGCTTAAGAACCAATGTACAAGGTTGGGGAGTAATAATCTTACCTTTATCAACGAGTTATGTGGGAAATACATTTTCGTCATTGTATTAGATATTTTCATTTGATATTCGATATTTGTATTGGGTATGACAATTTGGATCTGCACCAGCAACAAGAAGTCATAAAATTGCACGTTTTGCCTTTTAAATGAGTTTTAAAAAAAAATTATTTTCCCTTTAAATTTGGTGATATTTAATCTTTGTCCTTTACTAGTTGAACTTATGCCTAGTGGAACATGTCTTTATTTTAAAAAAATATGGTTAGTGGAACATAAGTTTTATGCCTGAGAATAACTTATGTGATATTATGATAAGAAAATATTAGCTTATGCTCCGCAAAAAAATTATTTATTATGAGGGCAATAAATTAAAGATTAACACAAAATGGAAAAAAAAAAGTTCAAATGACCCATAAGAAGTCTCACATTGGGGAAAAAGGGCTCCCTCGGAAAGGCAATTTCCTATCCAATAGAGTCTGAACCTAAAATTTCTAGTTAAAAATGTGAGAGTACTTACCACTTTGTGGCAATCCTTGTCCGTAATTTAATCATTATTTGTTTTTAATTGTTTCTTCCAATGTTTTGATGATATACTCCCTTTGTCTCAATTTATATGACATATTTTTATATTTAGTACTAACAATTTAAATTTAAAATTCTCATTTTACGCTTAATGAGATAATTTATAGTCACACAAATATCTATAACTAATTTTAGATCATAAATATTAAAAATTATTCTTTTTTAAATAAAATTTAGGGGAAAGGCTCAAATATGCCATCGAACTTTGAGAAAAGGATCTTCTATGCCGTTCGTTAAAAGTTTGACTCGTCTATGCCATTTTCGTTTGAGAAAAGGCGTATCCATGTCATTATTCGTTAACAGAAAACACTTTTGATTTTGCAAAATCATTTTTTACACATGGTCAATTATTATTCGGCCACATCATTAATTAAATTATTTTTTAAAAGGAAAAAAGCTCAAATATGTCATCGAACTTTGAGAAAAGATTTATATATGTCATACGTTAAAAGTTTGATTTATCTATACCATTTTAATTAACAAATAATGGCATAAATATGCTTTTTCTCAAACGAAAATAACATAGATGAGCCAAACTTTTACGAATAACATAAAGGTGTCTTTTCTTAAAGTTTAATGACATATTTGAGTCTTTTACTTAAAATTTAATAACTAATCAAACTATATCATATAATTAAGGCGGAGGAAATACTCATTAGTTTTCTATCTCCATATAAGGAAAAAACTTTACAATCTTTTAGGAAATTCAACTTTTTCGTTTTTCCAATCATAAAAGAATTAGTTTTCTATCATACTAGTTCTTGCACCTTCACAATAATAATGATGTTTTCCCTTTCGTTTTAATTTATGTGGTTTCAAGAGTCAAATCCTGAAGTGTTAGACCATAAATTCAAACATAGAATCTTTAAGGTTTCTAAAATGAAATTTTCATATTGAAAACCGAGTAAAGAGTATTATATGTTATAATTATTAATAACTCAAATATTTAAAAGACATGAAAAAATCATGATCAAAGAAAACTCATATAACTTTTGAAATCCGAACGAAGCCACCTAAATGGGCTCCTATGATTGTACAATTTAACCTATTTATAACAATGTCATTTGTCCGAATATGTTTAGACTATTATAGCAAAATATTCTTGTATGAAATATAATATAACATAATTTGAAAAGTTGGCTCCAAAAGAACTTGATCGCTATAATGAAATATTATCAGAGGATATACAGAGAAAAATGAAAATGAAATGAGAAAATTTAAGAAATAGGCATAAAAGGCAATAACCAAATGAAATCATAGGTCAAGTGTAGATATGGAACTTTAAAGCCAAATGAAGAAATATATTATCGTCCCCACCTTAGTGAGTTTCACGAAACATAGTCGATCTCAAACCCAGATAAAGAACGAGGGTTACAATAGGTTGACAACTAGTGAAATATAGCGAGAATCTTGATGAATATTTCATACTAATCACCCGATTCTATTGAAATGGATAGCAAGAATATAGTCGACTTCAACTGACTTGGGATTTTGACGATACGGAAAAGAAATGTAATGATAAATATAAGAACTTTATAGGATTATGAAATTTCTATGTGATTCAAAAACTAACCAAAAAACAAAATTTGACAGTTTCTTTAAACAAGGGCCATATTTGCAACTTGTACACAAAGGTCAACAATACAGTGCTGCAGTTAAATAAGTCCCCAAAAATTTTCTTAATCCCAATACTAAGATAAATATAACAAAAATAGCCCAAAACTGAAAAAAGAGAAAAACTAAACATGAAATCACCTACCCCCAAAGGAAGCACGACGACTCGAGGCAATTGATTCAACATTCCTCGGCTCTTAATACAGTCGCCCTAACTGTGTCTGCCAGTAGCCCTAGCGCTCAAAAAATAAGCCTGGTTTTGGGGGCAGCACTCAAACTCGATCCTTCTGTGAAGAGGGGGGCGCTTTACAACACTGGAAGATACACAAGAAATGAGGATGAAGGGGGGTCGGATTGAATCGACCAAAGAATCAGTGTGGGTGTTATCTACCCACTTAAATCGATGTATAATTGGGGTAAAGCTGCAACAAGCTATCTAGAGCTTCAGGTAAGAATTTTCTTGCAAACAAGTAACATGGTCGTTGATTTCCGTTCCATAGACAAGGATTAATTTGAACTTCCTTCTGCAATGTGGAAATAACACAGTGCTTTCAGATAGGCTTACTAGTGAGAAAATGCAAGGAAATTGTCAAAGTGAGTAATTATTCATACCCTAGCATCGCTTGTGACATGGACATTCTCTGAAATAGACTGCAGAAACAGTGAGGAGAAGCATTAAATCATGTCATGGTTTCGATATGCCATAGAATATCGTGATTTAACTTTATTTATTTCAGCTAAAGAAGTAACTACTGCAAATAACGGAGCTAATACGAGTTCTAGAGTGATTAAGATTCTGCTCAAGGACCAATGTGCACTCGTAATACTGATGAAAGAAAAATAAAGTAAAAATTAAAGAGGGGGCAACAACACATGGAAAAAACCAAAACTGCTTTAATCTCAGTCTTATGATAGAAAGAGAAGGGAATGGTTGGAAAGAAGACGAGAAGCAATAAGAGAGAAAAAAGAACAAGTGGCATAAAGTATAAAAGTCAGGGGAACTAGGCCTTAAATGAATTTTTTAGAAAAAGGGTGGCCAGGGAGTCGGTTGGGGGTAGGAGTGAGAGGAGTAAGCCTTACTGTTATGTTTCTCATAAGCTCATATGTAATATCTTTGCGCACGTATGATTTTGGGTGCCATTTCCCTTCAGACCAATCAACATGTGTTACTGACCAATTCGAAATTCCAGTTGGATCAAGCATCTGAAATTTAGAAAACACAAGAAAACAGTTAGTTTGAAAATGATTAAAACTTGAAAACAAGCTGGTGAAGAAAACTACTCACATAGAAAAAGGTTGGTAGATAGTGCTCATCAGAATAGCAGTTCCGATTACCCTCCATGTTTGGCTGTCGCATTAGAAACAGATGCGCCATGATTAATGAAATCAACCAAATTCAGAGCTAGACAAGCAAATAAAAGGGGCAAGAAGAAAAGAGAGCGGGTAATGGAATAGAAACATGTTTCGTTGTGCCTATAGCAATCCCATGCGATCAACATTATTGTAGTTTCCAAATAGTGATACAAATAGAGTTTGAGAGAAACAAAAAGAAACTAGCTTCAGCGGAAATAACATAAGAATATTATTTGAAAAAGCAAAGTAGCTTTAAGCTCACGTTAACACAGAGGAATAATGCTAGAGAACAAAAGTTTTTATGCTTCAAATCAAATGCTAAAGGCAGATGCTTCAGATCCGATAAGCCACTTAGGTATGAGCATCTTAATATTCTAATATTAAAAGCGGCAGCCCTGACAATTCATGGGATATTGTGCTTAAAGCTCCCATAAACTTGGGCACATTTTCCTAGGATAGGTTCAAAATACTGGCATGCTTCAGTACCACGTGCATCTATTCTGTTCTATTCAGGTCAAGTCTCACATTCAATAATTCCAGTAATTTTAATGCAAATTATTTCTTCCAAACAATGAACAGTGTGGGAAGACACAGCTGGACAATGTAGTTAAAACATCAATGCATAGAGAAATTCAACATCTTATACATCGACGGATGAGATAAATAACAATCAAAAGAAAGCTAATAGCATAATCACATCATCATCAGCCAAAGTATGATCAAGTAAAACCAACCCTGCAGTAGTCCTTGAATTTTCTGTAGTAGAGACTATCAGCCATAACTGCAAGGGCGTGCTGTCGTTTCATTGTGAACCACTGTAAAAATTCAGAATTTAACCTATCAGAACAAGAAAACTGCAGAGGTGCAAACTGGTATATCAGGCTGTTATATAAGAAGTGGCACACAGCTACCCCCAATATTTGGCCATTCTAAGAGGAGGTTCTACCTATAGAATACTACAATTAACCAACTCATTGAACACTTCTTTTAGAGTGACCTCATTTAACACTTACGGATTACAAAAGCAAACTATCCAGCATTTTTTTAACAAATTATTATTGAAAATCCCAAAGTTTTATCCTTCATGAAAAAGTGTGACCTCTGTATTACATGGACAAATAAGAGCTAACAGCAAAAGTTGTGTAAAAGGTACCTGTGCACCCTTTCGAAAATGCTTCTTTTCAACTTCAGGTAACATATGTTCAGAATACCTTCCACTCCCATGAGGACCAGGATCCTCAAAGCTGAGAGAAGAAAGAAAAGAGCACTTCTTATTTATTGACGAAGAAAGAGCATTTTTCACTAATATAACAAAAGGAGTCATACTGTTCAAATGGAACAATGAATAAACGAAACGAGTAATAACAATTACAATTTCAAGAAAGTTCAAATTTAATTTATGATGATGGAAAGCCCAAGTAAAATAATATTGTAAAGCTGATTCTACTAATAAACAATCATGGAGAACCAAAAAGTATGACGACTATTTCACAACATAAGCATCAGCAGAATTGTCTTACCAGTCTACAAAACTGATATTTGTATACATCAGGTAGTTGTAGACGTAGTCAAAATCACGCAGGGGTATACAACTGCAAGTTGATAAGCAAAATGATCAGAAATGATGTAGTGGCATAAATGCAAAGCAAAAGGCAAGACAAATCGTCAAATGTCAACCTGTCAGAAAGTAATACAAAATGCTGATTGTCAGTCTCTTTCAGCGCATACGCTAAAAGACGTCTCTCTGCATCAACCATAGAAATCTTTCCCCACACTACCTGCAGTGCAGAACGGTGTACACCAAAACTTAGCCATACAGATGAAATCTTGACTTTAAATGACTAAGATAGCTACAAATATGTTCTTATTTCCAAAAGTTATTATGTTAATATTCCCTTCATTTGCCTCAACATAGCTGGTCAAACAGGTAAGACAAGGGTGCAGTACTTCATAACGATTCTTCAAAATTCACTGAACTTTAGCAAAAACTTAGCATACCCATACTGAAAACATATACACATCCGTACTTGATATGTGACCATAAAAAATCCATGTAACACAACATGATGGTTTAAATTTTAAAAAAGAAAATACAGTAATTATAAGCAACACTAATTAGCATTACCAACAAACATGGCGGATTTGAGCTAATCAACTTAATCATCAAGGTCAATTCACACAACCCAAACACATGCCCCTAATAAGGCAATAGTCAGAGTCATATTTACTAATTGGCCACTTGCAAAGAAAGGAGGAAGTGGACAACGTAGGCTACACAAGCTCTAGATCCTATTTAAATTCATAAAGGATATATGTCTAATCCATTGCAAGCAATTAAAAAAAGCAAACATAGTATGATGAAGCTGATGAGTAATAATGTCAAACAATGTTGCATATCAACTATATGCTGCTGCCTATTCTCAATCATTCTTCTCAGACTTTGTGTTAAACTGTTATTCATTAGATCACACAAACAACAGCCTGATTACACCACAAATAGCAAACAGCACAACCTTAGGAACTTTTTTATCGTTCAGCTTTTTGTTTCAGTTACTTGGAATTTGAGTGCAGGTGTCATCACAAACAAATAGCCACAGGTAGAACCATAGACAATGTCAAGCTCAAATATAACAAGGCCAAAAGAATCAGTTCAATTGCTTCAAAAGAACAAACTGTATTCATTCAGAAACAAATACATGGAAAAAATTGAAGCGACAAATTTGAGATACAGTATCACATTGGCGATAATGATTTGTGTATCAGAAACAATACATGGACCAACTTCAAGCAACAAATTTGAAATACAGAACCTCATTAGTGGAAATGGAAAAATAAGAAGCAGCATCACAAACCTTGTCACTACGGATTTCCCGATTGACGAAGTAACGGCTAAAATGTACAGGTTTGTCCTTGGATGCATGTACATAGACAGAAAATTTTCCTTCATGTCCCTGAAAAAAATAATAGTTTAATAAAACCAGCAATAGAGAAAGCAGAAATGCATAGACAGCTCCTGGTAGTTCTTTTATCAGTAAGTTCAATTTATTAACAAAAAGGAGGCAAGCACTAAACTAGTGATGGACATCAAAAAATAGGAGCCCACCCTTTTACAAATCATGCTAGTTAAGGATCTATTGAATACCCAGAAAGCATTAGAGTTACACAAACTAGTAGTCACTGATTTAACCTGATAATCATCAGTTCAACTACGTAGGAAGACGGAACCTTTTTCTTTTGCTACGCAAGTCGGAAGACGAAACCTTAAATTGAGACTGCAAAACATTAACCTATACTATATAGCACCCAGATCATGTATCCATATTTCATTGAGGATTCCCTTATATAATCTGTAAAGAGACAATTACAAGAATAATTTACTTACATCTATAATAGGGACAGCAGGAGTGAATCAAATTATTGCAGCAGACCAACATTTAAAGGAACAGACCGGAACTTCCGCAAAAATAACAAAAACAAACCTGAAAAAATCTGTCCCAGAGTTTTTCAAATGGCAATGCACCAGGTATCAAGAACATAAATGCTATTTTGGGGTTCTCTGGTACAACTGGGGGTGTGTTCAGAATTTCATTAGTTACAACATGGGAGGCAAGCTCTTCATCTGTCAATTCTCTGGCAGGAGCAGGTGGAAGCCAATCAGAAAGGCCCTTGCAACCATTCAATGAGAATACATAACAAGCACCAGAACCTTGAGGGGGGTAAACGTAAGCACAAATTAGGAACAAGCTAACTAAAGAAACCAACACGATTATCCATGTCGGTTTCTTTAACTGAGCACGCTGGCGAGGTGCAGACAATATTTGCATCTCCTTCATGCCTAAACGCCACCCCTGAGATGTCTTCATCTAGAAATTACACATCAGCAACCAAACAACATCAAAAACTAGACCCCTTGACCAAATCTCTGAGAACAATAACCCAAGTGCACTGCCTTATCTTTGAGCAATGTTTGTAAATCGATGAGCACAAACACAAAGCTGTAAAAGGATGAAAAATTCAACAAATAAGTAGTAGTTAGAGTTGAATCAATATCTAGCTTCAGATGTTCTCAGAAAGAACAATCCTTAATCATTTTTACGGAAATTTAACTCCTAATATATCATGTTGGATGCAGTACAAGGCTTCTGTATCTAAAGAAAACTTAGGATTTACTCACACCTCCCATACTAGATTCAGGTCCAGTTAACACTGCCAAAGAGCGAATAATGTACATACAACTTCTATCAAGCACGAATCACATATATACATAAGTTGCACAAAACTTAGAAAATCAACCTTCCACATCAAACACAGCAGAAATAAGAATTCCATTCAACTTAATTAAGCATTTCTTTAACTCAAGATCCACATCAACATAATTACAGTAAAACTATCCAAACCATACAGAATTCCAGGGAGGAGAAAACACAGAAACATGAAAATCAACTAATTGTATACACAAACAATTGGTCTATGAGATCACATAAGAAACAACTAATTAAATACACAAACATAACAAATTATAGAGATTCCCCATGTTGCCCCAACCAACCTTAAATCAAAGTCAAACCCATATATCTGACCTTCAAATCTATACCCACTCCCTCCACACCCCACACCCCCAATTCATCAACTTCAAATCTCCATCACCATACAACACCATATCATACAAAAATGCATAATCCCCACAACCCCATCAAAGCAAATTAATCTGAAATCATTTCAAGAATCCCAAAATTTCCAATCAAAATTCAAACTTTGAAGAACCCCACATGATAGAATTACATAAAAACACAACCCCACATAACAGAATCAAAGAAAATCAAGAACCTACTACCTGAATGATACAAAGAAAAAAGATGTTCTGTTTTCTTGTTTTTCACTTGCTATCTATTGGTTCAAGAAGTTTCAAATCTTTGAAAGGCCAAAAAGGATCTGTATTTCTTTGTTGTGCATGTATTATAAAAAAATATATATATATTTGGCTTATGAGATCTAGGGCTAGCACAACAAAGCAAGTGGAACCAAACAGAAAAACAGCGAAGAGGGGGATGCTCACTCTATACATACAATACATATACAAATATACAATAATTATTATTAGTATAATTATAAATCAAAATTATGTTTTATTATTATAGGACATGACAATTATAGGAAAACGAAAGAAAAACATTACACTGTGTTGTTTTTTCCCTGTTTTTCTTGTGGGGTGATGGCTTTTTCGTTCTTGGATCATATTAATTTATTGGTTTGGTTTTAATTTAATTCAAAGTTTTAAAAAATTTTAAAAAATAAATAAATTGTGATTTTAAATGTTAGTGGGAATTTGGAATTATGAATGTATAAAATGTTTTTTTAATCTTATAGTCTGAAGTGAACGTTTGCCCATATGAAATTTTAAAAAATTACTATAGTTTTTGTTTTTAAAGTGAAAAAAATGATATTTGATAATTGAAATTATGGTTGGTCATTAGTATAAAATTGAATTGTTTTTTATTGTTTGTGAGTAATTTGGAGCGTTATTTTTCAAATTCAAAAAATTATAAAATTTAAATTGAATTTCAAAATTTTATAATTAAATATTTTTTCAGAGTTGAGAAAAAAAATCATAATCAAACGTCTTCCCAAAAAAAATGAAATTAATTGACTAATGAAAAGTTTCTGTGTATGGATTTTGACCGTTTAGTTTCATTCTAAGGTCCAAATACTAAGAATAATTCTTTTTTCTTTTTTTTCGTGAACTATTCAAGCCGGCAATTATTGAAGAATTCGTATTATTTTTATGACAAGTCACATATTTGACTGGCGGTTGAAAATAATTATACTTGTTAATTAAATATATATAAGTTATTTATATTTAAAATATATATTTGATATATATTATGCATTAATATTTTAAAAAATTAAGTATTAATTGATGAAATTATTTACATCAATTTCTCTCTTTTTTTAATGGGTTAGAGTTACATTTATCTTTATTTATTTTTGGTCACTTATTTTGTTAGTGATAGATCCAAAGTGGTAAGTGGGAATTTATAAAGAAATTGTTTAAATTTTAAATCCGCATTTAAACTTTTTATTTTTTTAAAAAAATAAAAAATTATAAAAACTTTCATGTGTATTCGGGTATTCATTTTCAATCGCTTTCATTTAGGATAATTACCTGAAAAGTTAATCCATATGAAAACATAAATATAGATTATTCGTCTAGCCAGCCCCAACTATTTGAAATTGATTGATTGACTATGTGTTAATTAATTTTTAAAAATGATATTTTACATGCAAACACAAGTTGCAAATTTTTATCCATTTTTTTTTTGGTAGAACAAGTTGCAGATTTTCAAAGCATATAAAAGACTTAACTAAATCAAAGTCTCCCTCTCTCCTAGCTCCTCCTGTTTGATTTTAAATTTTTGAAGTTATAATTATTGAAAATTGAAATTGTATTGAGATATGCTTTTTACATATTTTTTTAAAATGATGTTTGTGAGTGAAAGTCTCAAAAATCCAAACATGAGTCAGTTTTTGGAAATTTGAAAATATTTAAAAATACATTTTGAAATTAAATATCAGATATTCAAAATCTAATAAAAATTATGATTAAATAAATATTTGAATATAAATTTTCTAAATCTACTCTCAAAATCTATGGTTGACGCTAGTTTACAATTTCCTCTCTTTTCTCCTCCTCTATCTCGTATAATTTGGAGAGAAAATAAGTGGACGTTTGAACATAAGAATTGTAAAAAAAAAATCACATTTATTTTCAAATTGAAAATAGTATTTGCAAAAGAGAGTTCGTTAGGACATGAGTATAAATTTAAATTGTTTTTAACCTATGAATAAATAGGAGTGAAAATTAAAATAACTTTTATTTAAAATTTTCGAATTCTGTAAAATATAACAATTACAACTCTATATCCAACCATTTTCCAAAATAAAATTCCAAAGAAAAGGTTAAAACCATCTATGACCAATACGGACTAAAATTCAAATTCACTAACATTGTATAGGGAATGAACATTAAAGAACAAAAAAATATAAAATATACAATAATACTTGAAATGAACAAAAAAAAAAAGTTTATATACAAGTGTATTATTGCATACTCCATGTGAAAATATAATAACTAATACTCATTGGACAAATGTCATCTATAGTGAAGTGGATTGCTTTATCTTTTTATCTGGGAAAAGACATAAAATCCCCCCTGAACTTGTCCGCATAATTTACTTTAGCACTTTAACTATACGAGTGTTTAAATACCCCCCTTAACATCTTTTAAGTGTTTTTTTTTTCAACCCTTCCATCACTAGCCCAGTTGAAGGCTAGGTGTTGTTGAGTCACACGCATTTTTATTCGTCCACGTGTATATTAACTAAATTTCTAATTAATTACTTAAATCTCCATAATAATTTTTTTTCATCACTAATTGTCTTCCCCAATGTTTGTCACCTTCTCAACAACAACTCTTCTTTTTACAGTGAAATTTTCTTCAACTTTTCTTCTTCCATTATATAATAATTTTCTCTTTATGTAAAAAATAAAAAAAACTTCTCCAAATTTCTTTCTTTTCGTAAGAAAATAGATTTTAATACTCCATTTGTAGACATCAATTTCCACATTAAACCAACGACTCCTACACCCATCATGATTATATCTAAAATTGAGCCAAAAACTAAACCCATCGATGAATTTACCCCTCAATCTACAAATTATAATTCAAATTTCAATTGCAATTTCATTTTCAGTTTTTAGTTACATCATACCACCTTCCTCGAAAATTAAAAAAATTATTTACAAAAAAATGTTAATTTATCAATGAATTGGACGAAATCTCCACAATCAATTTTTTGCCAACAATATCTTTAAAAAAATTTTTAGTGAAAATCGGGTTCTTTTATTGATAACTCTTTAAACTCTTAGATCTAATAATCTTTTTTGATGTCGAAAATGGTGTCAATGAATCAAACACCAAAAAAAATTGTCAAAGAAAATAGAAAAAAAAAAGAAAAGAAATGATTAAAAACATAAAGAAAAGAAGAAGAAAAAATGTGAAAAAAGTTACAGTTGGAAGTAAATGAGTAAATGTTTACCTTGAACTGAATGAAAAGAATAAGAAAAAGAAAGAGTCTTGAGAAAAGAAAAAGAAAGGAAGAAGAAGATGCAAAAAAAAAAAAAAAACTACAAAGAAGAGAAGTTAATTGAAAAATAAAATATTTAAAAATTAGTAAAATAAGTTATTAAATATGTCGTCTAATAAAAAGATGACATGTGTCAATTTTTTGGTTTTTTTTTCTGTCACGCGCTTATAGAAAGTTAGTGATACAAATTTTGCCACGTCACCCTTTAAGGGGTAATTAAATTCACTTCAAATTAAATTAGGGGGGTAAACAAACACCCATATAGTTAAAGTACAAAAGTAAGCTATGCAGACAAGTTCAGGGGGAATTTATGTATTTTCTCTTTTTATCTCAATGTTTTTATCCTTATCAAATAATTGTGCTTTAACACATGAGTGCTTTGTTGTTATTTAGTTGCTTACATCATATAATTGAAACTCTTACCATTCACAATTATTTAATCAGTATTTTTTTCGATAATTAAATTTTTCTATCTATTATCTATCATCAAATTTTATTCATAAACACAAGGGTTGAGCTAGAAAATTAAACTATGAACTACATTTTCAATTCTAGGTGGAGCTCTAACACAGATTAGAAGAGACCCCGGTGATTACTTATTGAAAAAATCGTCAATTTATTTAATAATTGAATTTGTAAAAGAGGATTAAAGATAAGTGGTTAAAATCGATTAAGTTCATTTTCTTTGGTTATAATGTCAAGATCGTAATTTCATACAAGTAAATAATCTTCTAAAAGAAAGTGAAGGTGAGGTTTTAGGGCTTCTCTTATGAAAAATACTAAATGGGGAAGAACGAGATAATAATTTCAAGCTTATTGGGATTTTCTGATGCCTTCTTTGTAAAACCTCTTTTTTTAGGCTCAAAAATTTATTTGTCACTTCAATGTGAAATGACGATATGCTTGGGCAACAAAAGGTTATCTTATAGAACGTGCCTATATTCTGACGCCTCACTTGAAGTTAATAAGAGCAGGTAGGTGTGTGACTCAAGATTGATTATTAGATTTTGAGGGTCATTATCACTTCTTTCATTTGTAAGGTGGTTTTTCGTGGGTGAGGCTTCTTTCGGATGTCCGATCATGTACCAGTACTATTCAAGCAAATATTTGAGGCTCTCATAGACACGTCGGGGTAAACCTCTTTCATTCTCCTCGGGTCACTATAGATGCTCCTTCATATTTAATTTCATTACATGACATGGTGTGGTTTGCTACTTTCACTAGATTCAATTTTGTTTCATACAAATAGTCCCCCACCTTTTAAATACCTGGTGTAATGTGTCTATGAAAAGGAAGATCATGTGTGTTGATTTTTGTAAAACCTCGCAGATCTTACGCTAAGGATCCGAACCACTCATCATAAGCATATACGCTTGGGTTGAGTGATGCCTTACTTGTTCATGTGTGTTACGATTCATTCCTAAGTGTCGGAAGTGTATCAGATGTGGTTTAGGGTCATAAGGGACCTCTAGCACTAACTCGAATTCAAGCCCTCCTACCTACTAAGTTTTTCGCATTAGTTCATGCAAGGGTCAACTTCAAACAACCATATTTTTCTGCATATAAAGAATTAAGTGGTTCGTTACCTATCAAATTGAAGGTCTATGAGTTTTCTTTTCAATGCCACCAAGTTTGCATCAATCCAAGTTCAGAGTAAAATGTTATAACCGTTTTATCAGAGATACTTCCAGTAGAGTTTTTAGAACATGATTTTTACAAGTCTCATTTACGGGTCATAAATTGAAGTACGAATCGTAAATGCTCGTAAAATCGAACATAAGAAATTGAATTCTTGGCTTTATTTTCATAGATCCAATTATGGATGGTAAATCCAACTACGGGCTATAATTTTGCCTGGTGAATGAAGTCCTAGAAGTTGTTTTTATCTAATTTTCACGGGAACAAATCACAAGCCGTAATTTTGGCTCGTGGAATGAACTTCTGAGGCTCTGATTTTGTGCTTGAATTCCTATGATGGAATCCACGAGCCGTAGATCAGACTATGATCTGTAGATCTTCTCATGGAATGTTCCGACAAATTTTTAATTGGGATTATTTCAATCTTTTCTCATTCTAATTTTATAAGCCTAACTACAATTTTTGAATACCTAATTGGGATTATGTCATAGTATTACCTCGGAATACTCTCATATTTTTCTCCTCAAGCATAGAGCAAGAATAAAAAGAACAAACTTAGGATTTCAAGTTTCTCAATCAAGCTTTCTTCAAGAACTCTTGTCCTGCCAAGTATGTAAGGTTATCATAGTAAGGAATTAAGCTCTTTCTCATGCCGTACATCTACGATTTCAACCAATAAGCTCAAAACTAGGTTTTTTTTTTTATCGAAACCTTAATATATTCGTAATTTTCTCCGAATTCCTATTATTTATTTTTTATTTCATTATAGGGATTTCATTATTTCATATTATTAATTATCTGTAATTGTTGTTCATGTTTAATATATTACATGAACCCTTTTTAGCTTAAGAGTTATTTGAAAATCTTGACATATTATTTCTTATCATTATTTTCAAGAGTAAAGTGAATTTCAAGCCTTAAAGCATTATTTCAAAAAGAGTTTCAGAAAAGCATAAATTGTTTTAAGTGTATCATTTTCATAAAGAAAAACATAGTTAGCTTTAAAGAAAACATATTTTAGGTTTTAAAAAGTACAATCAATTTTTTTTATAAAAGTATAGTCTTTTAAAGCAAATTCAATGCAGTTATAAAAAAATATTTTTGAATATTAATTCAACATTAAAATTATCAGTTTTTCCTTCCGTAAATAGAACATCATACCATTGGTGAGCATTATTATATTATTACCATGCCCTACATAGTAATAATTCATAAAATTCAAATATGCATTAAATGAGATTCCATAAATGTGTGTGTGGGGTGGGGATTAATGTTGCCAAATCTGTTGAAGTTATTTTGAATAATCAGGTGCCAAAAATAATCTATCTATCTTAATTTTTTTGGTACAAATAAAAAGTAAAATCATATATACAAGTAAAACTACGTACACATCATTCTACTTAATTAGATTCTATTTATAAAACTTTATGCTATTGTTATTTATAAGTGTGCTATTGTTATTGACTAAACTTCTAATCATTGAAAAAAAAAACTTGATACTAACTAATATAAATGTTCTATTATAAAATATTTCATGATAGAGAAATTTTCCATATGAAATATATTTTCTTGTAAATAATTTATACTCAATTGGTATTAAGATTAATCAAATTAATAAATTTTAAATACTAGATGATTATGTAAATACTATAGCAAAACAGACCTTTAATGGTAATCATTGCCTCAAAAATATTGACAATGATTGAGTTAATGTTATATGTAGTGTAGGTAAAAATTTTAGAGAGAATTATATAAGATGATGATTATAAATAGTATATTATATTACTATTATTAAATATAATATAATAACAATTATATTGTTGCTATTAAATGATTGCCGGAATTTATTTTTATTTTTTTGGTAAGTAAATGATTTTATTTACCAAGTGAACATTACAAATCGAAAAAAGTTAGCAGACATGGGCATAAGCTCCATCCTTGCTGTCTTCAAACAACAGTCTCATTTTACCTTTTACGGATACATATTCATAGCAAGTAGTCTATTGGCTAATTTAGGATATCTACTACCTCGTCCATGCGCCTCCTGGATAATATGCCTAACAATTGTGCTTGTCTGCTGTTTCTTCTGTGTGGATATTCTGTTGTTGCGTTCTGGTCATAGGTGATATATGGAACTAGCCATTGCTAGTTTGTACACAAGTGTTGTGCTACTTCTCCCTTTCATATATTTACCTGCCCATTGGACTTCAGTTGTCCAGTGCAGTATGTTTCTGTTAATTCCTTGCCAAGTTAAGACTCTTCTCCACACTTCTGCAGTATAGGGACATTGAAAGAACAGATGATCAAGATCTTCATTCTTCATCAGACATAGAAGACATTCAGGAGATTATATGACACCCTATTTAGCCAGTCTATCTTTAGTCGCAAAGTCTTCCATTTACTGCTAAATACATTATGAACAACCATTTAGGAGCCCCCACATTTTTCCATACCAATGACCTCAATTCTACCTTTTCCATGGAACCCCTCATGTGCATGTATATTTTGCCAATAGAGTAACTTTTCATGTTTTTTACACATGCCTTATTTAATCCAACCTCTTGGAGATATTGAGCTACTTTGAGTATTCTTTGCACTATCCAAGAAGCTTGCTTTGCTTGTATGTTCCATACACCATACTGCCCATAATAGCTATGAATCCGAGCCACCCAGAGTTTGTCTTTTTTCCTGCACAAATTTCACATTAGCTTCCCAATTGCAGCCTTATTCCAAGTATATATATCAAGGAAGTGCAATCCTCCATTTGACTTGGGCCTACACAGCTTATCCCATCCAATCAAAGCCTCTCTAGAGGTCTCAATATTATCAATCCATAAGAATCTCCTACAATTAGCTTCCACTGTTTGAATGATTTTCTTTGGTAGAGAGAATATTTGGGACCAAAACATCTAGATGGCATACATACACTCTTGATGAGTTGAGCTTTTCCTGCATATGACAAAAATTTGGTGGTCCAGCTTGTGATTCTACCTTGCATTTTCTCCTAAAGTGATTTGCATTGAACTAAAGATATTTTCTTAGTACTTAGAGGAACACCAAGGTATCTGAAAAGGCAAATCCCTTTTGATAAACTGAAGTTCTTCCAGTATCTCCTCTTACAGCTCTTGTTTGACTCCACCAAAGTAAACACTACTTTTCTCCACATTTGCAACCAACCCTGAAGTCTAAGAGAATTTCATAAAACACTAATACACACATCTCACTGATTTTATATCTCCTCTGCAAAACATTAATAGATCATCAACAAAGCTTAGTTGCACTATTTTTTAGCTTTACATCTAGGATGATAGTGAAAATTAGACTCTGTCTGCAAACTTTTTCAGAATTCTTGTCAGGTAGTCCATTGCTAATACAAACAAATAAAGAGACATTGGGTCTCCTTGCTTTATCCCTCTCTTTGCTTTGAAAGGTGTTGTACTATGTCCATTAATTTGAATGAAGTATGCGACTGTTGTAATACATTGCATTATCCACCTAATAACTTTAGCTGGCATTCAGACCCCTCCAAAATCTGCTTAAAAAAATACCATTCCAGAGAATCATATGCTTTCTTCATGTCAATTTTCACCATACACCTTTTAGAAATCATTTGTCTTCCATACCCTTTCGCAATTCCATGACTCAAGATCACATTATTATTCAGTGGCACAAATGTTGATTGGTCAGGATCTACAAGACTCTCCATGACCTTCTTCGATCTAGTAGTGATTACTTTTGATATAACATTATATATTGTTGAGCAGCATGAGATTGGCCTAAATTTACTGATTCTTGTTGGGTTCTCCACCTTTGGTATGAGTGTTATAGCAGTACAGTTGACAGGTTGGTACATCTCACCAGTATCAAAGAACTTTAATATTGCTTGTATGATCTCCTCCCCCACTATTGGCCATGTTCTTTTGAAAACTACAACATTTAATCCATGTATTCCTGGAGCTTTTAGATCACTGATGTTTTGCAAAGTTGTTTCCATTTATATCCTTGTTACTTGGGCTGCTAGCTGAATCTGTTGATCTTTCCTCCCCTTCTCATTATAGTGGTATCTACACTTGGTAGACATGAAACAGCCTGTCCAAGTAATCCCTGATAAAATTTGAGTGCCCTCTTCCTCAATGCCTTCTTTGGAATATACTATTGTACCTGCAACAGTAGTAAGATTAGTGATAATATTATATGCCAGTCTATTTTTTATATGGGCAAAGAAGTATCCTGTATTAGCATCCCCTAGATTCGACTATTGCACCCTGGATTTCTGCCTTATGGCACTTTCCTCCACCAAACTCCATTTCTCCAGTTGCTTCCTCAGTCCCCTTTCTTGTTCCCTATTAGCATGTACCATATTATGATCTATCATCTCTGTTTGGATTGTATACAATTGTTCTCTGATGTGCTTGATCTTGTCCTTCACACCTTTGAATTCAGAATTGTTCAATTCTTCCAACTCGATTTTCACCTTTCTAAGCTTCCACCAAATTGTCTTCATGTATCCTCTTTTATGTCCTTGCCAAGCTTGTTCAACTATTTGAAGGAATTTAGGGTGATCTGCTATGCAATTAAAGAACCTAAATGTTTTGCCAGTGTTCTTGCAGCTTGTGTTCAGACCCAGACTCAGAGGGGAGTGATCCAACATTCCTGGCCTTAAAATCCTTACCTCTATGACTGACATTTGAAGCATCCATTCAACATTTACTATAGCCCTATCAATCCTGCTATAAGTGTGCCCATTAGTCTAAGTATAAGAGCCACCAACTGTTGTCAATTCATTCATCCCAACATCTAGTATAAATTTATTGAAATCTTTAACTTCTATATCCTGCACTGGACTACCTTTGGGCCTATCCTCTACCTTTAGTTGGAATTATTTTTACTATAGTGAAAAAATATAAACATTTTTTGGAGTTCTGCTTTCTTTTTTTATGATTATTTTTATCAAAAAAATAGTCCTTTGAATCAGAGTCTATTTGGTATGGCTCTTGGCTTTTGATTATCAGTCAAAAGAGTCAAAAGTTAAAATTTACAAATTCCAATCTATAATGTTTAACTTATTGTTATTATTTCAGTTTAAAATCTTATATTTATAAATATTTTTTTTAATATCAAAATACTCTAAAAATGCTTTAAAAATACTTGTCAATATCGAATTTTAACCCTTCACAACATAAATTAAATTATCGAGTCTTATAATATATAACAATATTTTAACTTAAAACACAAATAAGACGATTTAAACATGCTCTTACTTTTCTATAAGAATTTCTGAAATAGTGATCGGGCTTTTATTTTTTTGTTTAAACAAAAGTAACAAAAACAAATATAATATTCCTTCTGTCTTTTTTATGTAACACCCTTTCTTTTTTAGTATGTTCTAAGAAAATATTACCTTATTATAATTTTAAAAAGTTTAATTTTAAAAAAATCACCCTTAATAAAATGATTTGCGACTAAACGATATGAAAGAATTATCTTAAATCACACACTTTTTTTTTAAAATATCATATCAAAATTAAACAATATCACATAAAATGAGACAGAAGATTCGTGTTTTCCTCAATATTGGAGAGATGTCTTCAAGTTGTTTTGTTTTGTGTTGTCTAATCTCGTTTTCCACAATTGTTTCCGACAAGTGAGAGGTGGACAAACACAATTGCTTCATATCTTAAGGCAAATAAATCTTAACTACAAAATGAAAACAAAAAAGAGTAAAAATAGAGTGCATTCTCGATCCGCCTTCAATTTACATGACACATTTTTTTAAAAAAAAATCATCTAAAGAAAGTAGCGAGATTTCTTTTATTATATATATTTAAAATGCCGTAACTCTAAAAAGAATTACTCTTGATGAAAATTAGGATTTTTTTTGTCTTCACAAACTATTTAACAAAATGAAATTGCCACGTCATTTTTACATTACCACATGACATTTATATTAAAAGGGAAAGGGATAAATTATGCCCCTAAACTATTTGAAGCTCTTTTAAAACACCTATCCGACCCATAACAAAGGGGTCAATTATGCCGCTAATCCGAACCATAAATCAACCCCTATTTTAGGGCTTTGATTGGGTTCTTTCGGATTGGAGGAAAAGCGAACCGAATCAACGATGTTCTGGGTAGATTGGTTCTATGGAATTCTGGCAACCCTTGGCTTATGGCAGAAGGAGGCTAAGATCTTGTTTTTGGGTCTCGATAATGCCGGAAAGACCACCTTGCTCCATATGTTGAAAGATGAGGTCTCTTACCGTTTTCTCCCCTTTAGATATGTTTTATCATATAATTTGTGTCATTTAAATTCTTTTAATTTACATATGTACATGTGATTATTTGTATGAGAATCGGTGAAGAAATGGAGCTTCATTTGATTTTCTAAATTATCCCATTTTCACCTGAAATGGAATTTCTCTTGATGTGGTTTTATGGGTCTTAGATCTTTATGAAGAAAGAGTTACAAGTTTGATTAGTTTGAAAAGGCCTATTTATTCTGCTATTGGTTACTTGTAGTCTTGAATCTGAGATTGAAAGTTTATTGAATTTGTGGCAGAAATTGGTTCAACATCAGCCAACACAATACCCAACGTTAGAGGAGCTTAGTATCGGAAAGATCAAGTTCAAAGAGGGGTTGATTTATGGGTCAGATTAGGGGCATAATTGACCCCTTTGTTATGGGTCGGATAGGTGTTTTAAAAGAGCTCCAAATAGTTTAGGTTGACCCCTTTCCCTTTTAATATTAATGTCATGTGGTAATGTAAAAATGACGTGGCAATTCCATTTAGCATTTAAAGAAATGTAAAATGAGTTGGATATTTCCAGCAGACCAACTAACGCCCATAAGGGCATATTTATGCCAAAAGTTGGACAGCGAGGGCACGAGTGAGCCAAATTTTAAAAGGGGGTATATCTAGACGTTTTCAAATAGTTTAGGGGAATATTTGACCCTTTTCCCTTTTTTAAAAAAGATGGTATATTTTTTTAAGGTGCAATTTTTACTACTATTTATTTAATTTTGGTGTAATTTTTTGTGAATCTGTGTATTTGTGTGTGAGGTTGGGAGAGAGAAGAAAGACGAGCTGAATCAAGAGGGATAGAAGAGAGAGACGAAAGAGATTGAGAGATAGAGGAAAGTAGGTTGTATCTCTTATACAATATGTATCGATCTCAATTGAAATTGAGATCACAGATGCAAAAATACACAATCTCCTCTTTCTTCTGAATCTCACTTGTGTCTCTCCTTCTTTTTCCAAAATATAGAGGGGAGAGACAAGCAAGATCGAGAGAGTTAGAGAAAAGAGGAAAGTAGGTTGTATCTCAATTGAAACTGAAATCACAAATCACAAATACACATATATTCTCTCTCTTTCTCGCGCACATATACAAATATTTGCTTTGAAGTTGAAACATAGATACACATTGCATCACCTCTAAAATAAATACATAGATCAAGTTTTCTGATCCACGTATATAGTTTTTTTTTATGATATATAGATACAATTAGTTGTATCAATCTAATAAGAAGAGAAAATTCAAACATTCAGCAACAAATCAAGAACCATGCATGATTTTTTTTTTATATATTAGCGTCAATCCAATAAGAAAAGAATCAACAATCAACGATCATTCGAAAAAATAAAAAATCAAAAGCCACAAGAGTGGATAAAAATAATTCAGATAAAAATTTAATAGAATTTCATAGTAATATAAGATACATAGAGGGAGAAAAAAATCACGCAAGTAAATTGTAGAAAGAGAGAGGGGAAAGAACGGAACGTAAGAAGAGAGGGATAAGTGCACTACCAAAAAATCGCCTTTTAGCCACGGTTGCAAAAATTGTGGCAAAATTAGCTAAAAAATAAAAAATTCTCTACATAGTACGAACTGTGGCTAAACATCTGTGGCTAAAATAGCCGGGTAAAATTTCAGTCCCTCCCTTTATTTTTTCATTTGCCTCCTTTTCTATTATTTCCCTCTACTCACTCTCTTTTCTCTCACTTCACCCAAAACCAACCCCCAAAATCTAAATCGATTTCTGCCCAAAATTCAACTCTCTTCTTCAAAATCGATTTCTGTCAAAAGCTGCTTCAAATAGTTATGTAATGTGGTAAGTTTGCTTCGTTCAAGTAACAAATCTTTGGAATCTAGTGTATTTAAACTCAAAATTGAATGTAGGGTTTTGGATAAAGTTTTTGTTTATTGAAGTTATGAGCTTTTGAAATCTGCAATTTGATGTGTTTTTTATTGGGTTTTCATGTTGTAAAGAATAGAAATTTTAGTGGTAGGTTATACATCCTACTTTATTTATGTTGGAAAAATCATGCTCACACCTCTGGAAAGATTGATGGATATATTTTCACCACGAATTTTGTAGATAAGATTATACATTGGAGGAATTATTACCATAAATCGATAAACTATAAACTTATATATAAATCTTGAGAGGTGTGAAATTTTGCAGGATTAGATCTCCTTTTTTTGGTTCTGTGCATTTCAAACCATGTTCTAGTTATCGTTTGTTTCTGTATAAGGAACATGAATTTAAGTCCAACATTTGAAAAATTAAAGAGCAGTGCCTATCTGGGATCAAATATGTTACTACTTGTTTTAAGTTTTATTGGGTTTTCTAGTTGTAAGAGCACAATCATTGTTAGAAAGCCTACGAGGATGACAAGCTGACAACAATAGCACAATTTCCCTAAATTTTGATCAACTAGATGACCAAATTGTGAATGAGAATATCACAACTCCTACTCTCGGTAATGGAAATTAATTTCTTCTTCAAGTTTTGTTGGAGCCAGCTCACAAGTGAAAAATGAGTCGTTACTTGTCCACATTAGAGGTTAGAAGTAATTTCATATTAGAGTTAATTGTTGCTTTTTATTCTTTATTATTAGTTTGTTGTTATCATTACTTTTCATTTGTGTTAATGGCTTGTTAAAATGATAGATACTTCAAACGGAGAAGTTACTACTCAAAAGATGCAATCAAATCGAGTTTGAAACTTCGAAAAAAAATTAAAAAATCTTGGTGGAACTAAATGGTGATGGAAAAGGAAGTGACAATGGTTCAAATTTGCTTGTGAGATTTCTTGGCAAACTTTCTCAAATGTTTGTATTTTGTCCCATATTAGTTGAGTGATGGGATAGGATGCCACATGAAAAAACAAAACGACAATGGCAACTTATTGAGGTAACTAGCTAAATTTATTGCCATTCAAATAATGTTATCTTTTTCAATACGTACTGATTTATGAATACAAACATATTTGAAGGAGAATTTTGAGTTTGATTATGAGATTGGATTTAAATGGGTGATGCAATCTTTATGCGAGAGGTGGAGGGCCCTAAAATATAAGTTACGTTGTAATAACTTCTACCCCAACAAAAGTAAAGAAGAGCTACTTGCCAAGCCTCCCGAAAATGTGGATTCTATTGATTGGATTGCCTTTGTGCATCACTATAATGAGGATAAGATGAAGGTAATTGTTGTTCATAATTTGATTATTTCTTTCTCTTATTTTTTGGGTTAATAATTTTTATTAATAACCAAAATGGACTTTACAACTCAAGGTAAAAATAAAAAACAGAAGAACTAGGTTCGATATTCATTCGAAATCTCTAGGCTTGCATATGTAGACTCTTAGAAAAAAAAATTTTCAACACAGTTTACGTTGGGTATACGTTCAGTTCTCCTAGTTTTCTAGCTGACTAAGGTCTCAAATTGGCTCTCAAATATACTTTTTGAAGGATCATTTTGATCAAGACTTCATCTATTCTTCTTGGCTTTGGAATATCCTCAGTTAGACATCTGCCACAAGTGTTAAATTATCCTTGTAAGTGTCATTCTGTAAATAGCATCCCATGAAACATTTCCTTTGCATTAGTTTTCTGCCCATCGCAATTCACCCTGCTACTTGGACTCCTTCTACATAACAACTTCACTTCAGAAAAGTATGGAAAGGAAGAAATATGAAACTTTCTAACTCCTAAGTTCTGTACATACACAATATAACTCATTTTGTACATTTAAATATGCCTTCAACTATAAATACAATAAGAATTAGAAGTTATAACTTATATGCTAAATTTGTAGAGACAAAAAGGGCTGAAAATTACTAGTTACTTATAAGAAACCTATGTGATGTCAATGGATGCTTCAAGTATGTTGGTAAGTTCTTGTTTCGGCTTTGCAATGTCTGTTTTTGCTCTCTCCCTTCAACATCATTAGAGCTTAAACTCTTTTCTCGCTCCGATATCTTACTTTTAAATTTTATATTGCATCCTTTGTGTGGAAGTAGATACTCGTTTTAAGATGCCAACAATTATGAAATAGGATATAGTTGTATGATTGTTGAGCAATCTAAATGAACATGTTATAAAGACCATTGTGAGTCTGAAAATTTAAGATTGATTTTTGTTTGCTTTCATTAAGTAATATTGTTGGTGTTGGCTGTGTTAAAGCGATTTATATAGCTTTAAGAACTTGTGTCCTACATCTTGTGAAATTGTGCCCTTCTATTACATGTAATTAAATTTATGTTTGATAATTACATAAATAAAGTGCACAAAATGTAAAAAATAGAAAGAAACTCAAAGTCTCGCATGCCGGTGGTAGCAAAAGCAATGCAAGGAGAGGTCGTCAAATGGTATGTTTCTTAACCTTGAATTCTATTTGGAAATCATTTTATTGTATCAAGTGAAATGTGTTTCATGTTTATTTTTTATTTATATATACTTGATTAATGACAGGAGCAAAAATTGAAAAGACTTGTGTGTCGGAGTGAGGTTATTTTGTGAACTTTACTGAAGAAGGATGGTAATTATGTGAATGAGATTTTAGCTGTAAGATTTATATACCTGTCCATTTTCAAATTTCAATTATGGTGTTGATTTATTCTTGTCTTTTTTTCTTTGGTCCATAGCCTAGCATAAGACTCAACTAGCTATCAAAGAATAAAAATAAAAAATAACTAATGTAGGTGAGAAGTGAGCTTATTGTTCTAGCAGCTGCCTTTGTGCTACAAATGTGTCTGCCTAGGATGCTCTTCATCTTTCCTCGTCAAATAACTTTGAAATTGTGATCATTTGTTTTGGGTTCTCTCATTACACATTAGAAAGTGGTTTTTGTTTAAGTTTTAGTCAAAATAGTTGATGTCTTGTAGTAATACTTTTGTTAATATTTTTTTTGTACAAATTATGTTAACTTCTGTTAGTAGTAGTGCTTTGGGGTGTGTTCTATTTGCTTTTAGTATTGTGAAAATATCCTTTCTTGTAGGATAAGATATCAGAGCATCTACCTAAAGATCAGGAACTTGCTGCCAGTTCAGGTGTTCCTATGAAGATACTAGCTCATCCTAATGATGCCGTTGGAAAAGTGTATGGAGTTAAACATTCTGATCGTGTGCGTGGTTTAGGTGGTAATGTTTGCCCTTCAAATGCTTTTGGAATGCCTCGCATTCAATTAGTCATGTGAATCTTGGTAGCTCTAGTAGTATGTCTCATCAACGTGTTAGAGACCTAGAGAAACATGTAGAAACCTTGAAAGAAAAGGGATATAAAGAGACCAACAAACAGCTTGAGGCGACCAAATAAACGCTCGAGGAAACTAAGAATCGGCTTGTGCAAAATGAGAATCAGTTGGCAACTCTTCATAGGCTTTTACAAGCTAAGTTTGGTAGTGAGTTGCCTACTTTCAACTAATCGTCTTAGCCTTTAGTATATTTTAAGACAAACTATGTATATGGTGTTTCTTTTAACTTTTAGTATTTCCCTTACTCTAGTATTTGTGGTATTTTGTATGAATATTCAAGGTTTGAAGCTCTTATCTTTTGCAACTATATGTAGAACAATGTTGGAACTTTGATCATTATTATAATAGCTAGTTTTGTGTGTATACTGGTTCGGTAAATCATTTTATTGTATCAAGTGATAATTATGTGATCACTGTGAATGCCTATCAATTAGTGTATTGATATTGGGATATATAGCAGGGAAATTATTATTTTAAAAAAAAAAAAAAACACACTTTTGCCACGGTTTAACCGTAGCTAGTTCATATTTTGTATGAAAGTTGTGAGCAAATTACCAATGCCTAAATTAGCCACGGTTAATATATGGATAAGGCATGATTTGGTGTAGGCAAATTTACCCATGGGTAGACCGTGGCTAAACACAATCTAAACCATGGCTAGAAGAAAGTTACCACGGACGCTAAAACCGTGGCAAATTTCATGGCGACGCCCCTGTTGGGCACGCAGCCGACCGTGGCTAAGTGGCCGTGGCCAATATGTGATAGCCACGGTTTGGCTACCATTTAGCCATGGTTTCACGCGTGGCTAAAAGGCGAATTTTTTGTAGTGGTGAGAGAAGGAGAAAGTGACGAACAAGATAGAAAGAGAGAGGAGAAATTTGTTATAATTAAACCCTAAGTATAGTTATGTTACAAATTCTTTTAACAATATCATTTGATATATATATAGAGAGAGAAATATAATAGATATGCTTGCTTAATTATATAGTTTTTTATGTACTATAAGAAATTCTCAATATTTCGTAGAAAAAAGTATGTAACGCTTCTTTTTGTCTTGAATTTATATAGAACGATTTTATATCAGGTATAATTGATTAGTGTTGTGGACGTGTTAATGTCACAATATGGTATATGGATAGTTTGTACATGACAAGGTTGAAAGTGTGATTTTTGTGTGCACCTTGTGCCAAGAGATGGATGGCTTGTGTCTGCCATCCACTACCTCATGCACATTGCCTATAAAAGGGCTTTGCACTTCATTTGAATAAAACAAATTAAGAATGAAGGAATAAATACAATACATTACTCTCTCTATTGTTCTTCCTTTTAGTGTGTTAATCTTAATTTGCTTAAGTAATTATTTTATAACAATTAGTAATTTGTTGTTGTATTTTGAAATGAAGGAAAAACAAAGCTTCATCGAGTAGAAGCTTCCTGACAGCGCTCCAACAAAGAGGTGATAAAAATTAATTGAAACTCAAAAGTAAATATTGAAAGTGTATTGCCTTTCTAACTATTCGTAAGTGTCACAAATTTAATTTCTTCTTTTATATCATTCAGATCGTATATACTGTATATGATGTCCCATCTTATGATATGATAGTGAACCTACTTTTCTTGCTTAACATTTAATACCAAAAACCCTTATACAACAGTCAATGATTTAAATCTAGAACATTGCAAGAAATTTTGGACAAATTTTCCTAGGTTTTTACTGGACCAACTCCATAATAAAAAATTATAATTAATTTAAATTTTGGTAGCATAAAATTAATTTCAAAAAAACACTCACATTTAATTAGAAAAAATTGGTTCATTCTCATGTGATTTGAAATTCTAAACATTTAAATAAAGAGCTAAAATCTAATTCCTTTTATCATGACGATTAGTTATTCTAATAACTACTGGTTGCGATTGATCTCTGAGGGGCTAATGTCACTATAACAAAAATAGTTTTTAGCGGTAATAAATATATACATTAACAAAGAGTGATAAAATATTTATCAACATTAGTTAATTGTCATTTGGATCAAATGTCGCTATAGGCTTTAGGGACATTTATAAAGAGTGCTAAATGCAACTAAAAATATGTTTATAGCGATAATTAAGTTATTATCGTTAATTAATTGCCACTAAAAATCATTTTTGATGTACTCCCTCCGTTTACTTTTATTTGTCACATTTTGACTTGGCATACCCATTAAGAAAATAATTAATGATATATGTATTTTACCAAATTATCTCCTATTAATGATGTCTTAGAAAATGATTTGGAAAATACTTTATATGTCCAACAATAGTTGTCCACTATTGACTTGGCACACCACTTAAGAAACAATAAATAATAAGAGTAATATTACTATTTTATCCTTTGACTTTATTAAATTTTATGCTTTGAGAAATGTGTTAGATGATAAATAATGGAGTATTTAATAGCAAGGGTAAAATAGATACAAAAGACAAATTATCTCTTGATTTTCTAAACTATACGAGTATTGTTGGACAACTATTTTTAGTGTAGTGAACAATTATTGTTGGACGGATGAATAAGTATTTAATACCGGGTAAATTATGAAAAAAAACTATTATCCTTTCTTGATATGTCAAAACACAAAAGTGACAAATAAAAATAAAAATTTATTTTAAGAATAAGTGACGAATAAAAATGAACGGATAGAATAGTATATATCTTTGATTTTCAACTGATGAATTGAAACCATTGAAATAAAACACCACATTAAGAAAGGGGTGAAAATCATTAATATCCCCGAACTTTGGTTTAAAAATCAAATTCTCTCCTTAATTTTGAGAATTGATTTCACTCTATATTCTTTGAAAAGTTTATCTTATCCTTGTCATTTTTAATGCTTCATCTATACAACACTTTTTTATATTATATATAATATTTTATTTTTTAATTTTTATATTTATAGAATTTTGTTTAAGTTCATTAATTTTATAAGTAGAATAATTCTTTTATAAATTTGTTGCAATATACAATACTATTTTTTAATGATTATTATTTTAATATTACATTCATTAAGTACGCATGTATGAATGTATTATGTGCATACATATTCTAGTTTCACTTATCTCTTAAGCATATTACATTGATGTGCTCTTTAAATTAAATTGGTCTCGACTCATATTTATGCCCCCTAATTTATGGGTGTGTAAAAATAGGTATTTAAATTTATATAAAGTTGAATAAGAGCTTGTTTGAATTGATTTAAAGTTGATAAAATCTACTTCTAAGACATTTTTAAATTTTAAAAGTGTTTGACATAATTAAAAATAACTTAAAATAAATTTAAAATAGTTAAAAAAATAAACATTAAAATAAAAAAGTGTGGATAAAAGGATGTAATTGAAAGGTGCCCAAAAGCTTATAGAAAAGGCAAAAAGTGAAGGATATATAATATTAGTAATTCTTTAAAGTGGAAATATTAGTTATTTATGCCTTGGAATTTGAGAAAACGACCTTTGCGCATGCCTGTAAAAATCGTAAAGCAGTGCTCACCTGGTCCCAATTTTATTTGCGATAAAATATTTAGTGTAATTTTATAAATAAAATTTGAGATTATTAGAGAAGTGATATATATTTTAGGGATGTTGATTGATATTTGTTTGTTAGGAAACTATATCGTATAGCTAGATAATTATATATATACATATATATTGACCTTCTTGATACTTATGCAATTTTAGTACTTTTTATTTTTTGATATCCTTAGTTAAAAATTTTGTCCCTTGTCACTGTTTGAGACCTTATTCCTATCTTAGAAGGTAGAAAAGTTATTTTCATTAGAAATTAAGAGTAATCTAATAAAATTACCTCTTACTGTTTAGAGCGTGTTTGGATGAGTTATAAGTCAAAAGTCATAAATTAGAGCTTGTTTGAAATTGCTGTTAAAATAACTTATTTTTAGGAGTACTTTTTTAAAATAGTTTTTCAGAAAAGTGCTTTTGAAAAAAAAAAAAAACAATTTGTGTTTGGTTAATTCATCTGAAAAGTGATTTTCATAAGCAAATTGCGTTTGACTAATCTTTTTTTTTAAATTACTTTTGAGAGTCAAATTATAGAAAAAGGATAACTATTAATGTATATCTAATATTAAAATCATAAGCATATTGTGTTTGACTAATCTTTTTTTTTTTAAATTACTTTTGAGAGTCAAATTACAGAAAAAGGATAACTATTAATGTATATCTAATATTAAAATTATTTTATAGAGAGAGACTATTTTAAATATTTATCATAAAAAAGTTAATTAAATTTTTATTTTTATTAAATTAAAATGTACATGTTTAAATTTTTTCAATCAATATTATACCTTTTTTGGGAGGTTGAAATCTTTAATTGTAATTTCTTTTCTTTTTTCTAATCTTGTAGAAATATCATTGTTACCTTTTTTTCTAGTTCTACAAAATAATATATAATATATAAAATAATAATACTATATAAACGTAAACTAACTAATAAAATTTATTATATAAAATAAAATTCTAAATTGAAACTTAACCAAATTTTTGAAGAACAACTTTCACATATAACAAACATAAAAATTATATTTGTATTTTATAGCTATAGTTTGCATAATTGCGCTCCATAGCAAACTTTATGTTTGTTATGACTATTAATATGTAGATTTCGCTATACATATACAAAAGAATCAATTGTATAATCTGTGTTTGTATAAAGCGAGAAAGAGAGAGAGACAAAAGAAAACTGGACAAGGGAAGATCTGTATTTGTATAATCATAAGTGTATAGGACGAAAATATATGTATTTGTATATACAATTTTCTCTCGATTTATACAAACACAAACGCATTTTATACATTTGTGTTTGTATAAAGTGAGAGAGGCTAGTTAGAGTGGCGAAGGAGATCTGGGAGAGTGGCGAGTGAGATCTGGGAGAGGGGAGAGAGGGGAACGAAAAGATATGTATATACAATTCTCTCTCTCTTTATACAAACACAAACACATTTTATACATTTGTGTTTGTATAAAGTGAGAGAGGCGAGGAGAAACTGCCCAGCGAGAAACGAGAGTGGTGAGCGAGAAATTCAAAGAGAGAGGCGAAATGACAACAGTTTGCTACAGGTTACAATTAAATCAAACTGTGGTTATAACATTTAATTTGAATTAATAGTTTGTTATTTTATACAATTTCCCCATTTATGAAACATGCTAATTAATTAATAAAAAATATATCGATAAATATGTATATATGAGAAGAATATTTTAGTCTTGAAAAAAATAATTTTTTGTTTCTGCTTTTTCTTTTTTTTTTTTAAAGTAGAAATTTTTAACTTTTTCCCGACAGGAGAAAAACTGCTTCTGCTTCTATTTAAAAGCACTTTTACTGATTTGCCAAACACTTAATTTTTCAATAAATATGTTTTTTTCCTCAAAATAAGTGTTTCTGGCCTCCCAACATCAATATCAAACAAGCTCTTAAAATGTCTTTTAGCTTAAAAATAAGTACTTAACTAAAGCGTAATTTTCATTCGTTTACTGTGAAAAATATTTTAAATCTATGATCAAAAGCTTACTAAATTAGTCCCTTCATTTTGTTTTATTAGTCTACGGAAAAAGGGAAACGAAGGCAGGAAATAGAACCAGAAAAAAAAGAGTTTCTAACGTATTGACCACCATTCTTTTGACCCCATCTTCATAGCAATTATTGGTGTTAATTTTTGTGACTTTCTTTAATTTACGTGGCATATTTCAATTTTTAAGAATTATAAAATTTAATTCATAAAATTCAAACTATATCAGATAAATTAATATTGACAAAATAGTAAAAATCTCTTGGTACAATAATTCCACCAATCATGGTCATGTTTCGATGTTTTTTTCTTTGCTTTAATAGCTAGAAAATGATATAAAACAATTACTCAAACATATATAGTAAAAGTAGATAAAAACAAAAGAAAACATATATAGTAAAATATGTTACTTAGAAGATAAGAAAAACTCTGCTCTTTGTGATGTTTTTATTTATTCTCTACGTTATGGACCTACATTCTCTTCTATTATTAATATTTTTTTTTTTTTGTATTATAAAATAAATAATAAGCAAATGTCATTTTGCTTTAAAAGTAAAAAACCTATCTTTGATCCTTGTTTTTTTTTTTTAAAAAAAATGATATACACTTGAACAGTCGAATTGCAACATTTGTTTTTGGTATTAAGTATATCTTATGTATTGTCCTGAATTTTATATTGTATTTGAATTTTAAAAGATATTTTTGGTACAATTTTATTTTTTTTGGTAGAGAATAACTATTCTAAATCTGCTCTTTTTTTTTAAGAAAACATTTAGATTTGTATAAACTGAAGATCAATTTTTCTCATAATAATATAATACCATGTACAATGTAATTATTAAAGGATTAATTTTGCTAGGGGAGATTTTATCTTATACAGTTTTTATGATTTTTTTTAATATTAATTTTTCGTATATAGGTAATTTGATCAAAATCATATAATAATATTATGTTTAATACCAATTTGATTATTAGCTTTCACATGACATATTAATTATTTCGACCTCAACAAATGGTATCAGAGTCGATTGTGCCAAACTAGTCACACAGTCCTTCTACACTCTTGTTTAAGAAACCTGATTCACATGATAGAATATTCACAAGACAACAAGTAATAAACCACAAATAGTGAAGTAGGTTCATTTTTTCAATTATCAAAATTACTAAGGTATAATTTATGTTGCTCAGACAAAATTTGACCATTGTGTTAAAAAATATAATAAATAAAATGGACTAATGACATGCTTAGAAACGAATACAAGATTTAATGTTTTTGAGCAAGCAATTTTTCGTTTATCATCGAATTAACAATCCATTTAACCTAGTAGATTAGGTTAAAGTTACTGAAATTTGTCGAGCTTGTATATCATATATGCGTATGGCCATATTTGAAGAAAGTGCTCCCTATCAAAGACTTATTATATCCAAGGCTCAACTTTGTGATTTCTGATTAAGGAACAAGTAACTCCATTTGATGTCCGTCGTTGATAATCAATGTTGGATATTTATTTTTTGTCCATGTAGATACATAGTCATTTAAATTTCTTAAGAAAATGTCTTTATTTTTTCTTTGTAGTCTTTGGCGTGAGAAAAACTTTCACAAACTTACCTCACTGGGATTTTTTTATTTTTTCTAAGTCAGCTCAATCATTTAAGATCAAGGGCCAGATATTCAGTATAATTCAACTAAATTAATTATGATATCACATGACAATTTGCATACATATAATCATGATTTAAAATATTATTTGAAGTGAAAATTTTGTTTAAACTTATAATATGAATTTTAAAAGTTGTATCATAAATAAGGTATCAAAATATCATAAGATATCACATTAATAAATCATATGTTTTTATATTCCTTTTATAAATAAATACTTGCCGTTAAATGTTATTACATGGTTTCAAATACACACAAAATTACACTCATTTTGGTAGAATAAATCGACAATATCAATAACTAACTACATTCTTTAGTATAATTCTCTTACGTGATGCATATATATAATTTCTTCACGTCGAGCATGAACACCTTTACTTGTAAAATTTAAAATGATAGGTCATTTTCAAGAATATGTGGGTCAAGTTTTAAATTTTTAAAAATTTTAAAGTCACAAACTTGAAATTGAAATTCAACTTTTAAATTAATTCAAATGTCGTAAACAAATACAACAACAAACTCAATATAATTCAAAAATCAAGGTTTGGAGAGGGTATCTAGAGTGTACGCAAAGAGCAACCATCAGACCAATACAAGAGTAAAGAGGGCATAGAAAATAATAAAGAAAAACATAACATAACATACTAAAGAAGGCAACAATCCTAATTAATGTGATAACTAAAACACAATAAATAATGATCGAAAAATAACAAAAATTATAAACAAATATCTATTTCAAATCAAAACTTCAAATTTGAGCTCCAAATTACCCCTTCAAATGCCTACATAATATGAATCTTCCCATGTGATGAGATAGAATTGAAATAGCAATAGTTGGCAATGGATCTAAAATAAGCATAAATTGACTATGTCCCTTCACAAAGGCCAATATAGTGCAAGTCATGATTTATAATTTGAGATTTCATAGTATAATAAAATAGTTAAATAGACAACTCAGCAATCTTGTCATTCACTTAGTAGATAACAAAATATTAAATTTAAGAAGATATTTTTCAAGGACAATCTTCCCATTTTTAATGGAAATTTTTTAATTAGATTTTTTTAAATTTATTTTTATTTTTGTCCTTCAAGAAAGTAAATTTCAAAATACTGTTAAAGTATTTTTGTTTCACTTTATAGTATTGTCCAAAATTTAAAAGTGGATCATTAAAATAGAAAAAGACAAGTATGCTTCATACGATGGAAACATGGGTTATCCACTACAATTAATTAATTAGATATTGAAAAAAAATAAAGAGTTGAGGTACCTTTATGAGGAAAGTATTTTGTCTTTTTTGTTTTTGGGTGTTGTTTAGCTCAACTCAATATTTATTTATTTATTTTTAAGAAACATAAACAAATTTAGGAATACATAAACTCAATATTTATTTATTTTGTGCAAAATCAATAAATGTATGATTTATTAACCATATATATAAGACATTTTAACATTTCTTCAAACTAGAGACCAAAATAATTAGCTTATTTCGTCGATAATCAGTATTTAATTCACCTTTAGAAGATTTTGTTTTTCTCAATTTTGTTTACTTTTGTGAATAATTGAATAGAAGTATTTTGGGGCAAGTCAAACTTGTTTTTGATAATGTTTTTCTTGATCGAAGAGTTTATCAAAAAAAATAAAATTTCATGGACCTTATGATCGAACATGCACAATGAAAGCAAGTAAAAAATAAGTATACCCCCGAATTATCGTAAATGGTATGCAGATACTCTTCTCTGCGTCATATTTTTGGGACATTGACGCCCTTGCCGTCCAAAAACTAGAGCATATATACCCTTTATNTTTAGCTCAACTCAATATTTATTTATTTATTTTTAAGAAACATAAACAAATTTAGGAATACATAAACTCAATATTTATTTATTTTGTGCAAAATCAATAAATGTATGATTTATTAACCATATATATAAGACATTTTAACATTTCTTCAAACTAGAGACCAAAATAATTAGCTTATTTCGTCGATAATCAGTATTTAATTCACCTTTAGAAGATTTTGTTTTTCTCAATTTTAATTTGTTAACTTTTGTGAATAATTGAATATAAGTATTTTGGGGCAAGTCAAACTTGTTTTTGATAATGTTTTTCTTGATCGGAGAGTTTATCAAAAAAAAATAAATTTCATGGACCTTATGATAGAACATGCACAATGAAAACAAGTAAAAAATCAAGTATACCCCGAATTATCGTAAATGGTATACAGATACTCTTCGTCATATTTTTGGGACATTGACGCCCTTACCGTCCAAAAACTAGAGCATATATACCCTTTATACTAACGGACATACATGTGTCATAATCTTATCCACCGATCCGACATTTGTTAAATATTGGATCGATGAATAAGATTGTGCCACGTGTCCCTATTTTATCTTATGTTAGAGTGAAGAGCATATATGCTCTAATTTTTAGATGATAGGGATACTAATATCCCAAAAGTATGACGGAGGGTACCAGGTTTGCGGTCTTCTATTATAGCCTAGGTAATCTTTTAAGTGAAAAATATTTGTGTGGACAAGTGTTGCTGCTCAGAAAGTACATTCTTATGGCTAAAAAAGATCCTATTTATAACCACGTTTTGAAGTACAAAAATCTTAGTCCAAAATGTATCAAACCATACAATTATTTCTTTGTAGGACTTTCCTACTACTAGAAGATTAATTATTCTTTCCAATGTCATTAATTGAATAGGCGTAGCAATGATCATAGATTTAATTAGTGAGACTTATAATTGCGATATTAATCAGTAAAATGAATGAATTAATCATATCATAATAAATTATAGATTGTTTCATTATATACTATAATTGCACTTTTTGATTTAATTTTCAAAATCTTTCTTTAAGTCTTAGTTAATTCTCCATATTAGGATTACAAATGTCAATCACTTAAATTAAACCAACCAATTTTTAACAAGAAGTTGGCATGTCACCGCTATTATATACTATAATTGCACTTTTTGATTTGGTTCTATAATCGATCAACTTCATCCTTGAGTGTGAACATAATTTTATAACTCATAAGAATCAATAATTTAATCTTTTGTACATGAGCTAAAAAACTCCATATAATATATCATCTACTACATAAGTAAATAGCACTCATGAAAACAAAATATCTATTTACAATGAGACTTTATTGAATTGCATACTAAAATTAACAATTGTTCTATAAAAAATAAAACATAATACTATAGCTAAATCGTACAATTAATAGTATATTCTAACCCCCACATTTAAAATTTCACTGAGTATCTGTAATAAGGATTTTGAGGGTGACCATAATTAGATTACTTAAAAAGGTATACATATCTCTATATTACTCTATATGATAAGAGAGAATGGAGGAACTTGGGATTAAAAATAATAAAAAAAAAATTATTTACTTGTAGTTATCATAAATTTAATTGAATATTTATATATTTTGGTTCAATATTTTATTACTTTCTTCATTTTATATTATTTGATTATTATATTTTTAATTATTAATTACTATGATTTATAATATTTTTAACGTAATTTTTAAATAATATGTGTTACTTCCTCTGTTCCAATTTACATGGTACATGTGAAATTTTAAAAGTTGATCAAATTTTGAATACGTCTTTTAAACATTTGATTATTGTGATTTATATACTTATAGCGTAATTTTCAAATAATATGTATTACATCTTTTATCTTAATTTATATGACACAATTGAAATTTTTAGAGTTAACTGCATTTAAAATATGTTTTTTTTAAAAAAATATTTAAGTCGTTAATTTTTGTAATTTATAATACTACTTTTAACATACTAAAAAGAAAAGTAAGACAAATAAATTGAAACAAAGAAAATATTAAATATAAATAGAGGAAATTGAAGGAGACATACAATTACTCTAATATACTATACAGAGAAACAAATGTTGAACAACTCAAAATTTCATCCTTGCCACATAAATTAGAACAGGGGAGTAATATATATATATATATATATATTATTTGAACCTTACGCAAATTATAAATCACAATAATTAACAATTTGAAATATATTAAAACCATATAAATCAATAAAATGTGATTGATTCTGCCATATAAATTAAAACAAATAAAATAGCATATATTTGGTATGTGCTTGCACGGGCTACGGTATTAGTATATATCATATATACTAAAGTATATTGAACTACCAACATTGGTTGTGGTGCAGTGGTGAGACCGCCTCACCCTTAACCAGAGGTCTCGGGTTCGGACATTGGTCTAGAGAAAATCCTATTGGGAGTGCCCCCAAATAAACCCTGCATTGCGTGATCTGAATTTAATCGGGACTCCAATGCAAACTCCACACACCGAATCATAACAAAAAAGTATATTGAACTACTAGTGGTATAGTAACTTTATCTTCTTAGTAGAAGACTAGGTCTAGTAGTATAATTGCATTCCAATATTACAAGGAATCTAGGTTGACATGGTCAAATGGAGACACTATACCAAAAAGCATGAGATATGGTTGGTTGGACATGTTAGATTTAATCATATAATGCAAGAACATATAATTCATGTAATTTTTATTCTTTCACATAATTAATATTCATATTTTTAACTTTTCTAACATCACAATATTTTTTTCCTTTTAGAATTGTGTCATGGATCTACCTACCTAGCAATTTATATCTTATTTCTGAAATAGAAAAAGTGAAAAATAATAGCTAAAAGTATAACTAATAACATTTGAGCAATGAAAGAGAAAACAACATAGAAAATTTTAGAACAAAAAAATAAAATAAAGAACCACAAAAGAGTTAATGGACCTATAATTAATAGCCTAAATTCATCCAATAACTACAAATAGAAAATTGTGTTGACCCCAAGTGCAAAATACTTCCTCCTAACATAGGAAAAACAAAAAACACTAAAATAATAGAAAATGAACAGCTTATATTGTCAACTTTTGGTCTAAGAAAATGAACCATCTTTTAGTAAAAAAATATGATCATATTTTATCTAGGTCATGGCTAAGCATGAAATAATATATTTGAGATCATTAGTTTTATTATATTGTCAATTAGTTAAATTTGCAATATTCTAGATCCACCATCAATAGATGATACTGCTCCTTTCTTAACCACATATCTCATATTCAAATCCTAGATATGAACAAATCCTTGGTAGGAAGCGATTCCATATGAGGTTCTACATAACACAAATCCGTATTAATCAGACTCCAATGCGGATACCGAATAAAAAAAAGAAGAAAGACAAATTCTAAATCCATTTCATTACCTAGTACTGAGTGATTACTTATGTGGTGTAGGGCTATCCAAACAATAAACATAATTATTAGCATTTTGATCTTAGTTTAAATCTAGAGTCTTGACATTGACATACATGCACTAGTCATACCAATTATTGACATTAAAATAGGGATGGGGATTAAGTGGCAATAATATTCCCAAAAAAATAAAATCCAAGTGAATATTCTCACCTAGATTTCACTCAATAACCCACAACTCATAAGGTTCTCAAGGCAGTCCACCAAAAGCAGAAAAAAAAAAAGGTATTTTGCCTTACCACTCCAAGATTAATTCTACTCTCATCTAATTTTTTTTTTTTTTTTTTTTTTTTTTATAATATGATTGAAATTGGTTGGAATATAAGATTTGAGAAATGATTTGAAGTAGAACCATTAAAATGGGTTTGACCCATTAGGTCAGCCCTGTCCAACTGAATAGGTGAGGTTGGGCTGAGATTTTCATCCCCATTTAAACCTGAGATTATTAAGCCCAACCCATGTTAGCCCTCCAACCTCATGAGGCTGGTATGAAGGCAAAAAAATTTAAATTAATAATGGACAAACAACACAAATCTCAAACTACTTTCCTTGACGTGGATTTTCAATATTACTCATTTACTAAAATTTGGACTTCAAATACATGTTTCGAACGCATCATGCTCCTCAAATGCATGGAGTCAAAATTATGTGTAATTTATTTCAAATGCACTTTCTGTATCCAAGTGGATTCACATGTACCCGACTCTCTCCTCTCTCGCCGCTCTTCATATGTATATGTATGTCAAAATGTGTCTGATATACTAGATACATGTATCTATTAGCAACAGTACATGTATCTAGGCTATTACATCTGACTTGAAAGTTGATATATAATTATTAATTAATAACACAATATGTAACTATTTCAAGCCATAGGGATAGTATTTCCTAATAATTGACTATAGGAAAGAATTGATCTAAGAACAAAAATTACAAAATTAGAAATCCCAACATTAAGAAGACACAACTGAGGGCTATTTATGTCTATCGACAACAACCTCTCTACCCAACAACGATAACATTTAGATCTGCCTACATCCTACCCTCCCTCCAACCATGTGGGATTACACTCTAGTATTGTTGAGGATCATTTTCAGACATCAATTAATCGGACCACTTGTAAGTGAAATATTGAAGTAGGGCAGTTTAGATTCATCTAAATTCTGCAACTTATATAATTGTACAGAAAATCAGACACATAGCAAGAGACAAGAACACTTCAAATTGTCATTTCCATTACAACTATATTATACTCAATCATGGTGGAAATTGATTGTTTAACATTGTGTAGAAAAGAAAAATGCGAAAAGAATTGAAACAAAATCTTTGAATCCCTCTCTAGTTCATCCGCCAAAAAACAAATTACCTAATTGATCCTTCAGAAATGGATGTGACCTTGCAAACACCAACAGAAGTGGTGAGTGGCAAATCTTTATAGCAAGCAACCAACTCCTTATTTGTGTGCAGATCCACCTGAAGAGTTTCCCAAACCTTCTTCTTAGGATTCAAGACGTCATCGGCCTTGCCATCAAACCCAGGGAACGTTACTCGTTCACCAATTGCAGCATCTTTAGGAGGCTCAACTAGTTCAACCTGACATGCAAATCATCATATATTTGAATCAGTTCACTTTCCAACTTTTCCTCTTTTGGTCCTAATAGTTTTTCTTTGTTTTCTCATTTCAACCAAACTTATCAATAGTTGATGCATTACACAGTAGGTGTTATATTAAATAAAAGAAACAGATATTTACAAGGCCTGAGTCAATAGATAGTGGTGATAATCAAGGAGGTCTATGCATATGGGATTGTCATGAAAAATGAAGAATCTTTTCTTGCTTTCCTCAACTAGACTTTGGAAGCAATGGGAACAAAGTATGCAGTTTGTGTGGTAGAAGGTGTTAGGAAGGGAAGCACGAGGATTGTGTAGTAGGAGATAGAGGAAGAGAAGTAAGGAGGAAGAATGGAAAGCCCCTAACTAAAAAAAGAAAGAAATGCACATTCTAAAGGAAACCAAAGCAGTTAGAACCAGGGTTAGCTCTTAGGCAATAGTAATTTCCAGTTACTAAAGCAAAAGTTTTAAAATCCTAAGGTTAAACCCGACAACATATAGAGTCTTAATTTGCTATAGGAAGGTGGGACCCTCTAGCATTATGTCCTAAAAATTCTCTCCTTTTATGTAGCCTTCTGGCAAGGTATGTAGGCAATATGTCGATAAATAGAATAGAAGCATTAGGCTGCCACTCACCTTAGTGTGATCACTATTAGAAGCAGCAAGAACCATTGCCTGGGATTTTATTCCCCTCATGCTGGCTGGTTTTAGGTTGCATAGAACACAGACCTTTCGATTCTGATAAAAAGATATAATTGTGAAAATTGCTAGGTATAACAGTTTAATCATCATGTAGAAAGATTATAAAAATGCAAACCTGCATTTCCTCCAGAGGAATATATTTTACGAGGCCACTAACAACAGTTCTGGGCTGAGCTTCACCAACATCAATCTCTTCAACATACAGAGAATCAGCATCAGGATGTTTCTGTGCTCTTGTAATGAGACCAACACGAATATCAAGTCTGCTAATCGAAATTTCTGCTTCAACAGAGGCTGAACCCTTAGCTTTGGCTTCAGAAGATTTTGTAGCACGTTCTTTCTTCTTATTAGCATCTGATAGACACAGAAAAACTCAATGTGATCAACAGTCTGCACAATAATTTTGTAAGAACTTATTCTAACATATAGCTATCAACCCATGGCAAGGATCCCTCGGCACTTCCCCACAAAAGAATAGGAAACTTTTGAGCAAGAATATGATAATATATCAAAGGTTAGATATAAATGATTTAGGAGTTGCCATAACAAATTAGAAAATAGGTATTACTATTCCAAAGAGTGGGGATGGATATAAAGGATTTACATAGTCGATCCCAATTGATTAGGATTGAGGCATAGTTGATCGATAGATTATTGATGAGTCCATATTTAAAGGTCTGACATCAAAGAAACAAGGACATAAACAAGGGAGGTGGTGATGCATGTCAACTCATTCTGGTTTTATGATATAAGGAGATTATGCAGAAAAGACCTAGAAGAGGAGATACCTGAAGGTGCAGGCTTAGAGCAGATTACACAGAAACAAAGCCTAAAGTTCCCCTACTCAATATTTATTTGATACAACCTGAGAGACTGATAGGAAGACACTGCATTTTCTGCTATCCGAGATCTCCAACCCAGGACAAAGGGAAAACAGCTACATATATACTGACAGAAAACATGCAGATAATATTTTTCAAGAATAAGTACCAATAACATTCCCCAAGAATAATAAGGCGTCCCCAATTGATATGCCCAACAAGATCCACCAAATAAGGTGAACTGGACACTTTCCAATTCATTTTTTCTGAAATTTTCTTTCCTATTATAAGTTTACAAAAAAAAAATCATGATATGACAGTAATGAAAGGAAAACAAAATGCATTCAGGATAGGGTATACTAGTTGTATAAAAGTACTTTCTTGTGCCTCTTTTGGGTGTGTTTTTCTGTTATAATTGAATTTATTTTGATAGGTTATTGTACTTAAATTCTTACTTAACAGATGAGGGCGTACAAGAAAGTAAGCATAACTAACCTGAGATTTTTGCTTTGTTCAACTGATCAGTGATCTTCCTTGCCTCAGTTTCAGCCTTCAAATTCCTATCTGCCTGACTTCCAGCAAACTTTTCTCTGTAGAATTCAACTTCTTCATCTTTCTGCATATAATCACGTTCCGTCTTAAGACTATTAGCAAATGAAAGAATGAGAAAATATGTACTAAAGAACAAGACTACAATGCATTACCAGTTCTTTGAACAATGGTGTTGGTATACCAATTTTGTGACCTGCAGGTAGGATATGCCATGGTCTTTTGCTTTTTTCTATGTCACCTCTTTCATCAGACAGTGAAAGTTGTGTTTCAGGAGGAAAGTTAAGCTGCTTAAGCACCTGTGAATCAAGTCGTGAGAACATCAATCCATTGAGTACAGAAAGAACCTCAACCACAGTATGATGTACAAGCATCAAGCATGAGCAGAGACAGGACCTCAGCCACAGTTATATGATGCAATGATGACAACAGAGTTCTTACCTCCCGTGAAAAGGAGGGTATAAATGGCTCTAAAAGACACGCAAGAAGATATACTAGGCCGGAAGCAGTGCTCATCACTATGGAACACGAAGGCTTATCTTCCTTGTAAAGTCTCCAGAATTGACTCTCCTACAAAAAGAAGTATGGACAGTCTGAACTCATGAGATTAAAGTAACCATGAAACTGTCAACAACTATTACTGAAATTCAAAAAGCAGTTTCTAAATTAAAATAGAAAATACAATCGCATGAGCAACTGATAAATCAAAAACAGATAGTTGAGACGTATTTGACAGGCTTACTTGCAAATAACCGTTTCCTTCTCCAGAAATGGACATAGCAATCTTCAAGCCCTGCTTTAATTTAACCTAAACCAGTTGTGCAGCATATAAAGGTTATTCAGACCATATAAAGGAAAGAAGAAACCAATTGAAGATATAAAGAACATGTAAGATACAATAAGTCAATAACAACAACTACCACTATTACTACTCCTATGTCTCAACCTCAAACTAGTGGGATAGAACTCCCCACTATCCATGTTGCTTCATTTAGATCTATCTCAATCCAATATCCAATAACTTAAGTTCTCGACTCTAGTAATACTCCATATTTTCTACTGGGTATACAGATCCTTAACAAGATAAGAAGAGTTCTAACGAACACTCAACCTAAAGTGTACTAAAATGATTAAGCCTTAATCCCAAATAATTAGTGAGGGAATGCTAGACGTTTGCAATTTCTCCTTTGATCATGACCATTGAGGTGGCTAATCCAGCGCATATAGTATGGACATCTGGTTGCACATATTGCATAGTCATTATGCGCTATTTTTACACAGCAGAGTTGTAAAAACACATGAAGGGGGGGGGGGGGATCAGAAATGAGTTCCATTTCACTAGAACTGGAAAAAAAAAACAGTTTTGTGGTTACCTTCTCCATGGCTTCTATATATTGTTCCACATAATTTCCAACTTTTTCACCTAAGGCCTTAGTTAAAGGGTGTGATTCAGCTCCTTCAGGGTTGGGAATTATGGAACCATAACCTGAAGCTGTACAACATTTTCATAAGATCTGTTAGATTTTCAATTAGAAAAGGACTGGATTATTTCCAGTTAACACTCCAGAAGCAAAACAAAAAACAAATCAGCTCCCTTTTTATCTTTTTCTAGCTAAAGCAAGAATCTTCCCTTTTGAGTTATCCTTATGAATATACTAGTAACAAGATTATTTTTTTAATCAGTGACCAACAACAAGATATTTTCAAAGTAAACATGAAGGAACCAAGACACTTATCCAATGAGAAACAACTTTCTGCCAATAAACTTTTCCCCTTTTTATCTTTCTAAGGAAGAACAAGAAATATTTCCTTTCAATTTTGTCATCTCAATGATAAACTAGCATAACACTTCAAGGTGCTAGGTAGATTATTTTGTTGATTCACAAGAAAGAGAAACAATAATTTTCATCAATCAACCAGACAAGGAGTCAATTAGACAATACAGTAACAGAAAAGCATGAAACAGCATAACAAACCATGTTGTCTAATACATGAATCAGAGTTACTGGTGAAATAAACACAGATGAAATAAACTGCCAAAGCTTGCTATTGTCTAAATGTATTAAGCCAAACCGACACGGAACTAGCTGACAACAGAAAAAGCATATCAAGAGGGGAGACTACGTAAATATCTCATAGAAGACATCTAGCAGACATACCCGGATCTTTTGCAATGAAACTCAGGACTCTATTGACGAAATTGCCTAAGTTGTTTAGCAACTCGCTGTTTAACTTTGCTTGTAAATCCACCCAACTAAACAAAGTGTCTGACACCTATAATAACTGATATCCATTAGTGATCATACCAGCATAAAAGAACATACAGAATATGGATTTATCAGGCAACAGAAGTTAAAACTGCCAAGACCCCACCTCTGGCCTGTTTGTCAGCAAGTAATATCTCCAAACTTCTACAGGAATGTTTGTCTCTTTTGCATCATTACCAAATACTCCTATGCCCTTGCTCTTTGAGAATTTGCCTGATTATGACAACCAATATATTAGAAGTTAAATTTTCAAATCAGAAAAGAAGTAATTCTGTAGTACGAACTGTGGTACCAATATACTAAGTCCCAAGCAGCATTAACATTTGGAAAATTCACAGCCTTATTTACAACTAACCTGCTTCATAGTTCAAGTATTCTGTTACACTAATAGTCTTCATAAGAGTCCAGTTTTCACGAGTTCCAAGAAGCGTAGATGGGAAAATCACCTGGAAAATACAACATTTGTTTTCTTACGTGCATTAGCTGCTTATAGAAATAATATCACTATGGTTAAGCTTATACAACATAGCAACTGAGCAGGATAATTCGTGGCAATAGGACTCCTAAGCATATTTGTCCAAATCGATCAATCAATTAATCAACCATGCTTCAATTTTAAATTAGGCAGGCAGAACTATATGCTTTCTCTTTATCCATTATGCTCTTTTCAGTTCCATTCATCTAATATAAACTAATTTGTCTGAAGTGACAGATCAGGGGATCTCTAAAACTAGAGATCCTCCGAATCTAATACTTAACCCTACAAGGACACATCCCAGTCTCTAAGAAACTCTAAATCTTTTTAAGTATAATAGTTTGCTGTCCCAAATGAGGGTTGTGCATAATTTTTTGATAGCTTTCTGTCAGGTAATTGGCATTGCCTTATCATCTGATTCATTGGGGATATTAGTACATAGCATTATATATTCAACACTAGTATGAATTCAGATTATTATTTTTGGATAAGGTAGTAAGGATACAATTTTTTGGAAAATCGAGAAATCCGCAATTCCATCTTGAAACTCAGTGGAATAATGGACCCGTCCCTCTACCTTCCACCATTTAAATATTCAATTTGGTTTACAAGCAAGACTTCAAACTCATGAAGTGCTTCAATCCACTACTTATTCAAACTCATGACAGTTAGAAATCTGCTTCTTATCTCTATAAATAACATGTTTATATTGAAAGCTATCTATCTCTGTCATGACACAATATAAATGAACATTTATTAACACCATAAAAACGACGAATGAACATCTTCTAATTCTCCTAAACTGAAACTTGAGTAACCTCCATCAAAGACATCTCACATGCAAAACTTCAATTGGTATCCAGACTTCTTTTGCTGAACAACATTTCCGTAAATGAACAAATCAACATAGTTTATTCAAAAATAAGGTGCTGTCTCATCATGTCATGTGATAATATTCACTAGGCAATGTATGTATTATTATAATTAATAGTTTTTAATAATGTCGGTGCCTTCACCAGATAGCGTGCACCTTGACAAATCCGGTAGTTTACTCATCTTATTGTTATTTTAGAAGTGTGCCCAGCATTTAAGAATGTCTACATAATTTGATTCCTTCTCAACAAATATATGAATCAATATCATTGCCAAAAAAAAAAAATATATGAATTAATCAATATGGATGGAGGTAATAAAATACAACATCAATTCAATGGAACCTTGGTCCTTGACAAAAAGGAAAAATGACTTCTATGTTAGCAAAACCCCTATATTAGTAACAGCTTCACTTTTTCATTATTGAAGAACCGATGATTGAGCCCTTCCACAGCAGACACTCAATGCCAATCAAGAATAAATAAAAATAGAAGGAAAAGATTCAAAACAGAGTTCTCTCTTGAATTACAATGTGTGGTCAATTTCTTTCTTCTTTCTTCTTTTTCGTTATCCTATGTAAACTTTGACATGCTCTACAGTCAAATAGAGAATTTAAATATTAAATGCCAAGCCGCTAGTAATGTTCCAGAGAAAGGTAGCCCAAAGATAATGCAAGAGTATTACACAATTATCAAGTTTCTAAGTTGATGTCTATCAGTCTTTACTTCTCTCTTGGTCAGGTCTAAAGGGTCAAGGGGCAAACACAATCTCAGCACCATAATTTGTCCTCATTATCAGTCATACAAAGTACAGTAACTTGACTTCGTAGTATTCAACTTCCTTTTTACCACCAAAAAGATGATGAAACTTTTACGGAGTTCCTGAAACTTACAGTGTGAAAAGGCACATTATCTTTGCCCATAAACTGATAGAGCTCCACATTCTCTGGATTCTTCCACCACTTCTCCCACTCAGTTGTGTAGCATGAGGTTATAGATACATATCCAATAGGAGCATCAAACCACACGTAAAAAACCTAATTACAAATAGATCAACAAATAACACCATTAAGCAAATATAAATGGTATTGAGCAATAAAGGAGAATTTTGCTGCTTCAAATTATGCCAGCGCATGAATTGGTAACAGCAAGTGGGCTAATTATCAGTAAAAGTAACAAACCGTGACCAACTATTGTTTAGCTAGAAAGAAATAACAAGTTACAACTAACAGTTTTGCTCAATCAACCTTGTCCTTATATTTTTCATGTGGAACTGGAACCCCCCATTTCAAATCTCTAGTTATACACCTTGGCTTCAGTCCTTCTCTAAGCCAAGCATATGTAGTGTGGATAGCATTCTGACTCCATCCCCCAGCCACTGACAGGTCGTTGACGTATGCTTCTAATTCATCCTTCAGCAAAGGGAGCTCAAGAAACAAATGATCTGTATCTCGGATGCATGGGGTGTTACGGCAAACCTGTAGAGTAAGCAAGCTAAGCGTTCAGTAATAAGTAAACCATTACCACATTCATGTATTGTTAATCCAACATGCTTTAAGTCCTTAGAGTTTTGGTATTTTAAAATTTCCAAATACAAGTTGTTTAACCTTTGTCACAAGTAAGTCAAGTCTCTTGGCAAAGGAATACTCACTTTTAAAAGAAACTAGATGATGAGAAGTATATTTCAGAAGTATTTTTTTAACAACCAGATGATGAGAAGAATTAGAACTATACTGTATTAAGAAATACACGTCTGAAACGAAGAGGACAAGCAAACCTTGCATCTTGGATCCTTCAATTCAGTGGGATTTAAGAGCTTCCCACACTTCTCACATTGATCTCCTCTTGCAGAATCATAGTTGCAACCTGGTGTTGGGCAGCTACCCTCTACAAGCCGGTCAGCCAAAAACTTTTTGCATGTCTCACAGTACGGCTGTGAAATAAACTTAGCTTCAGTAATAAATATGTCAAATTTGATGCATCAATAGGGTTTGTACAAATTCAATCTATGAGATATTTTAACGCAGAGCTTGAGGCCTGACAATAGCAGTGCAGAACCTGCTACCAGAAAATAGTACATATTAAGAATTATATACCTGCTGCATGGTGTTCTCGGAGAGCCAATTATTCTCCCAGAGTTTTTTGAAGATCGCCTGACAAACTTCGGTCTGTTGCGGAGTTGATGTGCGTCCAAAGTGATCGAAGCTTATATCAAACCATTTATACACTTCTCTATGGATTACATGATATCTGCAAAACCAAGAAAATGAAGGAAGGAATTGAGAACAAGGCATGCATGTTTAGCTCCAGTGATTGGGAAGAACGGTCACCACAAAATTTAACCATTTATAACAACATAAAGTGAAAGGATTAATTTGCAAGAATTTAGGGAAAAAGAATGTCAAACTATTATTACTATTATTATTGTTATTATTACTATACTACTATTATTTTGAGTCAAAGAATTCCCCTTCCCTCATTTTTGTTATACAGAGACAACTGTTGAAGCTGATGAGGACCTTATCAGTTAGAGTGAGTGAAAAGGACAGGACAGATGAACCCGCATTTGTTCCTGTACATGGAGATTCTTTACCATTTGTCATGGTCTTTTTTAAAAAACTCTAAGAGTTGCTTCATTAGTCAGTATTGCGAGTACTTACGTTGTCACGACATTTGTAAGTTTATTTAGATTTCTTGAAGTTTAAGGCTGTGATGAACATATGAACTCAATTATGTTGTGTTACGTATGATTGACTAGTAATGGATATTACACCACCACCCCAATCCTAATTAATTTGGCACCATTCATTCTTTCTTCTTCTTCCCTCTGTTTTCCATTTTCTGCCCAATATTTTGTTCTCATTTTTCAGTTCAGTTTAGGTGTATTTTTTGCCAATAAACAGAATTTTTTTTTTGAAATGAAAGAGGCCCAAGAGGATGGATTGTAAACAGCTTTTCATATTGCAATTCGAACTAGATTGTGATTAAGGCACACTAATTAATTGAGATCTAATATCAAAGAAAAACGAATTACTTGTCACAAATTTGCTTGGGAGTACAGTTTTCTTCCAAGGCTTTAGTCTCTGTAGCTGTTCCATATTCATCAGTACCACACATGTATATGGTATTGTAATCCCGAAGTCTACAGTATCTCGCGAAGACATCCGCACTCAACACACCTACAACAGCACAAAGAAACCATAATTTGAATATAAAATCAACATCAAAAACAGCGAAGAGAGGGAAAAGGAGGATTGAATTATTGTGATTACTTCCGATGATGTTTCCGAGATGAGGAACGTTGTTGACATACGGCAAAGCGCTTGTGATGAGGATGTTTCTTTTGCCGGGAATCGGAAGTTTGGGAGAGGCCGGCGGGAGATTGTCACCGTTGCCGGTGGTGGAAAAATCGCCCATCTCAGATAAGTTTCCGGCTAGGGTTTTAGATGACAGTATTTTTGGTTGGATTGCTTTTGTTAGAGGATGTTTGGAGTGATTAAGAGTTAACTTACTTTTAAAATCAGTTTTTGATTTATAAAATTGTTTGACAAATATATAAAAATAATTTAAAATAAGTAAAAAAAAAAGACTTAAAATAAGTTAAATGTTTAACAAGTTAAAAAATAACCTAAATTAATTTAAAATGATTTAAAATAAGTTAAAAATTAAAAGTAGGTTTTGACAAGGAAATGCATGGATAGTGTGGCGGTGTGAGAGCTTATTTATGGATAGTTTCAACAGAGGCAGAGGTAAGTTGAAGAAGTATTGGGAAAAAGTGATTATACATGACATAGTGCAGTTTCAACGTACAGAAGACATGACCTTAGATAGGAGACTAAGGGGGATATGAATGAAGAGTCTGGAGCCTAAAGGGCAAAAAAAATTGTCAAAAATTCCAAAAGGCACATAAATTTTTTTTAAAACCAAAAGGGCAAAATCACTCCTGACGGAGCGATTGCCCTCTGACACAAAACGAAAAATCGTTGCCCTAGCAGCGATTTTGTAAATTTTTTTTTAAAAAAAATTAAAATGGCTGCGATTTTAAGTCAGAATTTTTTTTCCTTACACATCGCTGCGCGTTTTTCACGCCTAGTGCTATTATTTTCATGCCTATTGTTAATTATTAATAATATAAAAATGATAAACAAGACGGACAATATTGTCACTCCCCGAGCCTACACCCTGGACGGGACCGGCACTCGGAGACCATTGCTTGCCCCAAGCGAACCCTTGGCCTGGCTTTCTTAACTCAGTGGAAACCTAACTCAACAGAATTACTTCATGCAAAGTAAAGTCATAAGACAACTTAACTGATACAAATCTAGCCAACAAGGCACCTCGGGTCTCAAAATAGAATATTTACATATATAAAAGACTCAAAATTAATGGACTGACTGTTTATGAAGCCTCTAACATATTGAGATGGATGTTGGGACAGACCCCGCAACATCCTAACAAAATAAAAACTAGAAACACGAAATAACCGAGTCCTCCGGAAAGCAAGGAGGCTCACCACTGACTCTGGAGTGCTCAGCTGGATCAACGACGTGCAAGATGCTGATCCGGGGTACCTGTATCTGCATCGTCATAAGATGCAGGTCAATTGGCATCAGTACATTGAATGTACGAGTATGCGAGCTGGAAAGCTAAACCACAACTTAAGTTTGAAAAGAGTACAAGAGAACATTTACCTTGGCTCTGTTCAACTCATGAATAACTGAACTCAATATATAAAGCTTGTAAAACTCTTAAAACATGACGTAAAAATCATATTTATAATATCATGAAAATATCATGTTTCATCTCAAGGTCTACTTGTGCAATGTATGAATGAAGTCCCATACCCTCATCCATACTAAGCAGAACCCTCGAGGAACCATGCTCTTTCTACTGTGGGAGCTTCTCTAACCGACAAACCACCACTATGAATATGAGTGGTGATACAACGTTTTACCTCACGTTGCCCGAGGACCATCCTATACCTTGCCGTGATATAGGAAGCTAATGATACAACGTTTTACCTCACGTTGCCTGAGGACCATCCTA